>NC_133237.1:11176500-11479227 GCF_040436345.1 Pagrus major
TCTCTACTGGTATTTATTTTTTTATTCATGAGCAAACTTAATAAACAAACTCTCTTTGTTTTCATGACTGTATAAACAAACTGACCTTAAAGGACAACACATACTGTTTTACTTTGTTTATATGTGGTGGACCCTGCCACCTTTCTAGCTTCAAACAGTGTTCTGGGGAGCTTATTTTCCCCTGAGAACAGCTTGTTTATTCACTTATGGAAAAAATAAATATTTCTGAGTTTGTATTTTTACCTCATTAATATTGTAAATGTTAAAATTCTGAGTTTGAATTTCCTATCCAAAACTACATAGTGCTCCTTTAAGGAAAGTGAGAAAAAGAAATCCTGGATCCGTCCCTTCACCAAAAGTTATTGGGGTCTATTCTGGGCAGAAACCCTTCGTCCATCCAAGTTTTGTGGAATTCTGTTAAGTAGTTTATTTAAACTAAAGTCCTCAATACACAACTTTACATTTAGTAGACAGGATTTGGATCATTAATGGCTGTATGTCAGATTAGTGTCCACTAAAGCTACACATGAGCTGAATGAAAGTGAAAAAACATAATTTCCTCGGCAAAATAAATAGAAATGATAACAAAAGACACATTTTATTTCCTACATTGTAGGTTTTCAGATTTTTTTATTGCCCTTAATAATTGCTAATCTATTCACATGAAGCATGTTTACATTAAGGATCTAAGTACTCATGGGCAAAGTGCCTCTCCCTAAGTGTTGATGTATTTTGCTATAAAATCAGAATATTGAATCTAGTAGCTCTTCTTTACAGCATTTGCAACATACAAGAGGTGTGTGAAAGCAGTATAACAATGCTATTTATTACGAGGAGACTGCCTCCTTCTGGCCATCAGGATGAAGTAAAAAGTAATTCCCTGGTTACAGTGAGCATAAATGTAGCAGTGAAACAAGACTTAACATGAAATTGAAAACAGAAATGTTGTGTCTACAAAGAAGTGTTGTTCTTAAGCCTATATTAAGGAAAACTGTACACTCTTTAATCAAACTCCTTTGACACATACCATTGTTTTCTCAAATTCCCAAACATTACTTATGATTGATTTCAGTCATCAGTGAGCTTCTGCAGAAAAAGGTATTATAAAAGCTGATAAATGCTGTGCTGCCATCAAGATTTATGCTCTGGCAGCCAAAAGATTCAGATTTTGTCTCAAAGCAAACAATAAATTGGCTGACTTCCTCCTCTCCTGTTAACTTTCTCCTTTATGACATAAATTTCACCATCATGAATTCCACCATTATGCAAATCCACTGCAGTTCTACCATGTTCCCTGACGACTCCGGTTGCTTACGAATAGGTAGCTCATGCATTTGCAAATTCTTCCCCTCAGAAGGTATCCACAGTTTGCAAATATAAGGCTGGCTCAGGTTTCTTTTCTGTACACCTAGTGTGCTCCAGATATTGTACCGTCCGGTATGGTCCTCGACTTCCTGTGTGCTGGTAGAGTCCGTTAAGTTCACGCCTCCCTGGGACCAGCGAATGATGCCACTGGGGTAAACTCCATTGAACCGGCACTCAGCATGAGACTCGTTGATGGAGGAGCTTGGACTTCCAAAGCAGTCTGTAAAGATCAAGAACCTTTAGAAATATAAAAGACGAAAACAACAAACAATGGTTAAAAAAATATAAAAATGTAACTCACCGTGCACTTTAACAACAGTTGTGGCAAACTTGGATCCCCGTATGGTGCGAAGTTTGCAGAGGTACGGTCCCTCATTGACTGGCATCACATTGAGGAGAGTCAGAGTGAGTCTGTGGGTGGGAGTATTAACTGTGCTTTCACACAGAAACTGAGGCTCACGTTTGTCGTTGTCAAATTGGCATGTTATATTTCCAGCCTCCCAGGCAAAATATTTAATATCCAACTTATTTGGGAGGTTCGTGTCACATGTCAGCGTCACATTGTCTCCACACCGTGCCTCCACCTCTGAAACTACCTGTAGCTCCACATCTTCACTGGCTGAATGATCAGAGAGAGGGATGATGGGGTTAATCTTTAGTCAATTATTTATTTGGTCACATTTTATTAACATTGCTCAGTTTAATGTTAATATCAACAGAATGTGAAGAAATAACACTTTTCACATGTCTGTGTAGCTTATTGAGTTAGCATGCTAACTAGCAAGCCCCGTCCTGGTCCTAGGCCTCTGTCTGTAAACTCCAGCACTACTATAGTCCCTGAGTTACTGAGCTAATGAGCTAAGAGCAGCTAAGTTAGCAGCAGTTAGCGGTAACTCTGAGGATATGCTGCCTCCTACTTATTATGAGTTTTCATTTGAATTGGTGGCTAATTCTTGCATATTGCACCTTTAAAGGAATTGTTAGCGAAATAGTGTTACTATATTTCTGAAAGTTAAAAAGATTGATAAAACTTAATTGTCTGTACAATATGTGGCTTCAGCCAGCAGCCTTTGCACAAAAACTAGAATAGATGACAGTATAGGTACTAATATCGAGCAGAACAATGCTAGCAGTAAGTTATGCTAAGCTTATTTAAAGGTGCCAGAATCTGCCACCTGTCGAATTGACACTTTGAAGAAATAGGAGACATTATATCACAAGAGTAACTGCCTACTGCTGTTAGCTCAGTTAGCCGTGCAGCTAGCGAAGCTTTTAGCTGACTCTGCCTGGACTGGAAGCTCGTAGTTTGTAGTTGGTTGAGCTATTACATCTTGAGGTGGGGTAATTAGCGACAACAGGGATAGGGCTAGCTGGTTAGCATGCTAAGTCAGTAGATATCTGATCAACTCAATACATAGATGTCTCTGGCTTAACTTAATAGCTGTTATATCTTCATTCTGTTTGTAATATTAGCTCATTTTTAAATGTTTTAAACTAAATTCTTACACTGCAAATTTTAGAAGTTTTCCAAGTAAAGTAGACTATTAAATTTAAGTTGTAGGAGCTAAAAAGTTTTAACAACTTAAAATTATTAGTGACTTTGTCAGATGTTACAGTTTACATATCGCACCTTCAAGGATTGGAGATTTACCATGAATATAAAAAACCCTTTACAGCAATTCAAATCAAAATGTTCTGATAAACATGACTTTTCATGCACAAAACAAAGCCTCACCAGTAATGCTGACTGCTGAAGCGAACCACATGATGGAAACCCAGCCATAAATGATCCGCGTCCTCCCACCAGCAGAGAAACTCATCACTTTCATCTGCGTTAAAATCAATATTTATCCCATTAGATGAACCAGATAAAAGACAAACACAGACAGCTGCATCAGGTAAAAGCCGGTTTCTCACCATGGTGCTCTAGATTTCTGTTGTTGTAAAGTTTAGGTCCGCTTCCTTTAATGTGTTGTAGCTCCAGAGGACTGTTCTTGTAAATGGAAGAAGATTCACCGAGTCAGCTTCAGCTTCAGATCATGTGGTGTCAGGTTTTAACTTGAGCGTGAGTGAACATGCCCAGGAATGAATGACAGAGAAACATGAGGGAGAGTGAAAGTTTTGTTTCCTGCCTCCTTGTTAAACACTACCATGGATTACTGCACTCACTGTCCACAAATACTATTTACAAATTGGCTCTATGTCGATCTTTGCTTAAACTTATAATCAAATCAAAACATACCAATAATACATGTATTTGTTACAGTAAATGTTCTAATACTTTTACACTAAAAACAATAAATCAGAATGTTTCCAGCCAGAATTAACCAATTTTGTTTATAAATGAGCCTGTGTGCTAAGTAAAAACTTAGTGGCTATATGAATGCATTTTAAAGGTTTTCTAGGTCAGTGTTGCTGTTTCCATCCAAATTTGACCCTTGCCTCAGACCACTTGTTGTGTTTAAGATGCCTTAAAGGTGCGACGTGTAAGAATTTCACTTAAAAACATGAAAAAATGAACTAAACTTATCAAAGGAATGTGAAAGATAACAGTTTTGACGTCTGTATTGTGCTGCAGAGATATCTAGGTTATTGAAATTAGCATGCTAACCAGCTAGCACCATCCACAGCTCCAGTGCTAGGGGTGTGAGCACCAACAGTCCCCAGTCCGGACGGCTCGCTGAATGGCTAACTGAGCTAATTGGCTAACAGCAGCTACAGTTAGCAGCAGTTAGAAGTTACTCATGTCATGCGCTGTTTGTTTTGTGTATGAACTTGACGGGTGGCCAGTTCTTACATAGCGCTCCTTTAAGTCTGGTCACATTTGCAGATTCAGGATAACAACAATCCATTTTCATTCATGTTTGTCCCTGAAGTTGTTTTTACGACTCTCTGATTTATCTCCAGACTTGATTGTTAATGTGCAGTTCCTTAATCTGGGCCTTAAAAATACTTCTTTTTAATCACTCAGATATAATCAGAGCCTCTCTCAATCTCTCTGAGCACCAATTACAGATTGCATCTTGTAGTAACATTTAACAAGTTGTGTGATAGAAATCTTTGCTCTTACTGAGAACAAATGACAGCACACAAACACATCATAGCTTTGACTGTTTATCCAGATACCTCAGGGTGAGACACATTCCCCTGTCGCACTGAAAACAGCCTGTTGTACACCAGTTTGTTTGTGGTAATATCCACTCTGACTCACTGGAACCACTTATCTCTGGAGGGAGATGCCAACAAGGCGACCTGACCCGAGGGCAGAGCTGTGAAAATTGAGTTTCAGATGAACTTAATGGTAGTTTTGGCAAAGAAGCAGCATGGCATTTGAGTTTGTTTGATGAACTCCTTACAACAATAGGTCTTATCTGTTATCTCAGGATTGGCTCTTGTCTGGTGAGAAAAAAGTTTTGCTGGGCACTGATGTTTTCTTCAGGGAGCAGGCAAGAGCACTGTCGAACTTCTGAATTATGTTGAGCTGTCAGAGCTCGGCCTGGGTTTGGCTGCAAGGCAAAAAAAACAGTGTAGGCTGTAATCAAATTTATAAAAAGGAGAATAATAGGCAGATTTCCAAAATCATGTTGCTACAAGTCATTTTGTTGTCCTGCTGAGAACAAATCACTTTTTCCTTGTAAATAATTTAAACAAAACCTTTTATGCTTCTCTGTAAATCACAGAACGATTGCACTCAAGATATATTGATTTTTTATAAGACTTTGTCCCTCTACATTTTAAAACCACAGACACGTCCCACCCACATTCTCCGGTTTCACAATCAACAGTGAAAAAGAGCTCTGCTGTGTGTCGAGAAGCTGGGCCTAATTATCAGTGTACACAAGCAAGTAATCTGCTTGATCAAGCAGATCTTCACACACCGCAGTGATTCTTTATCAGAAGGTAGTCAAGCAAGAAATGACAAGTTACAAGACACATTATCAACTTCTATTACTGAGGAATCAAAAGTTTGTATGTAAAGAACAAAGGCCTCGTTTATACCCGATGTCAAAATGTAATCTGTGTCCCGATAATCAAAGCTTTGCATTTACACCTGGTATTAAGCAGCCTTGTTATCTTGATGTTGACTCACACATATGATCTCAGTATACACACTAGTTAAGTGGGTGTGACAGATATGTAGAGGCAAGATAAGGCAAGACTTTATTACTACCTGTAACTTTTGCCTCGAGTTCACATGAAGATGAGTAAGGTGACCTTTCAACCTGCTGGGCGGCCTCCTCCAAACTCCAATACGCGCTGCATGCATCTACACTAAATGTTAGCATGCGTTTTCCATATCCAGATAATGTAATGCTCTGATGGCATTCTGATCACAACGCATTCAGACGTTGGCAGTAACATGTGCTTTTGGTTGTCGAGATACAGATCACATTTTATCTGCCAGGTTTGAATGGGCTCTATATGTTAATATAAGCAACATTTTCAAATAGCAATCGCATATATCACATTAAAGGAAAAGTTCACCCAAAATCAAAAATTCCTTCATTATCTGCTCACCCCCATGTCGATGGAAAGTTAGCCATTTCTGGAGTTTTATAGCAAAACAGCAAACAACTGAAGTAGATGGGGACTTGTTTTGTAAATAACAACAATACTTTTTTAAATCTATTTAATCAATTTGGGATTGCTGGGCTTTTGGAAACTTTTACAAATTACGAATCTGGATTACGCCAGACAAGCTGTATGGAGCCATTTTACATCATTTTTTTGGTTGTTTCTTCACGTTTTTAAAACAAGTCCCCATCAGTTGTTTAGCAGAAAGCTGCAACGCTGTTTTGCTGTGAAGCTCCAGAAATGTTTTGTGGAAGACGAAACTTCACCCTGGTTTCAATCTGCATGGGGGTGAGTAGATAATGACAGAATTTTCTTTTTTTGGTGAACTTTTCCTTTAATAGAGAAAACCCAGACATGTTTTGGCCCAGAAAAGTAATATAACCCCAATTTCTATAAATTTACTGACAAACAAATCATCCACTAAACAATAGAAATCCCTCTATAGTTTGCTATGACAAGCAGTGTTGATAATAACATCAGTTACATTATATTGTTAGCACAAAATCATATGGAGCACCTTTTCATTTTAAGCATTGTGACAACCAAAAGTATGATATACAAATTACCATAGTGATTAATCAATACCTCTGGATTTCATAGCTGCCAACTCTCACGCTTTCGCCGTGTGACACACGGTTTTGCCTGTTTTCACACACACTCAACCGTGTGTCACACGGCGAAAGCGTGAGAGGTGGCAGCTATGAGATTTAGCAATAAATACTACAGCTGTTCACAGGTAGCACTAGGCTATAAGGTTGAAATGTATTTAAACCGATGTAATTGTATAGGTGTTTTTGGTCTTATATTAAACATTTACATGCACAAATATTTAGGCGTTCATTCTGTCCCATAACTCTTTCAATACCTAGAGGGAGAGAATATGTTTGGTTGAAGAAAGAATAGGCAGATTAACCCCCAACAGGTTGGGGCAGGCGAGCATATGTGGAAATAATACAGCCTGGAAACATTCTGGCAAACAACACCCAACAAGGAGCAGCTGGTGGAGATCAGGCAGCAGGTCTGGGCTGATTGTAGATCAGCCACAGGTGTGCAGGGCAGGGCAGTGTACTGAGGACTCCTGGTGGACAGGTGAGGGATGAGCGAACAACACAAAGAAAGACAGACAGAGATTGAAAGAGGTATGTGAATCACTGTTCTATTTTTAGTCTCAAGAAACCAACAGAGAAGTTATCAGACTGTTTTTCCGATTCATGTGAGAGTTGAAAGCAGTGCTGCCCAGTTGTGGGGTTATTGTCAATCTGTTCCTCTGAGTTGAAGCAGAAGTAAAAGGTCTGCAGTGAAGCGGGAAGAGTGATCGACTCTGAACCTCCAGGACAAGTTTTCTTTGATGTATCAGGCTATGTCTGTGCAAAAAAAACAGGTGAAGACAGTTTTAGTTTCCTGGAAGTGGTCTGCAAAATGAATGAAAGTGACTTGTATTTGAAGCATGACGGCTGAACAAACACAGGCGCGGTCTTATAAAAAGTTCAAAGCCGCTTTATAGTTTTTACTTCACAAGTCACGCAAACCAGAGGAGATCAGTTCATATCCATACAAAGTTTTCTGCAGTTTTCTGCCGTCTCACTTGAATATGATAATGTTTTAATCACATTAAGACACTGTTGGCACCAAAGAGGCCTTTAATCTTCTTTTAAATTTCCTCATCTTTGATTTTAAACACCGTGTGATGGCAGAGAAACAGATCTTAAAGGAGTTTCAGGCTCATCCGGTGTGCAGTGACTTTGAAGATTTTTCTCAGGACATTAATCCTTTGAGACAGATGCTGCCCACCCTGAGGCCTAACCCTCCATCCTAAGTGCATATAAGGCTCTAGCTTCTCTCATCGCTCGCCACTTTGGACACTGTAAACAGTAAAGCAAAGGCTGCCAATGCAAAAAAGGATATCCTCAACTAAATGGCTCCTTTTCACATTACGATTGCATAGCAAGATGTAGCATTTGTCCTGATAGAGTATGAAGCAGACCGTTCCTCTAAATGAATGCAGTGTGTGGTTGCATGTTGGATCCAGATCACAACTAATGTTACACAACCTTTTAAAGGTGTCAGTACTAATTGTGTCAACCTCATAGCTCAGATCATTAAGGAAATCTGTGTCAAGTTACTATTTTGGAAGTGGCGTATCTGTGATTACACTCAGAAGGAGGTGTTCCTGACAAAGACGATCGAGCCTTTAACACGAGTGCACACTGCTTGTGTTTAAGTTTTATAGCCTGTGTTGTGTTCACCTATATATTTACCAGGACTTGAGGAGCTTGTCGTGTATTTTATTCTTAAAAATCAAACTGCAATGCATCTTATTAGTACAGCTGTCACGTAAAGTCAGACAAACATTCCCCTGAAAACCTAAAATCCTCTCAAGTCTTCCAAACAGTGGAGGTATTCAGGTTTTCTGGGTAGTATGCTTTTAACACAACTCGGATCTGTTTATTTACACAAACCTCTCAGAGAGTGTGAGGCTATCATCTGTATTTATAAGCCCCATACTGTATTTTGACAGGCGCAGCTCTTCTCACGCAATGTGCTGTGACAAAGAAAACTCTGAAAGTGAGCTACTGCTCTGCACGCAGTCACTCACGCAGCAGGTGTTGTGAAAAAGTGTTGACTGAAGAATATGTTTTAAATATTAACGGATTAAAGAATGCCAGTATATATTTTATCAAACTGTTATTTAAAGTGTGAAGGCCTCTGCTGAGGGAGGAGGAGAAAGACTCAGCCGTAACGATTCATACATCCTCCCTGCTGGAGCCTGGGATTTGTTAGATATCAGTTACACACATCTTTGAGTTTCTATGACGTGCACAGCCATTAGGCCTTTATGGATCCCGAATCCTGGCGGAGCCGTATAAATGAACATTAAGACCAAGTATTACAGCATCTCAAGTGCTGTTCATCACTCACAATTACATTAATGGCAGATGTGGACATTATGAATGTGTAAAGCTGGCGATCTATCAGTGAGCGGTCAGATATGTGCCGAGAGCTCCTCCGTGTGAAACAACTCATCATGACAGAGAGCAGAGAAATAAGGGATCAAAATAAAATCTTTAAATTGTCCATGGTTGTGTCGGTCATTGCAAGTTAGAGAAGCCAGAATCAAAGCAGGGTGTGTCAATATAGGAAGGTAGCCTGATAGACTCAGTGTGTTGGCTTGTTTTGATTTCATTTCATTCATTTTCTACGTTTCTTGGGATTAGATATGCAAGTACTGTAACATTTTATATCAACAATGTACGGCAGAATAAGAAAGGCAGCTACTTGTAATGCAGAATATGTGACTTCAACAGTGGCCAGGGGATAAGTGGAAAGACTGTGGAGTAGCCTAGCTAAATTGATATAAAAAAAACAAAAACCAGATATTATCTAATTTCTTTTCCCCACCTTAATCCTTTCCTTTTATTGTCCTGCCTCAGATTTGTTCTTTGCTTCTCTGCCTAGAAGGCCAGCATCCTGGGGGCGTCTCCTCACTGCATGATGTGTAGACTGGTGTTTTTGCAGGGAACCATTTAATGAAACTGCCAGCTGCAGACCTGTGAGGCGTCCGTTTCTCAAACTTAGACTCTAATGTTGTCCTCTCGCTCGGCTGTGCTCCTTGCACTCCTCTTTCTGTGCTGGTTGGAGCCAGTTTGTGCTGTTCTTTGAAGGGAGTAGTACACAACATTGTATGAGAACTAAAGTTTCTTGGCAGTTTCTCGCGTGGGATCTAACAAGAATAGATTGAGGAGTTTCAGAAGAAAGTTATTTTTTTCTGGCTATTTTGAGACTTTAATCAAACCCACAAACTCTGATGCTTCAGATAGTTAACCAGCCTGAGGGAGGCCAGTTTTATTGCTTCTTTAATCAGCAGTGCTCACATCATTGTTCAAGGGTTTTCTAATGATCAGTCAGCTTTTAAAGACAATAAACTTGGATGAGCTAACACAAGGACCACAGGTGTTTGCTGAAAATGGGTTCTCTTTACATCGATGTAGATATTCTCTTTCTAATGTTATGGGATGGGATGGTCGTAGCTGGTTAGCATGCTGACTTCAGTAGATAACTGTAACACAATATGTTACAAGTAAAAGATCATAACTCTGCCTACATTCACAATAAATGTTGTGGCACATACTGACATCATGACGGTCGAGTCCAGAGAAGAAAACTTGAGACGGGAACTTTTGTTGAAAATAATTCAGTGTTTTGTCTTTTAAGTGAAGCTTTGCAAAGAAATAAAGTTATGTGGGCTGATGTATTGTGAAGTGCCCTGATTAGGATTCAGTTCCTGTTTTTTCTCCCACATTTCTGGCAAACAAAAGCACTAAATGTAATAAAGATTCAGTGGGACTTGGATCTATTTCTGCTGTGATCATTTCAGCAGCGCTCAGTGCATTTGATTTTCCTCCCATTTTGTAGCACACGAGCCTGCATTTTCCACTCCAGCTTTTCCCAGACGTGTCTTTCCCCCGTTAAATACAAATACGGTGTTTAGCATGAAGGCGATACTTTAAGGAGCTCTTTGTCCTTGGGCGTCTGCCTCTGTGAATCCTCGGCAAAGCAGAGGGAGTCCAAATCAAACAGTGGGTGGGAGAGAGAAACGGCGGTGGAAGTAAATACTCAAGAGACAAGTAGACACAGAGAGAGAAAGATAGAGACAAAAACAGCAAGGCAGTAAATCAGTGAGATAATGAATATTGTGGATAATGCGGTGGTGGGGAGGTCAGCATGGAGCAGGAGATAATTACTGAGAACAAGAAGACAAATGAGAAGATGCAGACGAGGAGGAATTACTCAAAACAATTAGATGAAAAGAATAAAGTTTGGGAGATGTCTTGAGAGGCTGCAGCTGATGGATGAAAGCCTACAGGTGTTTTTAGGATTAACTGCTTTAAAATCAGTGGAATATTTCTTTCAGCAAGTTTGTACAGCACACACACGTAATCTGCTTTCCTTCACTGATACTGTCGCTGAGGTTTTCCGTCATGTATTGAAGCCCTGCGGTCAGTCAGACGAGGACCCGTCATGTTGTCCTTTGACAGTAAGTGAATGTGAACTGACCAGCGGTGCATTTTAGATCTCAGCCCGGCCTCGTAATGTCAGAAGAGTCACTCTGTCTCGCTGGGCTGCGGGCTGAGAGGCAGCAGCAACAGGGACAGGCATAGTAAGGGTGAAAACGGTTGCCACGGCAACAGAGGATGCTGGCACTGGGTCCATTAGGCTGACACTGGATTTGATGTTGCGTTGATGGCTCACCCGGGTTATACTGAGGTCAATCTTCTTCATTTTTCTTCACTTTCATCTTATAAAGACACAGACGAAAAACAACAACAACAATGTGCCAGATTTCATCACATTGATAAGGAAGCCAACCACAAATAAACCTCTAATTTATTTGATATGGGGAAGAAATTTTAATCAGAAAGATCTTAACTGATTGTTGTTTTTTGTTTGTTATGCCGAAACAAAATAAACAAACTCTCTTTGTTTTCACGAATGAATAAACAAACTGACCTTAAAGGACAACACTCATACTGTTTTACTTTGTTTATATGTGGCGAACCCTGCCACCTCTCTAGCTTCAAACAGTGTTCTGGGACCTAATTTTCCTCTGAGAACAGCTTGTTTATTCACTTATGGAAAATAGATATTTCTGAGTTTGTATTATTACCTCATTAATATTGTAAATATTAAAACTCTGAGTTTGAATTTTCTAAAACTACATTAAACTTCACAATTTCAACTTTTCAACACTGTGAAGTATCATGTAAATAGATCATAAAGCCTGACTTTTTATTTCACATTGTAGGTCGAGCAAAGCCAGAAAATAGCCTAAAGACCAGACCAGAGCTGTCAGTGTATTCTGTGTTCACTCCGCGGGGTGTCGCTGCTGAGCTGCAGTCAGCCTGCTGCCTCCCAGTCGGAGCTGTCCACGGTGCTGAAATGGGAGCGATTCATGGACAATATTGCGTCTAAAAATGGATCCAGATGTTTGTTTGTTTAAGACTATTGCACGTCATTAATTGATTGCGTTGATTTGATTGTGTATACGTAGTGATGCTTTGTTCAAAAAGTCGGCCACTGGATCAGATTTACGCACGATCAGCCAGTGTGTGTCATGATGAGTAGTTCAGTCATTAGTGCAGTGGTGAGGAGGACTAATGAAAAACTAATTAAAACGCTAATTAATTCCCCTTGTTTCCAGTATAATACAATTTTAAACTTACTTTCATATCTAAGACACGTTAGTTGTCACTGTTTGTTTGTTTTCTTGTTTGTTTTTTTCTTAATTCAACAGAAAATAAGTCGTTTTCCAGTCTGAGTCGATAGATGGCGCTACCAGTGAAAAAAGCGAGAGAGCCACTCGCGCACTGAGGAGAGTCAGTCAGTTTCAAGGAATTCAAGGAACTCAGCAGTCCTGCGTTATTGCGCTCGGAGCTCGCTGTGTTTCCAGGACTTTTGCACACGATACGATCGTAGCTGATTAAAGGACAATTGCCCATTTTTTCCTTCTTTTTTCTTTTGTATTGCTCTCTGCAGAGTCTGAAGGAGGACTGCTGCAGGACGGGATTCCCCGCTGAAGTTGTTGACGCGCTGCTCCACACGGACAGCTGCTCATCACACGCTCAGTCGAGCCTCAGACAGGACGCTGCGAGGAAGTTATGGTTGTCAAACACACTCGCACCATGTTAAGGAGACCCGGCGCTTTCAACGTGTGTGGAAAATGATTGCAACCAGCAGCGAGCTTTTCATTATGGTGAGAAGATGTCTTCTCACTTTCAAACCGTTCAGGTAAGAGCAGACAGTAGATTGCTGTCATCATATTTCATACACTGTGATTTATTTATTTTTTTGTTCTGCATCATGAAAAAAAGGCAAAAGCACACTGTGATGTCACTGTTTAGTGGTTGTTTTCCTCAGTGGTCTGCAACTTCACAGCCTTGGCATTAACTGGAGCAACTGTCTGCCCGCTGTGCCATCATTAACATTTGCTCACACAGCTAAAAGTTCCTGCACCAGCCGCTGGAGAGGAGTGAAAGCAAACCAAGCGGGTATAAACTCATTAAAACTCCCCAAGTTTGACCAGATAGGCTGGGACGCAAGCTCAAGATACTCACTGCCATTAAGTAAGAAGTCACTGTCACTGCTTCAGCCTCCTGTGTGAATACAGAGGTCTTACTGGCAGTTTTGATATGCCAGTGAGCAGCTCTCACCCTCTTACTGTCCAGTTGGCACAGAAGGAATCATAGCCACAATACTTGTGTTTTTCACCATCACTTCATATATTGCATGTGAGTGCATTGTCAAACTCACAGGTTCTGCAGCCTCTCTGTTGTCAGTTTTCAGCCTTTGTACAAACTCAAGAAATCAAGCTGTTAAGCGTGACACTCTGTCCTCCTCCCTCCTTTCTATAAAAGGATTGTTTCCAAACATTTTCCCAGCACGACTCTTGGAGCGAGCAGACGAGACAGTTTTGAGCTAATCGGTCCAAAGCATCTGTTTTTTTCAGAAGCTTGAGAACTTGAGAAATGTTCACCGCTCTCTCTCTCCAAAATGCAGCCACTCGCCCCTAATTTGATGCTTTCAGATGTTGGCCCAGTGAGCACAGTGTGATGCAGAAAGCCCGTCTGTGTGACGGTTCATTTGATCCGACACAGTCAAGCGAGTACACAATGCTTTTCTGCGGTACAATATGAACTTTGGAGAATATGTCGACGCTCCACAAAGGACTCTGAGTGATGTCAACCCAAGTAGACTCTCACACACATGCCCCGGTTCACAATTTCCTTCTTCTTCTACTGTCTTGACCCACATCTGTCCTTTTCTCTCCTTCTCCGTCCGTCTCATGAACTTTAAACTTTGTCTTTGTCTCCTGCAGGATCTTTGTGGTGGGGATCGGCTTCTTCAGCCTCTGCTTTCTAATGACGTCTCTCGGGGGCCAGTTCTCGGCCAAGAGACCCGGAGATTCCCCCTTCACCGTGCGAGCCGAAGGTAAGCCGGCGGGTCGCATGTCATTGCTGCTCGGTCTCCTGTGACTACAGTGGTTGGTAATGAACAGGCTGGGAACATGCTGAGAGCTTGGCGGGGCTTCCTTGATTGCCACCAGCCGGCTGACAGACCTGCTCACTTTGCTCATCAGGAGTACGCCGGGGGGTGCTGTCACCCAGAGAAGCTCCCCGCTCCTCTCATCTACACCTCTATCTTTATACACCTGCTTTCATCCCTGCTCAGCGCCCACATGGCCTTTTTCTGACCCACATGAAGTCATTTTATAGTACAACTACTCGTGGCTGTTTTTTTAATGAATATTTATTGGTTATGTTGACCCTGCAGGGTTGTGTTCATGTAGGCGGATAGAGCAGACAAGAGGAAGTAGTTCACCAGTGAAGTTCCTCTTGTAAGGTCAGGTCATGCACAAATAAGTTATTGCAAACATGAATTACTGTGACAGGAAGATTTAAATATAAAATCTGCATCTGATTCTCTGTGACGGCTCTGACTGCACAGTCAGTCATGATTTGCTGATTAAAAGGTCTCCCTGACAACCAGCTGATTGGATCTGCTTAAAAGTAGTTGTCAATCTGATCTCCAAAAGTCCAAATGGCCGCTCTAATGAAGCAGTACTCAGTAACATTGACCTTGCCCTGGCAGAGATCAACAAATCAAAACCACGGCAGAAACACAATCCAAACTATCGCAGAGACTCCATCCCTGAGAGAAAGCTCTTATCTTTCTCAGCACGTCCTCTGTGTTTGCGCTCTGTGCTTCTGCATATAAACCACTACAGCACTAGCCATTTGGGAGAGTCAGTGTTAGCTCTTGGACTATTGTCTCTCACCTTTTTTATCTCTGCCTGGCACAGTGTTGACACTGCGTGTCATCCTCTTTGAAGGGTACCAGCTGGCATGGAGAGAAGCAGTGTTGCCATCTATCACAACCCGTCCAAGGACAACAGTTGTTTATAGTTTGTATTTGTATAATGTTACACTGATCTCCATTTATTTATAATTCAAATGAGGCACGAACAGTATGCGCTCGGTGCCATGAGAGTACTCAAAGGGACAGTTCAACCCAAAATCAAAAATGCATATTTTGATAGTGTTATATTTGCATCTAGATTGGAGAGTTTTGGAAATATCATCTGTTGAAATTTTCTCTCCAAATAATGAAACTAGATTGCACACAGCTTGTGGTCCCAAATAACAAAATGCAAAATAGTAGATGCCTGCCTTCCTTCTGCAAAGGGATATGGTTGATGGGTGTAGTTTGGTAGAAAGAAAACAGTTCCTCTGCAACACTGCTCACAACAAGTAGGCTTGCAATGGTAGTCGGTGGTACCGGTGTTGCACAATGTTTGGGCATATACCGATTACATTACGTGCCCAACGCCCCACCGTCATTTTGCTTTTTAAAAAATCAGTACTTAGTTGGACCGACAAGACAATGGCAGAGGATCTGTGGTCAAAGTGGGGAAAAAAAGTGCCTATTTGGCAGTTTTTCTGATGTAAACCCAACACTAACAAGGAACCTGATAACATTAATGAGGGAATAGGAGTTGGTTACCTCACTGAGAAGTTGGAGGTGTGCAACCTGTCGCTGGTAGCTCTTCATCAAGTTGCTCTTCTTCTTGTTCTACTCCTCCCGCAAACTGCGTGTGGCCCAGTGTTATTGGTAACATCGTTGTTATCATGAGCGTATTAGTCTGTGCCAACATTTCATCACCGCGGCAACCCTAAACAAGGTTTGTGGATTATCTTGAAATCAAGTTATGAATTCTGGAAAGAGACATTGCTGTTGAGTCTCTCAAATTTAGTTATTTATTTATTTTTTTGGTTCTTTGAGACCTTGAGTCAAGTGCCATCTACAGTAGTTCCATTGTATCTGAGAGAAGACAGTCATCTCTACAGAAAATATGGATAAATTAGATTTTTGGGTGAACTGTGCCTTTTAAGGGTCCCTCTATTTAAGCTTTACGTATGTATAGAAAATAGCAAAAACAACAACATGATTGGCGGAGATACATGTGACATCACTTTGCTGTTGTTTCAGAACCATGGACAGCACTGGTTGTTGGGTGCAGGGATTTTGAAACAGAAACTGTATTTTGTTGTCGTTGCTCTGAAGTCTTTCTGAGGCTGTTGTATTGTTAAATCAATGAATAAAGAAATTGCCCCCTTCCAACTTTGAACAGCCCCATCAGTCACTTCATCCTGTTGCCGGGCCTGCAACAGTCATCATTACATCCAGTTGAATTATGCAGTCAATCTTCAGGCCAGTAAGTGAGCAGCATTTCCCCTTGTGGTTGTTTGTTGTGTGAGTTGTAAAGATACTCGAATGGCTCTACACGGTTATTCAAAGCTTTAATAGCTTTAACATCACCTCGTTGTTATAGCACCTCCTCGGGAAAATGGGTATAATTTTGAAAGTGTAGTAACGCAGGTGTCATCTTGTGAGACCATTTCAAGGATTTCACGCATGTATGAGTAGTTTATGCAGAACTGGTTCGGATGTGGGAGAGAGAACGGGCAGAGGGTGGTGGGGTGGGGGTGAGGATGGGGAAGACAGGAGAGCTGTCTGATTAATTAACCACTCATAGGCTGCAGTCAAGGGAAGGCATCTGGCCTCTAGCTCATTAAACACTGCCTCGACGCTAACCAGGAAGAGTCTATGCAAATTCTCTCTGCCCGTGATGTGTACGTGTGTTTGTGCATGTTTGGGAGTGAGGATTAGTGACACGGGGAGTTAGTGTAATATGAATGAACAGGGATGGAGTGTTCAGCGGACCTTGGTGACACCAACTGTACACACCCATCCAGCCTCTGCTACTGCATACGCATGAACCTGCACACATGTTGTCAGTCTGGATGCCAACATGTGTGTGACATGCAGGAAATGTCAGAGAAGCAGCAGGGGGGCACCTTCACATCCACAGTATTTTGTCTCTGAAAGGGTAAACAAAATGTCCAGGCTGATGCTGAGAGGAGCAGCTCGTCTATTGCTCGTCTTGTGAATAGCAACAATTGCCTGAAGAGCAAGAGGTGCGAGAAAAATATGTAATTATAGTCTTGCTACCTTCTGTTACTCTCTGCCTCTCTGCCTCCTTCTTAAATGCTTCTCTGCAGCTCTGTCTCTTAAAGATATTTTCTAAGATGCACCGCGACTTTTACCTCCCTTTCAGGTTTCCGAAGGCTGTATTTCTGCAGAATTATAGATTTTTTTTATACTGTGTATAAAATTACAGTGAATAAAAGTGTTGCACTCCCTGACACGCCGAGTTGCAGTAGGATACTAAGCTATATCCAGATTTAAAATGCATGCATTTCCTTCATTATGTCCCCTTTTTGAAGGTACAGGAAACTAATGATGTGGAAAGTAAGTGAGGGAGGTGGGGGGACTCCCCGAGTGGGAAGCATGAAAGACGGAGGCATTTGATCCTAGATATCTTAAAGGCTCCAGAGGTGTACTGTAGCTCCATAATAAGCTCTTTGAAGACCACCTTCACAGTGTGTCCTTTCACTACTGAGGTCCTTAATGCAGCTTTGCCACAAAGGGAGAAATAGGCCTAGGACACTTTCATGTTTTAACGGGGTCGAGCACAACTAAATGGTTCAGATGTTAATGTGTTCTCCGGTCCTACCTGCAAGCTCCATTACCAGAGATTTTTTTTCGAACTCCATCATCGAAGTGATGGAAAAATATATTTTGCTGCAGGCAAACAGAGTAGAAGGCAAATGATTGCTTCTTTACCCATTTGAACACACACATTTTTATTTTTATTCATGTTTATCATGCTGCAACTCAATCCCCAGAATACATTTTGGCAATAAACATTTCTTCTTTATGTTGCCACTTTACGTCTCTTCAAGTTCAATATTCGATTTCTTTACTGTCGTCACAGCACTGTGCTTAAGGTTTGGTTAGGTTTCGGCACAAAGACAACTTGGTTAGGGTCAGGAAAAGATCATGCTTTGGCTAGAAATATCCAGTTTTGTCTCAACAAACACAGCTGGAAAATGTCTTGAGGTCTCGTACAAAGTATCCAGTGGTTTCAGGCTTACAAATGATGAAATGCTGTCCTGAAACAATGGTCTCTGGCTTTGCAACCTCCTTGCTTAGCTGTAATCCCACGTCCCCTCCAACTCCTGATATGAAAGTCAGTCAAAAAACATCTAATGTGACCGTGATGATGGTTTGTTAATAGGGTATTGTAGAAATGTCAATAAGTATGACACATAGTTGGCAGAAATATAAACTACAAACATTTTATTCTGGTGACTTGGCCACATGCTGAAAGCACATCGCCACAAAAATGTGTTAAAACTCTGGAAGAATAATAACCGCTTTCATTTTGGTGGCTGGTCTACTGAACCTGATTAAATGTAAAAGCAAACTTGCCTCTCCCAGTTTAAACCCATCACTAAGCAGAGCAGCAGGTGTGCAGGGAGCATCGTGTTCAGTATCCTGTTCACTGCCATCCTTTCACAGACTGACGGAACTTTTTTATTTCATGCTTCAGCAGCCTCGGCTATACGCGGTGCATGACAATGAGTCTTAACTGACGTCTCTCCTGGTGAGGGTGTGGCATTCGCAGGTCTATCAAAGCATTGTGTTCAGTGCTGGGTTTGAAATACGAACTGGGGTTAGTGATCTGCTGCAGTGGAAGCGATCCCCCTCCAGCGTCTGTAGATGTTATGAATAGAATAAACTGACCTTTGCCTACTGACGGCACTTCACCGGTAGTTCAGAATATCTGAACCTCCTGATGACAAAAGAGGTGTGAATAAGAAAGCGCTGCTTGTTGTTCACTCTGTCACAAGCTCCCTGTCACCTGGTGGAAAAAGACCAGTGATTTTCCCTCAGATTGCGAGGCAGGTACGACAACAGGGGCTGTACTGAATCTGATTGTTGTTTCAGCCAAGACAGGTAATGACACTCGCTGGGATTCAACTGCTAACATGTTTTCTGTGTCTCAGATTGCTGTGTTGTTTACAGATTTGTGGATAAAAGATGCTTTTGACGGGAGTTTAAGACAGAGGCTGCTCTCTTGCTCTTTTTGTTACTGATTTGCATCACAATAGACCCATTACAGACAGAGACTGTTGTCACCACTGCTCATATTAGGCCCCTGTGTTGGTTTAATTATGTGTGTAGACATACTGGCATTAGACCCATTACTACTAAAAAGTAGTATAAAGCATTTTGTGGCTCCAGTGGAAGCTGCATGTAATCTGATGAATTGCATCCAGTTGTGTCAGTCAGTGGCTAAGTTGCATTGTGGGTAATGTAGGCACCAGGTTTTGACAAGGAAAAAGAATGTGTGAAGTAAAAAGTTGATATCTCCGGTTCTGCTGCATCACTTTTGAACATTCGTTTGTAAACTGTCCAATTAGCAGCAATTAGAGGATATATTGCTCCTTTTAAATGTACAAGCAACATAGCTACTAATTTTAGAAGTGACAAGATGCCGTGCTCCATTATTGTTTAATATTATCTTGGTTGATTTCAGCCTCTTTCGGAGCGTATGTACTGTTGATCACGAGCTGCAAACTGGGTCAGGAAGTTCACTTCCAGACATTGTTTAGGTAGCATTTCCTATTCTGGTTGTTTCTTTTGCATTCATGCATTCAAGATTTCTTTTCTTTTTTGTTGTTTTTGAGTGAAAACAGGAAAGATGCTTATGCAAATGCTCATCATATTTTTATGCCAAATCTGAAGAGCGAATGCATTAAATTGAATAAAACCACTAAAGTCTTGTCCTGGAAAATGATGTGTGCTGTGACACTCGTGGGTTTTCTGAGCAAACTGAGTACTTTTGAGTGGTTTTAATAAAAGGTACTATACTGAACTCTGCTCCTAAATCGCCTTCAAAGCTGCCAGGTGTGCTTTGTTATTTTCACCCAGGTATCACACATCAAATGACAGCGTGGTGAATCAATAAGGCTGCGGTATTTCCGTATAGCTCGAGGAAACATCACTGTGCTTCCAACTAAACGTGCTGGTCTACAGTACGTCTGCATACTGTCAGAAGAGATAACCAAGGAGAAATACTTTAATTGAAGCAACAGAGAGCCACGTTTTAAAAAAAAATAATAAAAAAATACTGCGGGTATTTTCCCCTTTTCCAGGCTGTCAGGCACAATAAGAGGCTGGAGCTGCTGTGAGGATAAGTGACAGAGGGTTTTCGGCTGTAATAGCTCCTGGATCTGGCAGCTCCCCCCACATAGGTGCCAGAAAGAAGAGAGAAACTCAATCTCAATCAGCCTCTTCTGTAATGAATATTTGAATTAGGAGCGAGAGGGTAAGGAAAGGTCTGTCTTTGGATGTGTGTGTGTGTGTGTAAAGAGTGCAGAGCAGGAGGGATCGTATGAATTTATTCAGGTGACAGGTGAGATGAAGAGGTCTGACCCTCAGCTCCCTCAGTATGAAAACCAGGCAGCCAGCGTTCATATGAGAGATGACAGCATTTATTTATTTGGCTCTTAATCTGGCCAATAGGGATGAGAAAGAAAAAAAAAAATCTTCTCTACAAGGCAGCAGAGATATCCTCTGAATTCTGTCTTCAGGCTGTGGTGGGGACCAAATAAAACGTTTGATCATCTGCGTCTAAATGAGACAACTCTCCATATACAGTAATTATATGACGCTTTCCACATACTGCTCAACACCTGAGCCAACAACTGAAATGTGTTTCTTTGTAATGAACCTTCACAACGTTCGCCAAAACTTAATAACAGTGGTGGGAGATTCTTTCCCCCCTGGCAACATGTACTGTTTGTTGTTTTGGGTCCCTACCTGTGTAATGAAAGTGTTGAGCAGTAGATCTGAGGCGGGCTGTGTGGTAATTGCAATGTGGGAGCTCTTTGTTCTGGCCGAGTTGGTCATTTAGTTTTCCTGCAGAAAATAAGCTGAGGCTGCTGTTATTGCAGCAACTTTTATTGCTTCTTTGTCGCGTCCATTAGTTTGTTCACTCTGCAGTTCTGCATACACGAGTGTGTGAATCTGTGTACGGGAATAATAATAGATGTGATAACTTTATTCTCTTTAAGTGATGAGACATACTTAGTGCAGAGATTATATGCATCATCTGAATGTTGGACCTGCTGGTGGCAAAATTAGCGCAGTGATGTGAGACACGATGTTTAGAGCCTCCTCCACACTAAATCCACATTCTGCAAGAGGGCCAAGGTGGTGCCACTCTTTGTTTTCAATAGGGATTTATTTATTTGTCATTATTCAAACATCTAAATAACAGCCTCCAACATGAGGATTTGCAGATGCTGACGTTATTTAGGGACTGAAGAAAGATATTCAGTCTGTTCGATAATGAATTCCAAGAAAAATGTAGCGCTGTGTACAGTACGACATAAATAAAAGTGTTCCTGAGCCCATGTAGTAATATCTTTCTGTACATTCACGTGTTTCACAGAGTGGTGATCCACAGCCAGTCCCTACACAAAGACTAGACACACACTGCTCAGTGCGAGGTATGAAATAATAAAGGTTGCGATGGAAAATAATGAAAACGAAGGTTGAAAAATAGTAATGGACAGTCACCCACATGAAGAGCATCCACTAGGTGCCAGATTTGTTATACAACTGTGACCTCTACTCTTCAGAGAGAACCATGTTTTCTCAAGGTGAAGGGTTTTTAAAAAGGGAAGCAACTGAATGTTAAAGCTGGCGCACCAGGAGCAGTCGATTCTAGTGGCCCTGTGGAGGCCGTGAAAGAAAATAAACTTTGTTTTAGCGGTGAACAGTACAGCCAGACCAACAGAACAGCTTCTTTCCTCAGGCTGTTGGACTCATTTCATCCTCAGGTCTCAGCCATAAAAAGTCATTTCCACCGTTTGACTTATCTGATCCACTATTAAGTTCAGACAGTTTCATGACCAGTTAAAAGTTCCCTGCAGTACTTTAAGCTTGTTTTAATAGCTGTGTTAATGCATCATCATAAAAATAATACTTTGTTCCTTGTGCCCATACACACGCACAGGTTGTGATTGTTCAACAGGTTCAGAATAAGCATATATTTAGAAAAGTCGATGAAGATGATGAGGTTTTGTCTTCATGCTGTATTTTTCAATTGCAGATGATCAAATCCTGTTTTATATGTTTTACAGTGTCCCAACTATTTGGCATCAGGGACGATGAACCATGGACAGACCGCTCAATAAAAGAACTTCCACCTCTCTGTTTGACGTGGACCCGTAACACTCATCATGTACTGGACCAGTTAATTGGCTCAGGTGAAGGGTCTCCTAAAGTGCCTGAGGGATAATAATATGCAAGCGGGCGTTCTCTGCAGAACTTCTGAGGCCCGAACAAAATAGTAATTTGTCAAGTCATGTGAAATGAAAAGCAGCGCGAGGACTTAAAAGCGTGACTCACAGACAGAGCAGGTGAGATAAAAGCAAACGGCACTGAGCCGGACAAAAAGAGGTGAACAAAAGTCTCAAATGCTGCAACAGCACAGTAGAAAATCTGCTGGAGAACTATAATTTTTTGACTTGTAACGCATTAGCTGACCTCTCCATGAAAGCTGTCAATAGTGGTATTTTATGTAGCCAGCTTTAGTTCATGTTTAATGCAAGATAATGACGAGTTTTGTAGGTTTGTGAGCAGCAGTCGTGACAGAAAGGCCCAAATCTGCCACTACCAGCAACAGGGGGTGGAAGACCACGGTCAGGGATCAGGCTGGATATGAGTGCTGGTCTGCGGGGGTGAGGTGTAACTACCCCATCCATGACCTGGTTTCAGCCCTGGTGCTGCCTGATAGCATAGTGAGCCAATGAAAAGCAGGCAGTGGAAGAATGCCTTGTATGCCTTTCCTGGCCTTTCTGCCATCTTTCTCCCCCTGTTTAAAGGTCGAACGAGTTTCTTTTTGAAGACTGCCCATTCAAGGAAAATTGTATCTACCCTCCCTCTGGACATATTATAGAACAAAGTGTTTAGTTGAACGCACTATTGAGCAAACTTTTCTCCAAAGGTTAAATATAGGGGTGGAAATCACTGCAAGTGAGGCCAAGTAGCGTTTCTGAGTTCTGACTTGTACCTTTGCCTTGTTTTTTGTTTTGTTTTCCATAATTATTCAGCTCCAATTCAGATGTTTATAGTCAGTGGTTGGCTTGTGCCAGGCTTAAAACTCTCTCTGCACGAGGAGAAATTCACTTCAAGCACCGAGCCATTCAAAAAGTGTATAATTCTGTATAGTTGCATTACAAATATAGAGATATTTGGTCAAAAATATTGTGATTTTTTTAATTTTTCATGCCCAGTCAAAGCATTTATGAAATTCTTTTGAAGACACTTCAAAATATCGACGTGTGCACTGGACAAAATACTTCTATTTTGCACTTGCTTTGAATGTAATATTTTTTTCATCACAAATGATAATATGAGCTCAACATATTGAGAAAAAAGTTGAATCTTGGAAAAATATTCATGAATTTCAGAATATATTTTGGCATTTTTCCTCTTTTGCTTTAATGACAGCATGTACTCAGGCTGGCAAGGACTCCACAAGTTTGTGGCCTTGTCCACACTGAAAGGGATATTTTTACCCTCCATTTTTTAAAAGAAAAATCCTGTCCACACAATATTTTAAACAACAGTTTTTTCACACATATTTCCTTCACTTTACCTTTCTGGCACACCGCCCAAGGTGCTGTGAAGAAACCGAAAGCAAAAGGTGATCCATTCGTGTGGACAAACGGTGAAGTGGAGTCGCTGCTTAGCGTCGTAGCAACGGGCATGCGTAAATTGAGGCGTGATGTCATTGTTTCCCCCTAAATAATCTGTTTTACATGTACATACGATACACAGAAAGTGGAGCTTTTAAACAAATGCACTACAGAAAAATTTGGTGACTTAAAAACTCTGTTTTGCATGTGGATGAGAGGCCACAACATGCAGGAAAACATTTGTTTTGTGAGATATTCCTATTAATGTGGACAAGGCCTGTGCAAAAGTTGATGACCCATGCTATCTCAGTATGATCTGACAGTGTTTCTCAAAGCTTCTTTAGATGTCACAGAATATGTGGCTTTCTGAGTCCTCGGATCTTGTCATGATTGAATATTTGTGGGGGCACTTAAAGACTGAGAAAGCCAAGCATGCGGTGACATCACAAGAAGCTTTGTGGAGCACTGTCAAATGATGCTGGGATAACATGAGTCAGCAGAGTCCGTGCCAGCTCAAGTGCGTGCTGTCATTAAAGGAAAAGGGGGAACTTACAAAACACCAAGATATTCTGAAATTCATGGACATTTCTTAAAGAATCAACTTTAAACTCCCGTTTTTAACTGATATTATTACAAGATCATTTAAAGGCTGTCTGCCCCACTGGTAACCATTCAAACATGGTTGACAGCATGGATTTGTAAGGAACTGTTGAGCTCCATTTGCCACATGACCATGTGTCGGCGAGAACAGAGTGTGTCACAGTTTTTCAATGTGCTTGGTGACAGGGAGAGGCGGGAACACAGCAGGGGAAGGGACAATTATTTGCTTGCAGACAGATTCAACAGGAAATAGACATCATTTGTCCAAGCAGTGTTGTTCACAGTTAAAATTGTGTGCATATGTCTGTATTCAACACTCATTTGCATTCTTGTCTGCGAGCTTCAGCTCAGACTTTTTGGCAATGCATGTAGCCAGTGAGCCTCTCTGAGGGCAGTTGTTTATAGCTGGTTGGCCATTGTCTCACTGTGCAGGCTACAGCACAAATGGCGATCTAATTGGAATTTGTTCATAATATCGATTGTGCTGTGGCACTTCCGAAATTGAGTCGTTAAAGGAGATTAGCTGCTACTAAATAGTCCCTTTTATTAAGCAGCAGATGAGGAAGGACGCAGAGGAGGCTCTACATTAGCACACAGATACCATCAACTCCTGCTGCCGCACCACCGTCAGCTCGCTGGACTG
Source organism: Pagrus major (assembly GCF_040436345.1). NCBI lineage: Eukaryota > Metazoa > Chordata > Actinopteri > Spariformes > Sparidae > Pagrus > Pagrus major. The sequence continues at coordinate 11,201,359 of NC_133237.1, forward strand.
TGCATCGGAAAAAACACATTAGCCAACGTTCCCCGAGAGGCTGCAGGGAGCAAGAGTAGAAAGCAGCCTGATGAACAGTTGATTGCAAACATATATAAGGCTCGGTTCTAAAAATGTACCATGTTGCAAGGCTGTTCAGTCCCAGTAATGGTGATTTACGAGCGCAATGTGAGCGCTGAGCATTACTGTGAACAAATGTGTGTTCCTTCTTCCCACACTTTAGCCCTGAGGCTTTGTTTAGATTTAGTGCAGCGAGCGCGCTGCAGCTGAAAGACGATCCCCTGAAGTTAGCAAATATCCTGAAAGTCCATAGATAAATGTACATGTACAAGTGTGGCAGAATAATTGCTTGTTTGGAATTATTTTTGTAGATTTTGTTGCTTAAGGTTTTGCAGATACATGCAACAGGCTTTCAGACTGTGTTTACTTGGATCATGTAAGGTCGCACTCCTCTCCTAGCCTCCGTCCTCGCCTGTGCATTGATAAACGGCTGTTTAGAGTCTGAATGGGAATTCATTTAGTCTCCCTCTTGCTGTCTGTTGAAGGGAAAATTGTTGTCTAACTGCTGAATTATTCAAAGGGAGACATCTCTAGGCCAGCTTGACTGAAGATATTCTGGAAATGAGTGAAACTGTGCTAAGCCAAAGCAGAATATCAGATTTAGAGGGCTCCTCCTAACACAATTTACTCTGGAGCTGAAGCCTACCACTACCTCTGCAACTTTTTCTGTATTTCTTGTTTCCTCCTCCTATAAACTTCAACAACACAAACACACACAGACAAAGAGAAGTGTGTGATTTCTCCCTCGGTCCTTATTTTATTTACTGGTGATGTGATAGAATTTCTTTGTGGAGAAAGGTGACTTTCACCCGGGCCGGTGATAAATTAACTCTGACGGGAGAAGTGAGTGTGCCACCGTTGCAGTTACTACAGCCTAATGCAATTGATGAGGGAACAGTGAGAGGTGTGGCTTTTTTCACTCACAGTCCCCAAGAACAATAAGAGACTGTTGTTGGTTCCTGTTGTTTTTCTCAGGGATCTAAACCACATAGTGGTCCCTCGAGTGACATTATTTCTCTTGATTCTTTGTATTTTCTTCATGAAACGCCTTTTCGCCGCAAAGAATTGTGTTTTCCTCACGAACCCTTTTGTTGATTTTGAACTGTGATGCAATTAGGTGTCAGTAATTACACTAGAGTGCCATTAAAGAAAACAACGCAGGGTCAGGACCCTTGTCTGAGACGTGCTTTGACCTTATTGTCTGCAGCTTTTTTAATGGACTAGGTGTTCACTAACTGCATCATTCTGGTTTACCACCGTCAGCTCGTTAATAATTTGAGGCAAGCAGGAAGAAGAAAGAAAAAAAAACAACAGTACCCCAGACTTATTTGTCCCTTCCTGTGTTTTGCTGGAAAGCTGGCCTTGGATGAGCTGCAGGTTTAGTAATGAAGGATGACAGAAAATGGAAACTGAAGTGTTTTAAAATAAAGCAGCAGTAAAATAAATGTTTTTCAAATGTGACCTTCAGTGACAGAATTTTAACTGCCTGTACAGTAAGTCAGAGTGGAAACGACTGTATTTAGATCAGAACAAGTGTGTGACCTTGTTTTTGACATCACTAAAAGCAAAATAAGACTTTCAAATTCGCTCTTCTGTTTTTCAGTGCTTGGTGGCCAAGAGTCTCGTGGCGTGCTGAGGAAAATCAGCGACATGCTGGAGGTCATTATGAAGAGGATGGATGCTCTGTCCAAACTGGGTAACACGACAGACACCCACAGGCTGGATGAGCTCAGCTCAGCCCTGGACAGGTACAGCATGTTGGTTTCTAAAGCCCGTCAAATGTGTTTTTTAAAGTAGATTTAGCTAATGCAACCTGCTGTCATGTAGGGTTGCTGAAGAAGGCAGCATATTGCCTGCACTAATGTTCGAAAATTGCAACTGACTGTTGAAGAAAGTGCTCTTTTCGACTTACTCTTTAAGAGTAATGGCACGAAATGGTTCAGCTCATTTTTGCCAAAGGAGTACTTGTCAAAAACTGTATGTCAGGCAAAGTAAGTAAAAGACTTGATGAAATTTCTATGTCCTCAATGTCAGTGTGGCCCACTCAAGAGATCATGGAAGGAAACTTCACCAAAATTAGTGTCAGCTTTCAAGTCCATTATTGGCTTTGGAAGCAACACCGCACAAAATAATCCCCTCACAAGATCCACTAAGTTGCGGTTCCGGAGCTTTTGATCATGTCACATGATGTTCATCAGCAGCAGAATTCACCTGTTAGTACCAAGTTTTAACATCGACACTTTCATGACAACTGTGAGAAGGATAGTATATGATGGAACGTTCCAGAACTGAATGGACCTCATGGATATGAATATGACAGGTGGCCAATTCTTACATATCGCACCTTTTTAAAATGGCAGGGTTTTATGTTACGTTACTCTATTTAACAATCTAAAATAATCTGCTGTTAGGAGCCATACTAAATCATTCCTGAGGTATTCAGTATGCAGTACACAGTGAATAGTCTGTACGGGTGCTCTAGCCTGCACAGATGTGATCCAATTACCATGACGCACCGCCTTCTGGTGAGAGACAGCCAGCCAAAAGGACTCTATTAACTGATTCAGGACATTTATCTTTTTAAAATCAGCAAAACTAAAAAGTGTTGTTGGTCATCTCGTCACGTGTGCCAAGAGAGATGCTGAAAATAAGCCAGGGAAGAGCAGCAGCTAACGGTCTGCAGAATATTAAGCTCAGCTTTCAAGTTCAACCTGTGTGCTATAGGTGAATTTCACTGGCATGGTAATGGTAAGATAAGAAACGTGGGAGGCTGAAGAGGACTGTGTGAAGAAAGGAAGCGGGCCAAGTGTAGAGCCCTGGGGCATCCCTGTAGAGCAGGTGCATGCTGTGAATAGAGGCTCGTTCTACTGAAACCTTGAGTTGAAGATGATGATACATGTAGAGAACAAAGCCAATCCTACTCTTTGGGCAGCTGGAGCAATGAAAGAGACTGTCATATATATATATAAAAAAAAAAGAAAAAAACACAGGAAGAGCAGGGGTCTTGCTGGACAAGTTGAAGCTGCCAGCCCCGAGTTATGGGTGCTCTGCTGTTGCCGTGGCAACAGACCTTTTTCTTGTGAGCCCACCTGCTCCAGGTTTGAGGAGGAGGAAGCTTCCTCATGTTTCTGCCTTACCCTTCTGGACATCACCTCACAGCCGGGAAATATCTGTTCTGAAATCCTACTTCAGTCGAGCCTGCACTGCCACACACAACCTACACGACACACAGCCACCTCCGATGATACATGAGCATTGTCGTAGCATTTGCAATTTACAATATGTCTGGCTGTGACTCCTGCTGACTGCAAATAATTAGCAGTGACAGAGGAGGTGCGACGTCACACCTGACCTGACTTTCAGGAGCCTAGGGGGAAACATATATTGTACTTTGACCAAAACTATGCACATAATGACTTTTATCTGCAGTTTGATATTACAGAATTTAATTCCCTCAAAACGCCCTGTGGATATCCTCTCAGTCATATTGTTCTAACAATCATTTAATTGGCCTCACAGGGGCTGAAGTGGAAATGCTACGGTGACAAAGGCCAAATAGTTTTGAAACCAACTCGGTGGTTAAATATATCTCATTCTGACATTACATACACATTAAAAAAACTCTGTTTGGCTCAGGGTCAGGGTTGACCTTAACGGTTATCACGCAGGAAAAACTTTGCCCACCTGGTGCGTTGTTTAAAAGCAATTAGGTTGTCCTCTAGCTCTTCAGCAGCTGATAGCCTCTCCAGGGTCAGGAGAGTCCCTGCACTGTAAATATGCGATGGCTCCTCGTGACACCACAAATTTCTGTCTGCAGTACCAGACAGTGAAAGCTTTTGTGCAGCTGCATAATAATCATTGCTCTGTGTGTGTGTACTCAACTGTGCTACTGTATGTCAGCGTGTCTGCGTAATTGCCAATTAATTTGCACTGACCTGCTAGTCTGAAGCATACAAGCGAAGGTTTGGCTACCACTTGCCTCCTGGGCACAATGTGGAAAAATGAAATTGGGGCTTAGGATTATGTTAAGTTATGCGTTTAAGCACAGTTAGATTGCTTTCCCCTGGAACACGCACAGAAAGACACGCTGCCTCAATGAAATCAGTTTTGCTTCTTGATCTGCATCCGGCTCAGAACTGCAGTTCCATTCGTTGGTATGAGTTTACACATTCAGAGCTGTTTAATGAGAAATGTAAATCCCAGAAATAATACGACGCAACAAGAGAGGCTCATTAAAATGATTAATTTAGGTGTTTTTTCATGTAAAACAGGGCAATGTTGGTTGATTGTAACAAACAAACACATCATTAAAGTTTTGTGTTGATGTGCAAAACTTTATTAAGTTTAGACTTTTCTCTCCAGTGTCTGTTTGTCAGAGGTTATCCAGTTTGTCTGAATACGTGCTGAATCGTGCAGAGACGAGGATCACACTGCAAAGTTCTTTCCACCAGTTTAATGGGATCCACCAGTAACTGCTAACATAAAGTATTAACAAGCTTTCCTCTTGCAAACTGCTCTCTGTAAAGCTCCACCAGCAAGTTTGAAAATGAGCTGGTCTAAACATCTACTTGAATGGACAATATAACATGATAGAACAACATTTCTTTACAAACATTTCCGCCAAAATAAAAACCTTCCTTCACCGCTGGATTTTATTTTTTATCGAGCAGTGAATCAAAAGAATCCTGCAGTGTGTTTGGCTAAGAGAGCTTACAACTAACTGCGCTAATAGCTTACAGCAGAGCTAAACGCACAGCAGGACTGAGAATTTCTGTTCAGAGGAACATGAAGCGTTTAATGTGACAACACAACAAGTTCAGTTAATACATTTACTGAAGTACTCTAGCTGAGTACAGTTTGGAGGTGAAAGTACTTTGAGTTTGGAGTTTTCACTTAATTTGTGGCTACATTTTGTTTTGCCAAACTTCTGTCTGAGATGAAAGTAACCAGATAGGAGCAGTGACCAGGTGGTGGAGGAGCAGCTTCAGGGCACAAAGACCTCAGTACAAAGACTGAGATGACCGAGACTGAGACAGAAATTTTCAGAAATTTGGTGTCCTATTCACGTTTTCTTAACTCTGTTTACAGATCACTTCTGTGGTGAGTGATCGACCCCAAAAATCCTAATTGGTGCGCCCTAGTTGTGGCGCTACTACCTGTACAATGGTTGCACCAACTTCTAACAAACAAAGTCAGGCTAACATAAGCATTTTTTCTTTTCTCTTTCGGACATCTTTTCTGATGCATTGCATACATCCATGAACTAGTAATGGAGGTAATTGCTGTGCATTACTGAAGCCTCTTTCCTTTGAAGGTTCATTGTTACACAGAAAGATACATATGGTAATAAGCTTGTAGAGCAGTTAATGTGCCATGGGCTTGTTTCCGGTAAGACTGCAGATATAGAAGCAGGTCTTTGAATATATTGTGATGAAATTAGACTCTGAGGTAAGATGAAACTTACTAAATCTGAGGCTCTACTGAACAAAGCTTTAGATCATTTGCTGTTGGTCTGTTTCTTACAGCCAAGCTACAGATCTCCAAAATCTCGGAAATTCAACACTGTACTGTGATGTATTTTGCAAACGCTCCACTACTCTTTATTCCCTCTGTGTTTCATTTGCCTCTCCATAGTAAATATTGGTTCCTGATTGTATTGCCGACAGCTTTTAGGCCACAGAGGTCAAGAGCGGTGAGACAGATTTGCTAACAGCCTAATTGTCTTCTGTTTTTATCTCCCCCAGGGACCTGCTTTAATATGCCGACTTACTTTTTTTCCTCAACAAATAAATTACTTGTCAGTGTTTAAAAGCTTTTTCGATTTCACGCCTCAAGTTCTTGACAATTAGCAATTTTTCCGCCACTTCATGCTCGCTGTGATGGGTGGAAAAACAACAAATACTTCTGAATGGAAGGGAGCTATAAAAGAAATGTAGCATTTCGTTTGAAAGCACCTGATTGCAACTTGAAGAGCATTACAAGATGGTTGATGCTGGCGTATTTTTAGATATTCTCTCTTCCTCTTTGTGTGTGTGTGACAGGATTCAGCCTATAGGGCTCGTGGAGCGGATTCAGGCCATAGCCCAGAACATGTCTGACATGGCGGTGAGGGTGGAGCAGATCCTACAGCGCAGCATGGCCAACAACAGAGGTACGATTTTATAACACCCCTGGAGAATACAAATATATCTGCCTCCCTACACATGACCCCCTCCTCTTCCCTTTCCTGTCTATGTCAAATCCATCCAATCTGGAGACACTTTTCCCCTCTGCCCACATAAGCCTGACTGTCAAGCCTGGATCCAGTTGAACACTTGAATGCACAATTTGTGTCTAACGTGCGCTTGCTGGCTGATCATACAGAACATGACAGACATTATTCATGGCACATCACCCGTTCAAATAGCAAGCCACCGTTTGTGCCCCGTGCAGAAAGGTGCTCCTTTTTGTTCTTGCCAAATCATAACCACACAACATGCAGGATGTTTAAATCGTGATGAAGAATTACTATCTTGTTAATAGGATCCGGGCTTTCTTTATTAGCCTCCATCCTCATTTTCTTTATGGGACATCAGACAGTTTTCAATTCCTCTCTTGTATCCACTAGGTTGCACTTTATGACCGAAAACTATTCAGCTCACCGTCTCATTAAAATGCCGTCAAGTTAATTTGTCTGTTGTCATAATGTCTGATATAATTTAAATAAGGCTGATCTGAACCCGGTGAAGTTTTGACAGCGGCAGGCGGTAGCACTTTTCATTGTGAGAGGTCTGTCGTTATCATGCTAATCAGACAGAATGGCTGGCAATTATTTGTCTGTGATTGTGCTCTTCGCCGCTTGGCAGGATGCTGGCGGAGGAGCTTGCAACTGCTCCTTTAATTAGGCCGGCTAGTGTCGGGCTTCAAGGAGAAGAAAGGAGGGGAGAGGAAGGAAAGAGAGCAGCAGAGAGAGGAAGGAAAGATGGGGAGAAAAGGAGAAAGAGAGGAAGAAAGAAGGAGGGGGATTATGATTTTTATGAATCACACTAATGCAATCTATCTATAGTAAATCTTGTGAGCGGGTTGAAGAGACTTGAGCCATTCAGCAGGGGAGGCCAAGCTTTTACAGGAGCTCGTTAGCTAGCTCTAGTCTCTAATTTATCTCTGTTCATCCCAAAGGCAGGAGGATATACGTGTGCTGTAATATAAAAGACAAATAGGCTCAAAGCCCAGGGGAAAAGCTGTAAAGATCTGTTTGATCAGTGGTCAATTAGGAATCCCAAAGCCAGTTAATCCATCTATTTATACATATTAATTGAATGGAGCTGGGTGTTGTATCACAAATTTAATTCTTATATTAAATCTGATAAGTTAACAGAGTGGAGTGAAGGTCGGTAGAATTTATGACAGGAATACAAAACAGAGGTTATGCTTTATAGTAAGGTCCTTGTAATAAACAACAGGTAGTCGAGGTGATTTATTCGTTGTTTTTCCAAATAGGGTTGCAAATAATGCATTTTTTGATTTTGCGTTGGGGTGTATATAAACAACAGCAACAAAATATTGATGATAATATGGTCGGAATCTTCACAATAAAAGTCCTCTTCCCGCTCCAGTCCTACACTCTGTCGGATGCAACAGCTTGATCTGAGATGTTGTGTTTGAAACAGGTCTCTGTAAAGATGTAGTAGAAACAGTTCTCTGTAAAGATGTAGTGGAAACAGGTCTCAGAAAAGATGTGGTGGAGACTGGTCTCTGAAAAGACGTGGTGGAGACTGGTCTCTGTAAAGATGTGGTGGAGGCAGGTCTCTGTAAAGATGTGGTGGAGGCAGGTCTCTGTAAAGATGTGGTGGAGGCAGGTCTCTGTAAAGATGTGGTGGAGACTGGTCTCTGTAAAGATGTGGTGGAGGCAGGTCTCTGTAAAGACGTTGGTGCAACAGTCTCCTGAGTCCCATTTCATTATCATTAGCCAGGAGCAGCCATAATTTCAAGATGGATTAGCATGGCTCTCCTAACTGTCTTCCTCTCCTCCTTGGGGTCGTTCGGCTGGTCAGGTTAGATTCCTTGGGCTGCGATCCTTCTAAAACTATGTCCTTCATCCAAAACCCATGCTTTCTTGTCCAATCCTGATGAATAATTTTCTGTCATAGATAATTCTTGTTTTATCAATCAAGCAAGGAAAACCACTGTTGCCATGGCCCTCATAAAACCTTAAATTAAAGGATATATTAACCTTAATAAGGCATCGTTCTCACTTTGGATCCAGTATCGGCAAAAAGCATAGTTAATTGTAAATAAGTGCATAGTGAACTGCTAGTGAATGTATAATATAGTATGTATGAATCTTAATAGAGCAACCAAAAATAGCTTTTCTTATTTAGTTTCTTATTTACATTCTGCTTATTTCATGGACCTTCATGTAACGGCCACACGTGAAAACACTGTAGAAATTCTGGATGTACTCTGCCAGCATGTTTTCTTCACCTTCCTCTTTGTGTTTGACTTTAATGTTTTTGTCCTGACTGAAAAAGTCCAAACAATGCAGCTTTTCTGCTGATTTGTGTGGTCTGCATGCACAGGCTTTGATAAATGCCCTGCATTTTTCTTTTCCTCCAGTCAGGGATGGAGCATTAGGACAATGCGAGACTCCTAAAGATCCCCGTTATCCGGACTGTCCCAGCAAGATGGATGTAAGTCTTCATATCTCACTTAAGTCCAAACAATTTCACCCGCAGAGCAAATATCCCGATGTCCTCTCTGGGCGACTCACCTTGGTGTGACATCAATTTTGTATAATAAGATAAGAGGATGTATGAATTGTCTGAGCGACAAATTCTACTGGGCGACAGCAGAGTACAATATTATACATACATTGTACGAATTAAAGCATATAACAGAAGTGGCAGAAAATTGTAGTGTGTACAATATAAAGATAAACAATACAGCGTGTACAAAATGTGCTTCTATTTAGGGATGTGAAATTCTTAGTCAATTCTTGAGCATATATTCAATCTTACAAATTAATGCAACAACTTTGAATGTAACCTTCTTTAACATAAGAAATATTCTTTTTTGAAAAATAACTGCTTTAAAAGCCTTTTTACCCTGTTATACTACATACTTAAAGCCACATTATGCAGAAATTGGCATCATCTTATTTGCAGAAAATTGGCTGATATCGACATCCAACCAATCTATCAGTGCATCCATGCATCTTTTTATCAACATGTCTGGAAATCGTGAATAAATGAATGAGAAGCTCATGATTAAAAAATATCCATCATATGTTCAGTATATAGCTGTAGCCGAGAGGTGTGCATCAACGCTCTGCCACACGTGTACACTGTACTGTAGCATGTACAGAAACGCATACATATGCAAGGTGCACTGTTCACTATTCATAGTACCGCAAACATGTTTATGCATGAAGTAGGCCCCCATACATATGGACCAATCATACACATGTAATATGTTCTCATTAAAACTATTTCTAGTCTGTGTGGGCTGCACAGGTCTCCTGCTTTAGTATAATCAGGTTTTTTTGAACAGAAGGTAATTTCAGTTCTGTCAGCAGAAAACAGAAGACGCTCTACCCTGAGGGGATGTGCCTATAGCTCGCCAAAGAAAGAGTGGGACATCTGCGACAGAGTTTTGGGAAGTCCTGGGAAGTCAGGCTATTAACAAAAACAGCTATTTCACTACTTAATTATCCTCTCTGGCTCCTGCACTTTGAGGTCCACTACCGCAAAGAACAATGCATGTCTGAAAATAAGTTGACCTGTGAGTGGGAACCCATTAAAACTCAATTATCTGTATTACTTGACCACAGAGAATCATAGGTTCATGGTTGGCTCAACCCAGATTTAAACATCTTTTTCCATCTGTAGCCAAATGTAGTGTTGTGCCCTGAAGGAGTATACTTTTGTATAAATGTAAACATTTTATACACATTTTTGAGAGACAACCATTTGGGCCTTTGCCTTTCCAGTGGATGCGGGCTCGTTGGACCTCAGACCCTTGCTATGCCTTTTATGGCGTGGACGGCTCCGATTGCTCCTTCCTCGTCTACCTGAGCGAGGTGGAGTGGTTCTGCCCCCCTCTGGCCTGGAGGAACCAGACTGCCACACCCACCTTAAAGCCTCCGCCCAAGAGACAGGTAACACAGCATTTTCATATCATTCTTTGTTAATTCCACAATAACACAGTTGGCTGAGGAGCAGAGCGCAGGGCAACAGATTGATGTAAAGGTGAAACAATTTCCCTCGACTGCAAGACACTTCGGTGCAACCTCCTCGACAGCACAAGCAGTCTGTTTCTCACACCTGCTCGGTGCGAGGGAAAGTCTGAAATTCTCTCGCTAGAAGAGCCAGCTGCTGACTCAACTGAGGAGGCACATAGTCGTCGACACTCATCACATGCCAATGGAGGTGTCAAAGCATTTAGCAGCAACAAGGAATCTTAAAGACAGAAAAAGCACAAAGAGCAGAATGCTGAATATCAAGGCGCTGTAAAAAAAAGCTGCTACTGTAGATTTAGTAGCCTGACACTGATGAGTTGCTTATATTCCAAGTTCAAGCAGAGCATTTATTACTTCATTTTTTTTTATCAACAGCTCTTGGGAGAGTCTGAATACCTAACGGTCTCTCACAGGGAGCTGGCTGTCATCCCCGGTTTTCAATGCTGTTTGGCTTCCTGCATCATTTCATTTTTAATTTCAGCACCGTGCGCGTGATGCGTTGTGCCTACATTCGCTCCTCAAGGTCTATCCCACCGTTCGCCTCCTCCCTCTTTTTCCTCTCTCTCTCCTGAGTAAAGCACAGCCTGCACGGCGGGGCCCTGATGTGAATTCACTCCGCAGCGCTACCGCCTGCTCTAATTGCCAGCCTGTATTCACTGAGACTAAACCCACGGCTTCCCTCGGGTACTCTGCATTTTGCTGTGCGGTACACAAGTTACTCTTGAGAGCTATAACTCACCTGCATTGTGAGAGTGCAGTACAGCTCTGCATATTGATTTTGCCTTTTAACAGAATTTCTTTTATATAGCGTCTGTGAGTTTGAGAGACAGATTGTGTGCATCGGTTTTATTTTTCATAAGTCCTCCGTGCTCCCCTATGCGGTTGCTCTATTGATTAATCCTCGCACCCCGGTATCTCGCTGTGATGCAGTGATTATGGTGGGCAGAGGAGGAGATGTAAAATGAGAGCAGACTATTTATGAGGATGATCCAGGAATCCCTCAGGCAGCCTGTTTAATACTATCAGATAACAGGATATAACAGGCTCTCTGTGCCCTATACAGTCCTAACTATGCCCAATGAAAATGTAGAAAACAGCCCACCCACTTTTTCAAACGATTAGTCCCACACTAACACACTTTCACCATGCTGAAACTGTCGGTCTATTCACCCGCCCTCTTTTCAGAGCCATGTTCAAATCCATTCCGCTTTCTTCTTGGAAAATTCCCAAATCAATTAAATTCCAGACCGCGTTTTCACTGCTACATTGCACCCAGGCAGACTGACATACGCACAGATAGACACGAGCGCTCCGCTCACGTCAACTAGTCATTGATGCCCAAATGCCAGGCAGCTTAGTTCAGGTGGGTTAAACACTGTCACCGCAAAAGGCCTTGATCAAAGAGAGTATACGTGGTAGGAAGGAGGGAAACATGACAGGAGAGAGGAAAGTACGATGGCAAATGTGCGAGAAAGAAAGGGACGAAAAAGAGGAAAAGAAGGAACAAAGTAACTAAACAAAAAAAGGATGGAGGATATCGAGGCAGGGAGGAGCTCAAGCTGTAAACTTTGAGTTTTCTTATAACCGTCTCTAAGTCTTTCAGTTGTTTGTACAGTGCCTCCATTGCAATAGTTGAAACAACTGGGCACCTGATAACTGTGTCAGGTTATAGAGAACAGCAAAAGCACCAATCCCCTTAAGTCATTGTTGGTGAGTAATTGTCACATTAAGTCATATTATTTTGGTATTTCATGAGATTTTCTGGTTATATTTGGTGGATATTAAAGGTGCACTATGTAGCGCTAAGTTTTTTTTTTATGCCTAAACAAACTTAATAAACTCTTTGTTTAGATAAAAGCGTCAATCCACCTTTTTAAAATGAAACACAATACAGGAAATTGAATCTACTCTGTTAAAAATGTTCTCCCCCAGAGCCTCTCACCCACATTTGAAATGCTTCCTACGCCCATTGTATCTGTTCTATCATAGTTTTTTAATCATCCCATCCCTTCTGCTTCAGGTGCTGTTGTTTAGTATTTTCTGGTGCAGAACTTCCACATAAAGAAATAACAACACAGGCTCATGACGAGGCCACAGCAGACGTTCTCTACACTTATGATTTTTTTATTGCTTCTGTCATGCAGGCTGTTTTCCAGTCCGACATCGGGACTCTGCTGGAGCAGGTGGGCACCGGGAAGGAATCGCTGAGCTTCATGAAGAGGCGCATACGCAGGATGGCGGCTCAGTGGGCCTCCGCCGCTCGGCGGCTGGATGACAAGCTCCGCACCCACTGGAGAGAGCAGAAAAGGGTGAATACGAGGCACACACTGGAGGATGAAAGTGTAGGAGAGGGAACAAGAGAACGAGCCTGTGTTGTGGTTTCATCTTTTCAAAGTGTTGTTGCTGCAACAGACTGCAGAAGAGGCGCCTGTAAAAAAAAAAAAAAAAGATTCTCAACAGATTTCTTGTTTTTTGTAAGTCTGGAAACATATTCCTCATCTCCTAATTTGACGTAAATCCATCTGTTTAGGAATTAAAGAAAGAAAAAAGGGAGGTTTTGGATCAAAGAGTTGTGAGGAAGCCAGACAATCGTTTAATGCCCACATGTGAGGCTGCAAAGTTACCAGAACAGCTGTGACATTTTGTTCGACTAACACTTTGTTCTTTTATCTCCAGTTCCTCAGATTGTTGAGTGAAAGACATAAGATGATAATGATGCAGAGGAACTCCTAGCAGGCATTGATTGGCTTTGTTGCACTTTCCCCACTGACATTTACAGGGACATTTCCACAACGTGTCAAAGAGCGCTGCCTGCTGCAGCAGAGGAATGATGAAATGTCGATGACATTAGGTTCCTTCTGGCATACATGTTAAAACCTTTACACCAGTGATGTGTCCTCATGGTGAAGCGTTTGGGTCGCCTATTAGCAAATATACAGTAACGAGAACCAAGATATATGTGACATAGATAATTTTGTATCGTGCAGACCGTCACGCTCTCAGTACAGTGACGTGTCGGCGTTCCAAAATGCTACACTTTCATCCTTTGATCGTCAAGTTATTTTTGCCTTTTTGTATCTGTTTGAAGTCTTGATGACAAAAGTGATTTGTTTGGTGTTGAAGTGCTCTCCTATTGCTGCCTGTGGGGGTGCCAGCAGTCTTCTTTTCCCTCGCTCTGCTCAGATTTGTGGTGAAAATAACCAAGCGGTGGTTGACACGATATGAAATACAGCCGCTCGGTCAGTTCACATTGTTTCAGACTTGCAAACATTCAAAACATCCTCTTCCATAACACGTGACATCATCACTCTCATGCCCTCAAGAGAGACTCCACACCAGAGTAGCCAGAATCCACATTGTACGTATATGTATCCTTGTCACCGCCTGACATGTGGGATCATTTACGCTGACACAATAATATCCTATAAGTGACTCACAGTACTGCTCTTTATACCCGCACTATAGGTGAGCAGAAAATAGGGTTTCAGTCATTTCCTTCGCATTTCTTGAACACGGTTTATGTACAATAGTAATAGACAGTAATCATACTTATTATACTGTATATACCGGGGCTGCCTGCCGCCTGGCCACCTCAAGGTTCAATTTGGCCCACCAGATGTTTTGAGTGGAAAATGATCATGTTTGTGCTGTTTTAATTTTTTTTAAAATACCATTTGAATATGAATGATCCCTAATTATTAGTTATTTCTTCATATTAAAGTCAGTCAATTGGGACCATTTTTCAGCTCTTTTAAGATGAAATCGCTAAAAGTGTTAGCGCGCATCATGTCTAAAATGACCCACCAACCCAAGACATACTTATTAATAAACTTGGAATCAGACTCAACAACAGCAACAGCTTTAAATCTCAGCAGCCTACCAAGAAGACTCTATACTCAACGACTGTTCACAAACAGCTTTGCAGGGAGAAAATGTACAGTAGCCGAATAATTAGCATATGAGTAAAATTATTCATTATAAAAACAAGAACTCAACCTTACCTCAGGCATTTAGAGTTTATTTTGCCTGAAGCCTCATTCATTCTCTGACCCTTCCTCAACACATTTGCATGCATATCTGTATGGAGCATCATACTGATAAAGCACAGCACCATTACATGTGGGTTTACATTTCACAGTGAAGTGGCTGAGCGATGTTTTTGTAGATCTCAGCTTGGGCAAATCGTTTTATGCCCGAAAATGTGGACAGCTCTCCACAAATCTCTCTGATGCTGGAAAGAGGCTTGATACCCCAAGAGCTTAAATGAAACATGAGGAATGAAAGAAAATTCATTTGTAGTGTTTTGCTTTCTGTAAACGAGCTGACAGTATCCTGCCGTGTGTGTGTGTGTGTGTGTGTGTGTGTGTGTGTGTGTGTGTGTGTGTGTGTGTGTGTGTGTGTGTGTGTGTGTGTGTGTGTGTGTGTGTGTGTGTGTGTGTTCAGTTTTTTCCTTCATCGGCCAGTTTTCAGCTGGATAAATCAAAGCCTGTTCTGTAAATAACATTACAGACCAAATGTCTGTTTCTTCCCCACTGGGGAGTGGGCTTTGTTTATTGTAATGGTGTGTTTGACAGTAATGGTTACTGTCATTAACCAGAGCCTGCAGGCTTGGCTGCTGTCACTGAAACACTGAGTGCTGTTGAGAAAACAGACACGGACGGACTTGTAGAGAAGGGAGATGTTTCATGGAATGTCTCTGTCTCTTTTTTTCTGCTTCCTGTTCTGTATTTTCTTCTGGCATTTGAGTTACTCTTTACTTGGTATCCAAGTGATGTTTGAGTCATGATTAGTGATGTGACGTTCATACTCCATTAGGCTGTACTTTACCTGGAAGCACAGTGACTGGAACATGACGACTTGATGAGTCCAACTAAGTTATTATTATCTGCTCTGTAAATCACACGCAAATCAGAAACAGAAGCATTTATTTTGTACAGTATGTTTAATGCATGTTTTATTTTGAGTTACTACTAGAGCAGGTTTACATGCTTGACTGCTCAAAAAACACATCAGTTTTCTCATACTGTCCAATGCTGCAGCACTGTATCCCCCCTCTGTGTGAAACACTCTGTTTGAGCTCCTGTCTCTTTAAGGTCCCCCCTCCTGAACACCCAGTCACATCTGATTGGTCAGCTCACACACGCCTGACCCAGCAGCGCTTACAAAAACAGAGCAGCTGTGCTCAATCAGTTCTTACGTGCCAAACTAGCCGTAAATTATGAAAATGTACGACTCTGTGACAGTGTGATGTCACAAAGTCACGTAATTAAAGGCGGCACTACTGACGAGGCGTTTAAGGAGCAGTGTTTTCTGTGGGAGAGAGGAGCTTCCGTTTGACCTTTTTCACTTACAAGATCTTTTACATGCACATGAACATATAAAAACGCTGAATGAAAGGAAAAAACAAAAAAGCACAATAGGTCTCCTTTAATGATGGTGCTACTATCTTAACATCACGCTCTGTTTCAATGAAGCAAATCGAGTTATTTCATTTTAAACCATATTATGTCACCATTCTGTCACAGGCTGACTGTCACACTGAATAACAGCCTGCTAACGATCCTCTGGAAATAAAACACATTAGCATTCCTGCTAAATGCCTCTCCATAGCTACGTCGCGTCCTGCACCAAACAAACATTCACAGGGGAAAAGTGTGATACTTATGGCAGTTTCCAGGCTAGATAGCTAATTAACTGCAACTGTCACTTTGGTCTATTAAGATGCCGGTGTCATCCTCACTCATTAGTGCCAGTGTAGAAAATATACTGTATGCCCGTGGCTTGTATAAGCTACAGCCTAAGTTTGTTTACTTTGCGTTGTGTCGACTCGAAGATGTTTCCCTGTTGATTCTTGTTCTTGAACTAGTCCTCTTCTGAGATGCTTGACTTAACTCTAACCATGAGATGTGCAATATGTAAGAATTGTAGTTGAATAAATTCAAAAATTAACTCAAATTATCAACAGAGGAAAGATATAACACTATTGATGTCATGTTAAATACGTGTATGTACTGTGTTGCAGAGATGTCTATTGAAATTAGCATGTTAACCTGCTAGCGCCAGCTTGTCCTGGTCCAAAGCTCTTGTGCTAGCAGTGTAAACTCCAACACTCCTCTGGTGCACTCAAACTCCCACTCCGAACGGCTAGATGCACAGCTAACTGAGCTAACTAGGCAGTGATATTAGCAGGAAGAAGTTACTCCTGGTACTGTGTGCCCCATTTGTATCGAGTATATATTCAATAGGTGGCCAATTCTTACATATTGCACCTTTTATGTCTGACCTCAGCATAACCCAACCACTCATCTCTATTATGCCTAACCATAACCTGACCTGAACCCTAATCCCAACCATTAAGGCGCTGTGGGAAATATCATTTTAACAGGATGGAAACACTCTTCAAAGGGCAAACAGACTTCATAGCAAGACTTGTTTTCAGCCTGCCTGCTGCTGTCAATCCAAATCAGACCTCACCTCTAGCTGGCTGAGAGCAAAAAGAGCATTTCTAAAATTCCCCAAAGACAATTTTTTCTTCTTTCCAGTAATAAAAACCCACTTCTGATAAAATAATAAAAAAAGACAAAATACAAACATTATGTTTTCCACAAAAAGGGATGACTCAATTTTATTTCATTTGGAGTCATTGTACCACCAGTACAAAATGTGAACCCTGTGTTTGTACACTTTTTCTCCAAAGTAACTGTTCATTGATTATCATAATATTACATGTCTTTATTTTTTCAGTCAAGTTTTGATGTCTAAATGCAAAACTTTGTCCTCCCCCTCCTCAATTGGCTTCTTCCCAACCACAGCAGTGAACTTTAAATCTGACTTGCGGTGCTCATATATGTTCAAAACGCTGCAGGCTGAGCAGCTTTGTGGCTCACACACAGGGGAAATCCATTGTGTCAGCAGTGCAGGTGATGAAACTTTGAATTGGATTGGTATGTGGTATTGAGCCTTTTCTAGTTAAAAGATCTAAGTGTGAAAAGCAGCCGTCTGAAAAGCAATATAGCATCAGACGGATACAGACCGAACCTGCCAGTAACATATGAGGAAAGTCTAGATGCCATTATAACTCGGACCCTTACATAAGCTGATTATCATCTTTTTAAACTAGACTAGTTTTGATATTGGATTGAAACATGACTGTCCATCTGTACGCTTGTATTTTGAGGGATAGTTCAAGGGAAATTTCGATGATTTCAAGGGCAGTGAGACAAATGATGTCAGAGGGGTTCATGTTGATTCAACGTCACTGTCAAGCCTCTAAACAAACGCGTGAATAAATATGTGGTCTCCGAGATTAACCAAATTGTCTTTGAAAGCTTTTTTCAAATCCAAAGTAATTGAGAAAATGCCATCTGTTGAAAAATCTAATTTCATTACATATTTAACAGCGTGGAAATTCCATCCGTCCCCATCAGCAATTAAACCGCTCGTGTATAGTTCTGCATATCAATTAGCCCCCCAGCAGGTCAATGTTCATTTCAACTCCGCACACAGTTGATTGTATTTTTCAGGAGTTGCGTCGGCGGGAATATGCTGTCACTCCGCTTCCTCGCTTTCATTAAGACACTCAATTGCATTACAATTTGACATCAATGATCCGTGCCAAACACCTGAATTTATTTACAGTATGTGTAATATATATATATATATATATATATATATATATATATATATATATATATATATATATATATATATATATATATATATATATATAAGCGTTTGGTGGAAAATTCTCACAGAATCTCAATTATTCACTACCCAGGGCTGGAGATTGTCTTAATGTAATGTAAAATTGCTATAATGGCTTGTTTTTTTAATTATAGTGCAGAAATGGTTTAACAGAAATGCATACATTGCATTCCAGTCAAGTACATTTTATTCATATAGCCCTAAATCACAAATCACAGTATCTCAGGGGGCTTCAGTATGTGACAGTCTCTGTACTCAGACTCTTGATTTGAGTAAGGAAAACCCCACGTATACAGAATAGACCAAAAACATCATCAGTATATAGGTTGCAATGATAAAATATGTGAGGAATTTGGATCCAGGAGGACGACTGAGCAGCTTGTGGTGTCGCCAAGTGGCACCTGAGCCATACTGTTGTGTTTTAGCAAAAAACAACCCAAATCCAACACCCTGGGCACACAGATGGTAGTGACAAAAGGAAAGCCTTGATAACAAACTGACTCCAAAAAACAAAAGGCACTGGCACAGGCAATAAAAGGAAGAGAACAAAAAGACTAGACCAAGTACGAACCAGGATGACACGAGGAACACAAGCGGCAACGCAGGTGAGACACAACGATCGACAAACATGATGTGAAAATGCATCCAAACTGAGAGAGAGTGAGGGAAAAACACCGAATTAAACCCATAATATGTAGGAATTCTACATTAAAATGTCTGAAAATGACTAGGTCTTTAAAATATATTTTGTAGATTTGTGTACTTACACTTACATTGTGTATCTTTGTGTTTAAATTCAAGTCAACTCTCATTATTTGGCACTGACTCCAGTTCTATCTCTTCTTTTCCCCTCTCCTCTCTGTAACATCTCCATGAAATAAAGTACATTTCCCATCCAGCTCCAGTCAGCAGTCAACATTACAGTAGCGTGACATAAACACAGACAATGCGGGTCTGCCGCAGTCATGTTGATAGATGGGAGTGAAGATAAATCTAGATTTTAATCCAAAAATTTAAAAAGTAATCTCTTGGCTCTCCTCCCGTCGGTAAATGGTTTCCGGATCAGAGCGGAATCCAAAACACTCTGCGAATGTCTTGTTTTGACAGAGAGTCTTCTAGTGGCGAGATTATATATTGTGGGTTTAACTACACTAGGGAAGGTACACTAATAAGGCAGGTGAAACTAATAGGGCAATCAAAATGTAGGGAAAAAACACAAAGACAGGAAGTGTAAAATAGACATGCCACGCAAGGATGAAACCTACAAAATAAAACAGGAAACAACTAAAATGAAACCCAAAGCCAGGACACGTACGGCCTCCTCTTGACCATGTTGACCTGGAAGAGGACAGACCACACAAAGAAAAATCCAAATATAAACAAATTTTGATGACGAAATGAAAAAAATACCATTCTGTCATAAACCCCACTCTTCTTTTGCTTTTCCCTTCAGATTCTAGTTCACGTTGGATTTCTGACTGAGGAATCCGGGGACGTCTTCAGTCCCAAGGTGCTGAAGGGGGGTCCGCTGGGCGAGATGGTGCAATGGGCCGACATCCTCACAGCCCTCCATGTGCTGGGGCACAACCTCAAGATCTCGGTTTCTCTCAAAGAGCTGCACGGGTAAGATTAGATTTCACTTATTCCTCTCTGATCCTCTTATTTTGAAGCTGTGGCCAGAGCCGCTGCAGCGGTTGTACAGTGCTCGGCTTTGCTCGACGATGTTTAGATACATCTATTGTGCAAACTATTATTCTTTGTAGCCTGTTTTGTTGAATGAACATGCTTTCTTTAAGTGCCTTTCGAGTGATGAGGAGCCCAATCACAGCGCTGTTACCCCACACGCTGTTTTTTCGATCACCTTTGGCCACACTAAGATAAGCTATCTCTCCTTCCTGCAGAGTGCCGCCTCAGCCTGAAGGCTTGACAGTGTCTATATGCTTCCTGCCGCAGCTCACTGACTCAAGAGTGATAACGGGCTCGTCGCTCGTCATCACAAGCATAAATACATATGGACAGGTGGACTGTTTCTTCCAAAAATAAAGGATTATTGATTGTCACACCTTTCCAGTCCTGCCTCGCACATTGTCTCCAGCTTCACGCTGGCTGGTCAGGAAAATGACCGCGCGCAGGACGAGACCCGCTGTCGATTCCAGCGGGCGGTATGGAGCTGCGACAGGCGGACTGACGCTAATGCTCGCTTGTTATTGAGCACCATATGTATCCAGTGCTGTAGGGAGGAGGTCAGAGCATTGATGGGTTCGAGCTGCCCTTTGATCTGAAATTTCAGGCCGCGAAGAAAAGCAGCTTTGATATGCACAGACTAGGGTAGATCAGTGGAGGTGGTGAGGAGGCCCCAGTGGGAATGCTTCTGCTGCCCGTGCTATTATTTACCCGGCTAATTGGTGTCATGGTGTATTGAATCACTGCGCGCTGTCTCCGCTGGGAACGCCATCAGAGATGTTTAGAAAATTGCACAAGTTCTGACAGAGACTCACAAAGGGCCAAGGTTAGGATAATACAGTCCAACAGCTGACTGTAGCCTGTGTGTGTGTGTTTTTAAGCTACAGCAGTAACTAACTGAGGTTTTATTGGTAAATGATGTACTTTCTATGAGTGTGCATCAGGGCTGATATTGGTCTCTATTCATGAGGAAATAAAATGTTCAGCCTTGGAGATACTATAATGGAGAATGGCACCGTATCCCCCCTCTATATGAACACAGCTCGGTGTACATATCCTACTTTCTTTTATGGGATTTGTAAATTGTCCGGTTAGTGGCAGATGCCGAACATCCATAAATCCTCCTCTCTGTAACTGTTAATGAATAGAAACAGGCAACATTTCTCTCCATCCCTTACTCTTCCTCTCCCACACACTATTAAATTGACAGATCGTTATGTGGGTTGTGCTCCCACGGATTGCCTCAGGCTCGCATCTATTTACATTTCCTGCTCTTCGCTTTTCCCACCCGGGCTTTGCAAGGGAGCTTAATATCAGTGGATGGGCCCCGCTGTGGTTCTCATGTGGACAGGATCGGTGATATGTTTAGCCTCTTCCTCCGATAGACAAATTAGCCACACTGGGAGCTCAGCTGCAGTGGGAGTCGAGCTGTTGGTCTGCATCACATAATTGCCTCTAATTGGCAACATTCATGCTCTCTGGTGGCGTCAATGAGTAGTCACTTTGGCTGGTGTCCTTCCCTTTAGACAAATCGGCTCTTCTCACACGTCTCTCCCGCAGCCAATGTCTTTTCTCTGCAGCGAGATCTTTAGCTTATTTTTTCCAACAGATGCTCTACGGAGTTCTCTGAAGAAAGACGTGCTGGTCTTTTCTCTGTCCACACACTGGTAAATGTTCTCAAGGGAGGCACTGATCACACCCTGAGGAGAGAATCATGTATATGTATAAATGATTTTTCTCAATACATAGCAGTCTGGAAGCACAAGAGATGCTTTCATCGTGGCAGCATCAGCTTTGCCTTTTGCTCTAGTATTATGCTGTTTTGTTGGAAAGTTTACATTTTCACATGGGAATCACATGCGTTCATACATGATTGTTTTTTTTTTCACATGTGGACAAGTAAACATGACACATTCTTAGCATTACTAGCAAGCCTAGTCTGTGTGCACATGTTAGCATTCAGCCTCAAAGCACCACTGTGCCTATATGTTGGTGTTGAACTTTAATTTTTAACTCATGCTTTGGTGACGAAATCCACATTGGAGCAAGCTGTTGTGGATAAGCTGATTAAGTACAGGACGCTTCGGAAACTAGGGTTTCTATTCAGTTTGGAACATATCGTTATACTGTTTACTTATTATTTTAACTCCATGTTCACTTGTTAATTTCCATTTCTTTTCAGTTTTCTGTCCCTTCTTGCTTTGGTTTAGGCAAGGAAATACTTAAATAAACTAAATAAAATAACTTCAACATGTCGGTATCAGATCATGCCAGCTATATACACATCCTCACAGAGTCGCGAGCGCGACTACTGACTCTTGTTATTCTACGATCATAGGCGGTGAAATTCAAAACACTCCTCTTCGATTAGCTTACGTGGGTTAGGGCATACGTTGTCATTGCAGGTCTGACTGAACAGTTGGAACTTATGACTATATAATCATTAGTAATATTATCAATCATCAACTAGGGACAAGAGTTGAAAATTCAATAAACTCTGTGCAACACATCAGTTTTATACTCTGTATGAGAACCATGTAAAACTGCATCGAAATAAAGATGATAATAATAATAATTGACAGTTTTAAAATCTTCTTGCCAAGATAGCTACATTTGACTCGATGGTAATCACTCTTTACCTCGAAATGAACTCACATTTTAAAATGCCATTGTCAATAATTCAATTTAAATACATCACTAACCATCAACCACTTCTCCTGTTGTAGTGTTGGAAAGAAAAGCGTCAGATCCATGTAAAGAGAGCTCGTGATGGAAGAATCAAGAGAGGAAGTACAGTCATCTTTCCTGGGTTTACTGTAATTGAGGTTGAGTGTTGTGACATCATTTCTGTCAGTAACACCGACACTTGTCGCGCACCGCGGGGAGGGAGTGCCCCCATGGCAATGCGCCGAACGTCAGAGACAGCTGTCACTTCCGCTCGGGGATCTCCCCTCATCTCCTCCCCGAGTGACACAGGTAATTGGCCGTCGACGGAGCATAGCGCCTCAACACCTGAGGAGCAGTGGAAGGTGGGGGGAGCGAGAAAACAGGGGAGGGTGCAGCTGCAGCCTGTCAGGTTTAGAGGTTCTGTCAGCAGAGTGGAGAAGGAGTGTACACACTCACTGCCACCCAGTAGTGTTGTGATTCAGAGGTAAACCCAAGGAACCAGTGTTTTAGTGCTCAAACCAGTCTCACATGGGATGGATGCACTCAAACACACTCACACCATTCACTGATTTTAACGCACTATTGTATCTCCACGTTTTCTGTCCTCCGTTCTGACGGGCTGCTGTGGATTTTGCACATGACCGTGTAAACGCAGCTACAGTCAACAACCTGGTGATTTCATCATGTTTCTCCAGGCAAACATGCAGACTCGCCTGGACTGTGTGATCAGTAACCCTCAGAAATGACTTAACAAAATGTCAAACGGGAGATCAATCGCGTCTCTAGCCCGGCAACCTAGCCTGAACGCTGGCTCTAATGACAGGCACGTGTAGGGCAGTCTGAAGCGTGAAATAAGATGAAATCAAAGCTCCGACAAAGAGCCTTATTATGCTGCCAGTCTCAGGTTGTGCTGACGCTCTTTCACCCCGCGGCCTTCTGATTGATGTGCCTTTTTGTTTTCTATGCGTTGAGATGAAAAGCAAAACAGCGGCGTCGTTAAAAATAACCTGAGTGTGCCGTCAGTGAGATAACGCAAGTTAAATTGTCTTCAGTACAACGGCGCTGGAGTTTTGGCTAATAGAGGTTAGCGGTGCAGTCGACTTTCGTGTGATATTCCTTGATTACTGTAGAGCATTTAATTGCTTGAAAATACAACTGTTGGCAGTGTTTTTTTGTTGTGTTACTGTTCAGGCTCAGTGTTTTGCTCTTTTTAGAGGTTTCAAACCAATTTTCCGAGAGATTTTATGGCCCTACACACCCAAGATTGTTTCTGCAGCATAAGTACACCGCTTGCTACAGTTTAAGAAGATGAGGTCCGCTTCCTGTGATGTTGACAGCTCAGAAAGTGCTTCCCGAGTAAATAAAACGCAAATGAGCTGCTGATTTTGCACATCAGTGAGTAAAAAGAAACCACCACACAACAAAATTTTGAATTCATCCCTGATCTTCTATGTTTTTTTTTCCCTAATTAATGCAGATTCATTTCCAGTTTTTCTTTTTTTTTTTTAACAAAAGCTGAGGATAATGAGCCCTGTTTACTCTTTATGCATTGAACAGCTGTAAACAACACAAAGTCAGAGAGTGTTGCTCTTGGGACAGCAGCTGTATCTGATCATAACCGCATCAACATCTGAGTTTTTGGTCCTGGTGTGGTCGATTAGCATGCCAGCCGCACAGATACTGTCCTCTCTGCCTGTGTCATGCGCCACACACTGCGAGCCCTCCCCGCAGCCGCCCTGCAGCCCTCGGTGCACTCCCGTCACCCAGTCCCAGCCCCTGGAAATCTCTCTCAGCCAATTCCCCTCACTGCTGGACATGCGTGCCTCTTTTTAAAGGAGTAATGCAGTGTGACTATGGAGTCTCTTACCCTTGTTTCTTTCTCTGTCTCTCTCCCTTCCCTGAAACTGGTGAGCTGCAGTGGTGCCAGTGACCAGCTGTGAACCAGATAAATGATGCCCGATGGTGGTTTTCAAGCCTTGCACCGTTTGTCCTTCTCTTTCTCTCACAACTTACTTCGCTTCTCTGAAGCCTGAGCAGGTCATTAAAGTCACTTTCATACTGTGTCCTAAAGGACGATGCTGACAAAATTTAATCTCTTCATTGAATAAAATGAGTCAGTTATTGTCTGTTATCGGCAGATAAAGCTTCTGTCTCCGCGCCAACTCATCCAAAACCTTTTAAAAACACATTTAGAAACATAAAGTTGTACACAGTGACATATATTATTCATCATGATGAACGCGTTCTGAAACAACTCCGTAACTGCCTTTTTAAATATTTGAAGAGCAGCTCTGTGTCTGGTAGACGTCTCTGAGCGTGCTCAAGAATGCCTGTTTGGCGTTATCGCTGCTGAGAGGGATAAGCTATACGGTATATCTATGTTCATCACGATATATGGTTCTTTAATGTGTTTTTGATGGTGTTGGAAGGCAGTGGAGTTGTGAATGGTGAAGGCGGATACTTGTTAGTGGAGAAGATTCATTGTTGGTTTTGGTGTTTTCATTGGATTTAATGATAACGATAGAAAAAGATAAAATAATGGGAGCGTTATCCTTTAATCTTGTAGATAAAGACAGAAAGGGAGTTGTTTGTGCCCGCTTGTGTACGCACACTGTAGATGTCTGTGTGCCTGTGTGGTACAGTACAGTATATGTGTCTGTGTGTGCTCCCATTTCCACACTACTGGCTCCATAATGCACTTTAATCCCTTTACTCTTCCCCTTAAAGTTTGCCTAGATTTGCATATATCCAATTAAACCCCCTGAACAGCGGCGGCTTCAGTGGATCTGAGAGGAGCCGAGTCACGCACAGTTCTGCTCTCAGTCACTGTAATACATCTGCTCTCACATTAATGCACGTCGGCATTTACCTCTGAGGGTCTGTACAGGCCGTAAATTAAATTCAAACTCAGGGTGAAACCTCGCACACAAACACACCTATACTAGTGGAAGCACATGTATGTCAATTACACTACATGCACACACTGCTAGCAGGCAAACCCACACACTTAATTGAAAGAATATACATACGCAGCAGTGGCATATGTATACCAAATACCTGGACGTGGTCATACCTAGCGTTAGCATCCGTCCTGATTGATTCAATCACACTTGGACAGCTTTCCTGAGCCACACTGAAGGACCGCCTACTCAACTGATGTCCTCTGTGAAACAGGGAGAAGACGCCACAACATGTCGAATGGATTACACACTGTCTGATTTCCCTGTGGTTCACTGTAGTGCAAATGACATGTTTGGACCTAACCTGCCAATATCAGCAGCATGGTAGTGAACACAATGTTTCAGCTTATCTAACCACTGAACTAGTAAACGCCATATCCCTGAATCTCTTAACAAATCACGCAATTTCAAAGATTTGTTGAGTGAGAAGAAACTTAAAAAACTTTGTAAAACACCTACAGTATGGTGAATTCTTAATAGTTGGTGCCTTCTTGTAATTCCATTAAATGCAATTCAGTAAGTCTTTTGTTTCTTGTAAAAAGTGTCAGTTTGTCGCAGCAACGCTGTACCTGCCTGTCAGCTACATCACAGCGCTGACACTCCTCGTCTCTTACCTGCCAGCATTTAGCGTCTGTTTGAACACACTGTTCCCCCAGGCTCTCTTCAAAAAATGCGCGATTTTGTGAGTTGTTGCTTTAGGAGGAGCTTGACAAACTTTGTGAAACACAGTCTAGGAAAAATTCATAATTATTTGAGCCGTCTTGAAAATTTGGCAAATGTTATACACAAAGTATTTTCTTCTCTGATTAAAAATGTGTTTGTTTGTCCCTGCGATTGGTGGCTACATCTGTTGGTCCCCCAGTTAAAAACAACATATTTGGTCTTAGCAAACCAAAAGTGAGAAATCAAAAGTGGTCACTTGAGACTCGTTCTGATTCCAGGTGTGAACTGATGTGCTAACAGCTGTCCACTTGTAATTGGATCACCCAAAAAAACGTGTTAATGCTAGGTATAAACAGCTGGAATTGACATTCTCATCAGCTGTACATTGTGTTTAGTGCTGATTTAGCAATTCAAGATTCCCTTTATTGCCATTCAAACTCAAGACAGGTACACAGTAGAACGACAATATGTTGCATCTGGCTCAAGACACCAAAAACACAAGCGCCGCCTGTGTGTACATACACCCATGCGCATACACCCACATTGACTCATGTACATGTGCATACACAGCCCTGCATTCCCCCATGTACACGACAACACCCCTGCAAACATACACACACATGCATGCGGACAGTTGTGTGCAATGTGTATATTAATTGTTAGCATGCTGACACTAAAATGATGAACATAAGTGCCAAATGGTTATGCTTGTAGCTTTGTCATCGTGATAAATTCATATTTTGTGAGAAAATGTCAAATACTGTAAATGTAAAACATGGAATATCCATAAAAATGTATTTTTTCTGACCATGTAATTGAATAAATGTTGTCTGTTCATATTTTTGCACACCATCTTGTCTGCCTTTTATATTTCACCACTCCCCTGTAATCTATATAGATTATATATAAATATAAGTTTATATGCTGTCTGCTGGACTGTATTGTATCCACCTGGCTACACACTGAACACAATGTAGAGAACAGGAATACAGCTTCAGTGAAGAGCACTTTTGTTTGTGTAGGCTCTGAATTGCCCTGGTGTGTACCTTTTCAGTGACCACAGCATAAATCCGACACGCTCCTGCTCATTATCCCCTCTACTGTATGGGGAACTGGCAGCCATGCCTGTTTCCACAAGGCTGCACAGCTGACTAAATGTGTTCACTGTCCAAAGGAGGATCGATAGGCTCTTGTTTTGCAGGTGTTTGTGTGTGTGGATTCTGGCATGTGTTTCTGAACCAGGTAGTGAGAGGGAGAGAGAGTGGGAGTTTAAGGTCATGGGTGTGTGACTACCGCTGCAGAAACTTTCATGAAGTGGTTGCAGTTAACAACACCGAAAGCTTTGATGCATTCCAGCAAACCAACAGTCTTTTCTTCATGACTCATGAGAGATGCTTTCTTTGCTGTTGGTCATTCTTTGAGATATGTGGCAGACATTTTTATATTTGAGCAGAAGCCTCGATGGAATCCAGTGATTTTTTTCTGTTGTGAACAATGTGGTTGCAGTATCTGTTTTATAGACTTCTTCATGTATCAGTTACAAATTGTATGAAAAAGCCCTAATATAGTAGACGTAGCTGGAAATTTAGCATCAAACTCAGGCTTAAAGGAGCAATATGTTAGAATTGTCCACCTCTTAACTCATACTCCAAACAAATAGGGGGCAGCATATCACCAGAGTAACACTGCTAACTACTGCTAACTAAGAAATGTCATGAACAACTGCATGTAGTGTCCTCACATGTATAGTATGTGTGTTTTTGTGTGTGTTTAGTGGTCTGATGAAATATATTATAAAAATATTCTAGAGTTAGAGTTATCCTGTTTTTCTAGCTGCTTCAAAATGTCCCATGGCCCATTACCTTGACATACATAAACTGCATTTTACCAATCTGAGCATTAACTTCTTCTGCTGCACTGTAATTTCTTTTACAAAGGCGTTGTTCTCAAGAGCTGCTGAAGTTTGACAAAGCAATTCTTTTTGTCTGGATGAAAACAGACACACTTGATTGCCTTTTTCTCAAACAAAGTGCTACCTTGATCCCCACTGAAAGCGGAGCACTCTGAAGCTGAGCTGTACTTTGTCATAGCAGACAGCAAATTTATATCTCCTGTCTTTCCTGTTTTTGGGAACATAACACTCTTTTGTAGCTGCTTTTGTCTGGTTTTATTTATGCCTCCTTTTGTTCCGGCTGCAGAATCTTGATATCTAAACTGATCAAGCCAGTCTGCTTCACTGCACAGAGCGGCAAAGTAACAAGGGCACGTTATCTCAACACAACAGTGACCTGCAGTCACAGATATTTTAATTAGATGATCAATATGCACGAATGCTGCTGTCATTCACACCTTGTGCAGAAAGCAATATAAAAAAAGGTGCTCAAACTAGATTAATACAGGCAGCAACCTTCATACTCACAGCCTAGTTAGTCTAGAGTGCATTATATTTATGCTAGCATTTTGAATTTTGCCCGTTGTTATATTCGTTGTTGAAAGCTTATCTTCGCAGGTGTAATGTTAACCCTGTTCACCGTGTTAGTTTAGCATGTTAGCATGCTAGCATTTGCATTAGCACTAAACATTTAATGTCCAGCCGCAGACTAAACATTTGACCTCACTGTGGGGCTAGATGAAAGGTCTGAGGATGAAGGTTATTACAACTAATCCTCTGAGAACCATGAGTGTTTGTACCAAATTTAAAGGCACCAAAGTCAATGTGATTCAGCTTCTGGGGACCATGAATGTCCATAAAAACAACAAAAAAGAAAGACCGGCATTGACATACAATACATAGAGCTATGGCTCAAAAGTCTGGTAGGAGAGCTAACAATGCAAGCCGACACTTATGTAGTAAGTGATTGGATGGCATCGTGAAGCAAAATAACCAGTCCCTCCGTCTCTGTTAATGATGTGTACTTAATGAACGGCTGCATTTCTCAAATAATGTGTGTTTTGAGATCAAGTTGTGCAGATAAACTGCGTGACCCCGGAAGCGAGACATCGCTGCCTTGTAGCGCTGATTTCTTGTATTGCTCGCTTGAATGGCTCCGCCGTAATCTCGCCGAGCGCACCGACATGCTTCACAACGCAACTGGCCCCTTTCATTCTTCCTGTCTCCAACTCTCCGTCTGACTGTCTCTCTCTAAGACGTACCCAATTGTATCTTCAGTGAAATGGGAGAAATTGCACTGGAGAGCTTTGAAATGAGCAGTCCCATCTGGGGTGCCTTGGTGGATTGAAAGTCTTTGAGTTAATTTGTAGTATTTTATTGCACGTTTATGGGGAATGGTCTGTCATGATCACTACGCTGTCATCACAATAATGACCATAATATTCCTCTCGTGTCTTATAAGAGCTGCACTGGAAGATTCCTCTGCAAGAATTCATCTGTGCAGGGACGGCAGTACTGGAGCAGCAATTTTGACAATTTCTTTAGTTTAATGAACTAACTGAACGGGAGGAAGTAATGCTGTGACTATCCGTTGACAGCAGCCCGACAACCAGTGTTAAGGCTCGTTCCCACATCGCAGTGAGTTGATAAAAGCACATCTGACCCGTCTGCAGGTTTTTGGGGGTCCCACCAGGAAGAGGAAGCTGCCCTCTGACGGGACCTCTGCCCTTCGACCTCATCTACACCGACTACCACGGCTTGCAGCAGATGAAGCAGCACATGGGGCTCTCGCTGAGGAAGCACAAGTCAGTCTCTCTTTCTCTTTGTGACTTTTCTGTTTCTTTACCAAGCTCTACGTGCACTGTTTGTTTGTTGCATCCGTTTCTGTCCCCATTAATTGCCTTTCTGATGAAATACTTCGCCGTTATTGGCTTATTGGCTGGCTGGTGTTACAGGTCGGTAACTTCACTGCGCATCAGCAGAATTCTCCCTTTGGAGGGATTCAATTTGGCCTCTTTGCACAACGATCAATCAACCAGGTGCAGGCTTCAGGGTCAATGTTTGCTCTGCTCTTATTTTGTTTTTATCACAAATGCAAACTCTGATTAGGTTATCTGCTTAGAGTGAACGCCTGTACACAAGTGCATACTCAAATTCTGTGATCAGATACAGCTCCTGCATTTGTAAACGCTTAAAGTAGACATGTTATGATACCCAGTTTGTTCTGATTGGTCAGCTCACAGCTGTGATAAACGTATTCTCAAGTGCCAAGTGATGTGTGACATGGTGATGTAGTGTGATGTCAAAAGTCCTGAAATTAAAGGCAGGGCTACTGACGAGGCCTTTCAGGAGCAGTGTTTTCTGTGGGAGAGAGGAGCTTCTGCTGGTGCAGACTTTAACCTTTTAACTTTCAAGACATTTTACATGCACCAGAACTTTTATTAAACACTGAGGGAAAGGAAAAAACAAAAAAGCATAATAGAGCTCCTATGAAGTTTGTAGCTCTGATGTCCCTGGAAAGTTAGTTGGTAAAGTTTTTGTTCTTTGGTTCCAGCTGGGCAGCACCGGAGCTGTCACAGTGTAAAAGCAAATCCCCAAAACAATGCTTTTACTGCAACTCTGGGAAGGAAAATATGATTATGAAAAAAGGAAAACTTTAAAAGGAAACAAAATCTTCAAGTAATAATTATTACTGTGTAGCTGTAGTGCAGTTTATCTCATTCCACATTTTGCTCTGAATGCATAAGAGGAGAGGGGTTTAACATTTATTATGTAACTCGTCAGCAGAAGCACACATTCTCTCAAACGAGGCAGGAAAAGAGTGAAAACCTCCGCCGATTCCCATCAGCCCAAGGTCAGCTGATCGACCTGCGCTCCTCAGCTGTCACGAAGTGTCAGACCGATACTTTAATTTCCTGTCCGGCCCTGACACTGATCTAGAGATGCTTGGCATTGATAAATGTGCTCAGAGTGGATTACATCAATTGATTTTTAGCTTCCCAGTGTGAATATTCACTGCTGGTATAACTTCCCTCAAGCTGTTTATTGTAAACTTAACTCATAAAGTCCGTTCCACCCTCGTTTTCTTGTTTGAGCTTGATGTGGAAGGACAGTTACACAACATACTTTCAGATATTTTATGATCTGCAGTCAAATGAGTGTAATCTATTCCTTCATTTTACCAGAAACAATTTTCCAGTCTTTCCAAAGAGAGTTTGGAGTCGAGTATTTCTGAGAACAGTATCGGCCCATGTTTTGTGTCAGGTTGTGTCATGATCTGTTCCAGCAGAGGCCCCTGTGGTGTCTGTGGAACAAGGCTGTGATTTAAGCCTCAGACGTCTCACCTTGAGGTTAGTGTAAGCTCTGCTCAGTGAGGGGAGACCGGCGGGGGGACATGGATATCCATCACCGCTGACAGCTTTACACACCAAGACAACCAGACAGTTAGAGAGCTGAGAGGAGCTCTCATGAGTCGAAGAAAAAAGGAAAACGTGCTGCTTGTTGTTGTTGTTATGCTGATAGATTCTTATTATGCATATAGGAGCTGAAATAAACCAAGGTAATGAAATTGTTTTTCGCTCTCTCGTCTCTCTCATTCAGGGAGACTGTCCTGTTTGAAAGCTAGAGACATCTTTGTTCTAATTTTAGCTCAGCCCATTTCTTATTTCGTCCCAGGTGCCACATCCGAGTGATTGACACCTTCGGCACCGAGCCCGCTTACAACCACGAGGAGTACGCCACGCTGCACGGCTACAGAACCAACTGGGGCTACTGGAACCTCCACGGCCAGCAGTACATGACCATGTTCCGTACGTGGGATTTCATTTCTCTCTTGTCAGAACGTGGCTGGATGTGATGTGTACACGTCTCTGAGTGAAGGCAGACTGTTCGAGTTTCTACGGTCCTGCGAGGCTTTGGACGCACAACCAGAGCAGAGAACTGAACAGCTGTGCCCAGGCAGATGCCTAAAGCCACCGACTGTTACCAAATGCACAAACACACAAGCAAACACACACATTCACAGCTCATGTAGCCTCCAATTAATTCGGCGTCAGTGGGCAGCCCCGCTGGTTCCTAAATACTGAGTGTTATCACCCGGCTGACACTGTGAAAAATGTCAGCTTTCATCTCAGCTTTACCTGGAAATGCCGTTTCTTTTTCTCCTTCACATTCGCCGTCTTGGAGCCAGCTGTAGATTTGCTGCAATCTAAAACTCCCAGTGCGTTAAAACTTTAGCAAAGACGACAGAAGGAAAGTGTTGATTGGAATTTCTAACTTCTATTCAATACTTTGACACTGAGGGCATAAATATTCTATATTCATTAAAAGATAAATATAACAAGTCTTGTATATTGTGTGTTAAGAACAGCAGCATCTAAGTCGGCTTCAGGAGGAGGTGGGGCTGCCATAAAGGGCCCTGATGTCATACTTGAGTACAAGTAAAGATATCGTAGTAAATATTACTTTGGTAAAAGTGAAAGTCAGCCGTATGAATGGTACTTGAGTAAATGCCTTAAAGTATCTGATATTAGCTGAACGTAGGCATCAAAAGTACAAATAAAGTAAATTATACATATATTTACCTGTATGTATATGCTTTATGTTAGGGGTCGACTGATTATCGACCTGGAAGATTATTAGTCCGATATTTAGCATTTTTAGAGTAGAGTATGTTAAGTAAGTGCACTTAGTTACATTCCATCACTGGGGCTACAGTATGTGAGCAGTACAGCGGTGCATGTTCAAAAGATACCTGGCGAAGGACTTTACATGTTTTTACAAAATTGCATTAACCCCAAGTGCTAAATTTTAGTTCGACCATTGAAAATGTTTAGTCGCACACTGTGCAGCCAAAATAGTCGCACCCTGGAGCCCTGGATGATGTCAGCTGTTGTTGATGAAAATCTAACTGACGTGACTCTTAGAAACGTTCACGGACGAGGTTTATTCATGTTGTGTTTAGCCTTGTTCGCTGACCTGCCCTTCCTCAATCTCTCTCGGATTTCTCATGACTTGAACGTTGTTAGAAAAATGTCCTGTAAGTACACAATTCAAAGGTTTAGTCATTTTTTGGACATTTAAATGCGTAAAGGTCGCATATTGTAGCTTAAACTGATGAAGTTTGCAGTGAAAATGTGTTTTCAGCACACCTTTACAAATGCACAGAATAATAATTCTCAATCATTGTGAAGTTCATCTCGACATAATTCCCACAGAGCTCCTTTTGTTCTGTATTGTCTACATGTGCAGCCGGCTGGATCTCCACAGCAACTCATTACGTTTAATCACTTTTTTCCCTTTTTTTTTGAGACATGAAATTGGACCTGTAACATTGTATTGACAATTACTTTGTTTGTCCTTGGCAGCCCACACTCCTGATAACTCCTTTATGGGTTTTGTGGCGGAGGAGCTGAATGAGACAGAGAGACTGAACATTCAGCGCAACAAGGTTAACAATATGGCTGTTGTGTACGGGAAAGAAGCCAGCATGTGGAAGGTCAGTATCCCACAGTAAACACACTGATGATTATCACCATAGCTACATATATGCCAGTTAATTAGGTGCAGTCAGCAGCCTGTAATAAATCCTGCCTTTGTCTGCACCTCATTTGCTTTAATAAGGGTAGACTGTGTGTTAAACTGGTAGCTCAGAGTGTGTTAGTACTGTAGAGATTATATATTAACAATTTAGTGATCTGTAGTTCTTTTTTTGTAATTAAGTTCTGTTAATTGAACACTGAATGTGTCTTTGCAATGAAGATTTAAAGATGAAAAAAGCATGAGAAGGGCTCACAGAGTCAAAGAGACACAAAGAAGTCAACATGATGCTGTTATATATTACACCATCTTGTGTTGAAGGCGTACAGAGTATCGATCTGTTACATACAAAGCAATAGCGCTTGCTATGTAGTATTGAAAACATATGAGTCATATGAGAGGCTTCCTTTCACAATACTCTTCTCACTCTTTTGACGCTGTGCTCCTACCAGCTTCCATTGTGAGATGAGTTGTTGAAGGTTCTTGAGACTACAGAGTGATTCCCACTCCTCTTGCCCCGGAGCAGCACTACATGGTTTAAAATGCCTTACAAGGCTGAATTACACTTCGCTCTTGTTTGAATTTTGTTGAGCAGTGTAGTCCCATTGCAGTGAAGGTTGTTATTGTGAGGGGGAAAAAAAATGTATCACACACACACACACATACATACACGTGAACAGGGCCAACAGGGCACTACATTTCTCCACTATCTAAGAGGGGACCACTGTTTCTGGTCATTTTGAAGAAACAAAAATCAAATAGAAAAGCTTCTTTTGAGGTCTTTTACCATAATATTACTTCAAATGTGTTCTTTTAATTTTTTTAAAGAAATTGTCGAGAGGGGACTTGGATCCTTCAGCGACGTATACCTTCCAAAGGGGGGGCATTGGAGCTGTCTGTACCCATAATTAACTTTGATGTCATCAATATTTAAACATTTCTCTATAATACCAATATTACGAAATCATAGCCACTTTAATGGAGAATACACACACATACAAACACAATACACATATTTTTAGATTCGGACAGGCTAACACCTCAAGGACCCCGTAATCCGAAGTCCATCACCCATAAAAGTCTGTAAATCTCTCAACAAAAAGATGCTCCTTAAAACTCCAGAACTTGCCTGAGAATCCTCAAGTTTTTAAGTTTTCTCCAGTTTAAAACTAATTGATGATAGTTGTCTATACAAACTTGGGTACATTGCAAACAGGAACTCCTAAAAGCAAATTCAAGCTTTGAAAACCTCCAATTTAGGGGAATCATTAGAGCGTTACACACGGCAGACGACTGAAACATAGACGGATTAAATGCATTTGTCACAACATGGTTTTTTGCATGCGCGGGTTTCTTTGAATCCGATAAAAACAGAATAAATGTTTGGAGTTTGGAGAACTTTTGAATATCACTTTCCTCAGAAAACCTTCACAAACATACACTGTGAAAACACCCACTACATGTTACATCTCCCCGCAATCGAGTTACTCCTCCAGGAATTTAGCCTGAAGTGTGACGGCAGAGGAACAATTGTTTTTGTTTAGAGTAAATTTTCCCTTCGAGCTACTGGCATGATTTCTCACTCTTACTGTAGCGTTTGAAGTGTGCTGCAGCCTCCCCCAAGGTTTGGTTCACTTGAATTTTGACTGCAGCTTTGTTCCTACACTGCCATAAAATTCCCCTGTTTTTCAGAACAACTTGAGCTGCAGCGTAACATTTGTGAGTCTGAAAGACTGCAGTGTAAAAGTTGGGTTCTCTCCAGACAATGAATCCCCCCCCTCATTTAGAGCAGTCTTAACTTCCTCCACCTCAGTTTTGAGGTTCGCGTGAGAGTTTTCGGGCCTGTAAAGGTCCTACGAGAGGAGAAATGACTTACTCTTCATGTCGTATTCTCTCTTTTCCTCTACGTCTGCCTCTCTGCTCACTTCCCTCCTACTCATACCTCTGTTCTCACCCTGTTACTATTCCTCTATCTATCATCCCGTGATGCCTCATTGATGGATCCACACAGCTTCAAGTGAGTACACCTGCTTTTCACGGGCGTCATCGATTCTCCAAACGCCCAAACTCGCTCTTCTTTTTCCCCACTTCGGTTGTGTTTGCATGAACTTTTAGTGATATATTTTAAGAGCCTAAAAAATATCAGACATAATGTGACTTCAGATATGTAAAACATCCTCTGACATTTAGTTCTGTCACTATAAACATTAACTTAATCTGTAATGAAGCATAGAGTATAGACGACTGATCCAGAAATAAAGAATACAGTATATAAATGGCTCAATAAATAAATTAATGACATTTATATAATAATAATAATAGACATTTCTGCTGTGAATTGCCTCTGTTTTTATTTACTTTTGTATTAATCCCATTTAATTGAGCATTTTATTTATAATTTATTCATTTTTAAATGTTTTTTTATGTATTTATTTCTGTATTCTTGTCCCTCCTTATCTAATTTTACTTCAGAAGAGAAAGATCTTCATCACCTGATATTTGTTATGCCTGAACAAACTAAATAAACTCTTTGTTTTCACGACTGAATAAACTGAATAAACAAACTGACCGTAAAGGACAAGACAATTTCATGCTGTTTTACTTTGTTTATATGTGGTGGACCCTGCCCATTCTGGGGACTTATTTTCCTCTGAGAACAGCTTGTTTATTCAGTTGTGGAAAAGATAAATATTTCTGAGTTTGTATTATTACCTCATTAATATTGTGAATATTTTAATTTCTTCTCCAAAACCACATAGTGCCCCTCTAACTTAATTATTTCTGATACAGACAAATTAAAGATGAAATATATTAATGTTTTATTTTTGATGCATTCAATGGCATATCAATGTATTTATTGAGCCATTTTTTATCTTTCTTTCTGATTTGGGCAGATTCAGTTGTCCATAACAGAGCGACATCATCACGTTTACAACATTTAAACAAGATTTAAATAAATGAATCACTGAGGTTGAGGCCTGTCTTAGCAGTCACATGAATCCAGTAATGTGAGTCAGATTTGGTATCACTTTCAGCAAAAGAGCGTGATTTCATCTCCATGTTGCTCAAAGAAATTAAAATTGCCCGAGATGAAAAATGAGGAATAACACTCAGCTGACATTTATAAATGATTTATGCCTTGAAGACATAGCATTAGTGAATAATTCATAACATTCCCCTAGAAACACTTTTTGAGGCAAAACATATACATTGATTCTCGTCTTACATAACCTCACAGGGTCTGGATAGTTACCCGTTGCCAATATGATGATGTTATGGCTAACAAGAGCAGACTCTGCTCGTTAGACCCCATCGTCTCATTTCCATTAGCCAATACTTTTGCTCGGGCAGGGGTGATAATCTTGCCCTCCCTATGCCTTTGGGCTTTTCTCCCCCGCCCTTATTATAGTGGTTGTCAGTAATACTGTGGGTCATAGCTGTGTCGGTGCTTTAGTGAGGACAGTAAAAAATAGGATGCCCATCACGGTCCAAAGCTCCTTGGCCCTCCCCCACTGCTCAGAGCTCCTAGTCCAAATTGCAAGCTGCTTGGCTTACTGAGCTAACTAGCTAATGGCAGCCACAGTTAGCAGGCTACTCTGATCACATGATGCCCTCTATTGGTTTGGAGTACTAAATTGCAAGGTGGCCAGTTCTTACATATCGCACCTTTTTTAATGCAATCTAATTCATAAAAACAGTCTACAGTATGTTTTGTGTTGTAGTGATATCTACTGAAGTAGCATGCTAACCTGCTAGCCCTATGTCTGAAAACCTCAATTCAAAGCTCCTGTGTAGCTAGCAGTTACTCTGATGATATGCTGCCCCTCTTTGTTGGCAGCATGAATTCAACAGGTAGCATATTCTTACATATTGCACCTTTAAAACAATTGCTGGGAGGGCAGAGAGGGACTCATGCACACACAGGCGTCCTGGCCACCAAAACAAAGAACAGAGAAGCTCAGATCACAACACACATTGAGGGAGTGGGACGTGTTTCTGTTAGGACGCCATTACACGTCTTTGTACTGCAAGTTGTTGCTAGATGCCACATAAATGTGCAGGAAGATCTGCACATGTATATGCAATTTGAGACAACTACCAGTTTTTAAAGGATGCCGGATACTCTGTCCAAACTGCGGGAAAAACATGTACTTGATAAGTCAAGCGGAACAGTGCAGGGCAATATATGCCAAACACAGAGCGAGCCAACCAACAGGGATATTCTGGACTGAAAAAATACTAATTTGAATGCAAATAAGATGACCCCCTTTGTAGCACTGTGTGTTTGCAATGTTAAATTATTTACTTTACTCGCCTATTTCTAAGTGCTTAACTCATTTTGTCTGCACCCTTTATGTCTCAAAGGGAAAGGAAAAGTTCCTGACCATTCTGCATCGCTACATGGACATCCACGGGACGGTGTACTACGAGACGCAGCGTCCCCCGGAGGTGCCTGCCTTCGTCAAGAACCACGGTCTGCTGCCTCAGCAGGAGCTGCAGCAGCTCCTCAGAAAGGCCAAGGTAGGAGGAGCCTTACAGAGGCTTTGATGCAAAGATGTTTGAATACACAAAATCTGCATAATACTGACATGTTTTTATACAAGTCTTACACAAGTGTTGACCTGGATTTGAGCATCTCATTGTATAAACTTGAGATCTCCGCCTCTTTTTCCTGTCAAGCTCTTTATCGGGTTTGGCTTCCCCTACGAAGGTCCCGCCCCTTTGGAGGCCATAGCCAATGGCTGCATCTTCCTCCAACCCAAGTTTAATCCCCCTCACAGCTCTCTCAATCATGAGTTCTTCAGAGGAAAACCCACCTCCAGGAAGGTAGACACCATTACTTGGAAGCCATCACTTTTATCTTTTATTTTTATCAGCACTACTTAAAACACACTACGACACTATATAGTTTTGGAGAAGAAATTCAAACTCAGAAACTTTTTTCTATTTATGATTTATTCATCTTTTAATGAACTGACTTTTTCATCACAGTGAGTCGAGATTGTCTGTGTGTGAGTCCACATTTCTGATTCTGACCCTAATACTGTCATTTTACTTTGTACTTCCACTTTCCTGTTAGCAAATGTAGATTAACCTAACTCTTAATAACCATTTTTTATACATACATCAAACCTCTACACAGGACCATATATATACTATATACCTTGATACCTACATGCAACAGTTGAATAAGAAAAAAGGTGATTAATCCAAAAATCTGTCTTAAATTTGGTTAAGGATTATCTCGAAGGGTCTTAAAAAGTATGAAAGAGTAGCATCTCCAGCTAAATGATCTTACTGTCTTTACTAATGGTTCACGAAGGCTTTATTTATCATACTATGGCTCCAAAAACATGCTGTGAACACATCTTAAGAGCTGATGAGAAAACAAACTAAAATATTTTCATTTATACATATCTATAAAATGACTCTTTATGACCCATTTTACCTTAAACTAGAGATGGGATTTATGGCTCTTTGAGGGGAGCCGGATCTTGGTGAGCCGTTCCTTTCAAAGAGCCGTTCAAAAAACTGGCTCATTTGACTGATTTTTATATTTATTAAGTTTTAAGAAGCCAGCCTGGTGGTAACTCATTTTATCTTGGAAATAATCACTGGGAGGTATGATGGGGTGAGATTTGGAACAAAATAATACAAAATTAGATATCCCACCAATATCTGAGTTTGAATTATTCTGAAATATTGAACCGGACTTAAAAGAAATATTTTTCTGACAAATATTGCATTTTGCCTTACTGTCTTCCACAAGAGAAAAGTGCATCCAAATGCTGCTCCGTTTCCTTTGGCTCATTTTGTCCAAACAACAACGTCAGACACACGACAGACTGACTGTCCTCCTAATTAAGACCGCTGCAGCTGCTCTGCTCTCCGAGGCAGGGGCAGTCACGTGTTTCTGTTTTTTTTTTTGTTTGTTTTTTACGCAAAGGCAGCGTGCACAACTCGGGTGGCGTCATGCTACATTTGCATATCTAATAAGCACCTGCAGCTGGGCTGGCTCCTCCCCATGTAACTTTTTTTTCCCTCCTGTTCTCTGTCCCACTCAGGGGAGGAGCAAAGGAGGAGCTTTTGTGTGCGTCTGCGTGAAACACAGTGATATAAAAAAAAAAAAAAAAAGAACGGTTCCCAGCTGCGACTCGGTTCCCATCGTTCATGTTAACGAGCCGTTCAAAAGAATCGGTTCGTTCGTGAACGTCACAACACTACCTTAAACTTAATGACAACCTCCAATAGAGCGCTTTAAAGTAGATAAACATATTTATCTTGACATATTATTTCCTCTCCTAGCTAATATCAACATTAAGCAAAGGAAAATGGCGCAAATTTAGGTGAAATACAATTTGAATCCCTCCAATCCGTCTTCCTATTCAAATAAATTGCAGTAACTGCGATTCAAACATCTCAGTAACACTGCATTTCTTAATAACAAGCTTAATTTAACCAAGTAATATGAAGTGCTTATTAAGCATTACAGACTTACCATTGCATTGGGCTAATCCACTAGTAATTTTGCTACCTCAACTCACACATGCTCTTCACACTTGGAACATTCTCACTATAATTTAACTCAGTATTACACACAATGTGAAACTAAACTCTGACAAATCTTGTGCCATTAAAACTAGATGGTAACAAAACAAAACTCCCTGATACAAATAACTAGAGACCATCTTGCGGCTGCTAGATATGCATTCTGTGCAGATCTTGTCTTCAGTCGATGTTTTATTGTGACTGTTAATCACATTTATTCCTCCCTCAGGTGTCCTCTCAGCATCCGTATGCAGAGCAGTATATTGGCAGACCACATGTCATCACCATTGACTTCAATAACTCTGAAGAGTTTGATGCAACCATCCGTGAGATCATGAGGATCAACGTATGTTCAGGTTTTTTGTGTTCGCTTCCCAAACTCACTTAAAATAATGGCTTTCTAATATTACAGTCCACCAAATACACTTTACACTGCTGCTTAATGATGATAATAATGGTAATTCACTCCCTTTGCACTCCTTAGTCTGGTCTGACCCACTTTCGAAGCCCTCAGCTTTTAATAGAGCTCTTAATCACAGCATCTGACATTACAGCAAAATGCTTAGCTGGCTCCCTCTCCGCTATCCGCACTGCTAATTGCTTGAGATATTGAGCAGCTCAGTAGGTAAACTGTGCACACACCTGGGTTTACATGGCACTTTTCCAGAGGCCAGCCCCACAGGCAGCCCGCATTATCCGCAGCAGATCATATTAATCAATCACGCTGTGCTCAATCTGTCACCACAACAACACTGAGCCCGCAGCCAAGCCTCTCGCGGTGCCGAGACGCATGTGGGCCTCCACCTGCCAGGTGTGTTAAATAGGCCTTGTGTTTTCCTGCTGATAGAGGCAAAATGAAGTACCAGTTGTGAATCTGGTGAATGCTTGGGGTAAGAAAAAAACAATGCTAATCACACAAGCTGACTGTAAAATCACCTTTAATGTAAAAGATTAAATGAAAACAAAGAGCAGCTTTATTTTCCATTATGTTGACCAACGTACAGTAGCTGATAACGACTGGACATGTGCGGTAAATTTGTGGTTTGCAGTCGAAAGTGTTGAAAGTGGTTGCCAGTTTGTTGCACCAGCTAATCGTGCCAATGCTAGCTAGCAAACGTTTACGTTGCTAATGCGCTAATGATGTTAACATTGCCCACACTAGCTAACGTTAACTTTGCCAACACCACCTAATGTTAACGTCGCTAATGCTACCTAGCTGACGGTGGGCAATACAGTATGCTGGGCGCAAACTGTAGAATGCCATTTTTACAGGGTTTTTTTTCCACAAACTGGCAACTACCAAGAGTCTTGATGCTGAGGAAACAAGAAGCGTTATACCATCGGTACACAAACCTTGTCAGAAGCTGGTACCAGCTGTCAGAATTCTTCCCTTTTGTGGTCCAAATAGTACTGACCAATCACGTTTGAGTAGGTTTTGCTGGCGCACAGGTAAACAGTTCATGAGGACGATGATTTAGCTTTTTATCAGCTTTCATTTATGTACATTCATATGCAGATATCAGATTAGTATACCAAGATTCACGGGAGAGGAAGCCCTTATTAGCCCAGATTTCCGTTATCTGAACAACCTTGAAACATTAAGCTTGGCCAGCGGAGAAAAATCTTTATCAGATCATATCAATGGGTTCCGAGATTAGACAGATGATGACAAAATCTTCCTACCAGCACCTCTAGAGCTCATTTATTAACAGGTAATATCTAACTTGTTTAATCTGTACAAAGAGTTTATATTTAAAAACGACAAATCTCCTTTTAATGGGAGCTGATGTGTATCTGTCGGCTGTGACCGGTAACTTCCTGGAGTCTAAGCTGGTTTCCTGGCAACTGGTCACTTTGGTTTCTGTTCAAATTAATAAGATGTAACATGTTAATTAGTTAGCTTTAGAGGTGCTTGTGGGTGTATTTTGTGACTTTCAGGTTCAGCCAACCTGAAAGTGCTGTCGGTTTTCTCATCTTACTCTTGATAAGAATAAAAAGTGCATTTGCCAAAATCAATAATAGTAGCTCTGTATCTGTAATACAGTGTTTAGGTTCAGCAACATAAATCTTTCTGTAGAATCATGTGCATAATATTCAGATGGCTGCAGGCGCGACGCCATCGGTAGTCTGAGTACCACACAGCGGTTCACTCGTACTGTATGTACTCACAGCCAGCTCAGCACATAAAGTTCTTTACTCAACACATTTTCAGATGAGCTTTGTTTGTGATGCTGCCGCTCATGTTGTTGACGTTCGACAGAGCTGAAGAGCTGCCTCCCCGTCTGAAACCCTGTTGCCTCACATTTTAATGGCACCATGGCAACAGTGCGTGATGGAAATGAGGAAACAGGCAGCTGATAAAGAAGCACTAAAACGGCTGTGACACCTGCCTTAGTGTACAAGCCAGCTGGGTTTGTTTGCCTTATTCTGGACACGGCTGCTCCGAGTACAATCACCTAAGACGTTTTTATTTTATGTCACTGATTGACGGCATGAAATAATGAATGTCGCTCACATATTTCTGTGGTCGAGAAATGCAATCAGTTTGGGTATATAAACTGCACAGTCGTTTTAAAAATGTTTTTCCGCTTTTCAATTCAAATCGCCCCTCTATGAAGCATTTTTCTCACTCTGCCTCTGATTCTATTATATAAAGATGCCCAAAAGGCAAATTGCACTGCAGAATAGCTGATAAAGTGCCAGATACATTTCATTAAACTCAGATGAAATAAAGTAATAAGAGAGTGCTAAAAGGAACACAACACTAAAAGGAACCATTTATCAATTTAAAAGCCTGAGTGCTTTGGAGGCCTGATGGTAAACAATGAGATCTCACTTTAGCTACCACAGGAGACATTCAGAGAGTGTGCTGCGCTGGAAATCCTCGCAGAAAACATCCT
Organism: Pagrus major; assembly: GCF_040436345.1. Classification (NCBI taxonomy): domain Eukaryota; kingdom Metazoa; phylum Chordata; class Actinopteri; order Spariformes; family Sparidae; genus Pagrus; species Pagrus major. The sequence continues at coordinate 11,244,190 of NC_133237.1, forward strand.
GCGTTCAGCAATCCTGCTATATTTCATGATCACTTCTCTCAGAACGCTGTAATTAATATAATCCTACTTCTTTCTGTCACTGCTGGGTTTTCTACGAGGCTGTTGCCATAAAACACTAGAAAGAAGAGGAGAGGATATTGATCAGTGCTCTCTCAGTGAATTTGAATCCACTGCTTGCCTTCAAAAATCAGAGAATACGACACTGATAAATGTGCCCAAAGGACCCAGAATGCACAGAACCAGGAGCCTCATCAGTACCGGGTGACCAGTGGTCCACTGTCACTTTAATCCATTGTTTGACGTATTGATGCAGTCATCACTAAAAATAATGAAATCAATTTTCAAAGCTGTCACCTGTGATGTATTAGCTCATTGATTTTAATGTGAGGCTTGTGGCATGATATAAGCCTTTCACAATTACGCTAATGAATATGTCAGCTTTGATTAACTGTCAGATGCTCGGCTGCTGTGATTACAATGGCTTGATTCTGTGGACACACACACACACACACACACACCGCACTGTTTCTGCATCTGTGTGCACATCTGTGTTTTGCAGGTGGAGCCGTTCCTGCCCTACGAGTACACCTGTGAGGGGATGCTTGAAAGAGTTCACGCCTACATTCAGAACCAGGTGGGTGTCCAAACTCAGCAGGCAGCTGGTGAGGGTCATAATGATGTGATGGAAGTGATGTGTCGGTGCGTATGTTGCCTCCCAGCAGCTCGGGTCGGTCACAGTTTGGTGGTGAGCAGAACACAAAAATAAATGAAATGTGAGCTGGAACCATGAGATTAATTGTTACTTGTTCTGGCTCAACTGCTGCGGCTCTATGCAGCCGGTGACACTCCCTCGAGTGACCTGTGGTTATAATAGACCAGTGCAGTGTAGTCTTTTGCGACTGAAAGTATTACAGCTTAATTCAGAAGTAATATGTAATAACAAGTTGCCATTTTAATCATTAGAGAAGGGTTTAACAGACAGACTTCACAAAAGGGTCTAATGAGTTGCATTATGGAAAACATAGGATCCAATGTTTTAGGAGCTCGATTCATATAATTTAAGACATTTCTGCCTCTACGGTGTCAATTTTGGCCTTTGTTTTTAAAATATTATCATGACTTACTTTCAGGATGTGTAAAATTGAATCACCTCAGTCTTACCTGGTGATATTTCCCTGCCTTTTTATGGCGTATGTTTCTAAACATGTTGCCACCAACTGCTGATTAATGGATTGTCTGGAGGGTGAATCACATCACCTTCACGTAAAAACATTGCTCTGTACCCTGCGTCTTCAACAGGCGAACCGCGACCCTGAGGTGGTCTTCAGAGTTACTGCCAAATTATTGTTTGATCATATTTAAAAGTTTTATTAAAAAAAAGTAAAAGTGGCTGAAACACACACACTAACATGAATCCAACATATTAAAAAATGTCTCAACACTGATGATAGTATACCCACGAATCTTCATGCAATCGTGAGCAAGCTAACCAAACCACACGCGCTGTGCTGTGCCTATCAATTACGATTAACTCCTCAGCGAACTGCATATTATGGAATATATTGACCAGTTATCTGTATTTTTATCCCAAATGTACAGAATGGATCGTTTTCCTAACTTACTCCGACTTACCCTTACCACCGGACAATTTGCAGAGGTCGAGGCTAACGCAGCTAACATTAGCTATGCTACAACTATTGTTGGCCACTTGTTTATACATGGCAGTACAGGTTGCCCTACGTGTTATTATTGGTCCAGTTTAATGTGCAACATCTGGGTTAACAGGACTTTATACAATATGTCATAGGGGCTTCTAAGTCTGCCTCTCTATCAGCTAAGGGGTCGAAAATGGGCCCGTGTGGCCTGCCATACTTGGGATCCTAGCAGCATTTTGTGTCTTTGTGATACAGTACAGTCAGCGTTTGCTTTTGGCCCATGGTCCACCGATAACTTTCATGTTTGGCCTCCAAGGAAAAAAGTTTGCCCACCTCTGCTATATCCTATACTGCCTTAATAGCGGTCAACAACTCCACAGGGAACCTTTTGAAGTTTATTTTGCATTTGTAGTTCGCAGCCAATATGAGCAAACACAGTCAGCTTTTCCAAGAACTGACAGTCTACCCTTTTCAAGAATGTGTCTTGACGGTTGTAACACGACACTAGGAGAGAATATGAATGTGGGAAGGAGGTATAATATCTCTGCATTAGAATGGACGGTGTATGAGCCTCTTCTCATTAGCTCAGTCTTTATCATCAGGCGTCTCAGCTCCTTTGTTGACAGGGGGGGGGGGGAATTAATTGGCTCTTTTCTGTAGCCTCAACTGATTTGGAGGGACTTGCGGTGCATGTGGGATACTTGTACCAAAGCCAATTTTATTTAAGTGTTTATTGAGCATTTTTAGTCATTTATCTCTTGGAACAGATGCACACCATCTAAACCAAACAGTATCAGTCAATCATTTGTCCATTACATTACCCTGACGTTGGCATTTTTCGGTTGAATGTGTGCTGACTTTGACTTTCAGCATGTGTTTGGAGGAATTTAAGAGATGATTCTCACATGCTGAATGGATAATTACCTGATAGAGAAGAAATACAACAGCAATTGCATTTTTATAACTGCACAAGATCTTCTTCTCAGAGCATTTATGTGTCCATGTAGATAATCTGAATTCAACTAATACGCTGAACTTCTATTTAAAAGTCTCCCATTCTGGGATTTCTCAGTTGCTTGGCCCCAATATATATGCCTCGGCTACGCTGCCAGGGTCAGCAATTAAATTCTGTGGAGACGCCAGCTGCAAACTTAATAGACTAGCACGGTGACTGTCTCACAGTGATGGTCCTCGAGGACAGTAATGAAAGAGCAAAATAACTCTCATACATAAATGGACTTATCATCCAACCTTTTACACACATCAGCATGGGAATTAATCAAAAGTCAGGATCTAATGTTTAATGGATATTTTTTACTGTAATCCAGTTCATGAAGAAGTCTTTATGAATATTATGACTGTCATTCTGAATCATTCAGTCAATTATGTCATGATTAATGCACAGTTGACATTGACAGATGTCTTTGTTAGGTCAACTTGATATTAAACAGGATAATACAGCCTGTCATAACACTATGTTACCTTATAGTACCTGACGCTGCACTATGTTACCTTACTTTGAAAATACCATGTAGGCACTTAATACAAGTCTTTTGGATCAACACGTTTTGTTTTTATATTGAGCCAAATTGGCTGAAAAAACATGTCAATTCCATCACTTCTATCATTTATTATGGTTCATTGACTTGCATAAAAATTAGCTTAGGTTGTACGGTTTTAGGGAAAAGAAGCATTTGAAGATACCCCGAATGACATCACAAAAAGCAGTACCAACGTAGGCACTGGTGGACCATTTCTAATGCACAGATCAAATAAAAATGTCATTAATTGTTATTACTGTCAAATGCTTGTCATTAACATTCATGAAGACTGACACGTGTGTGTCATGTCAGTCTTGTGCACACTCCCGTTATCCTGTACATCTACATGCGTTGTCATCCTCTGCTCCATCTATCATGCTGTGATGGTTGGTGTAATGTGTGGCAGTGGCAGGTTAAGGAAATGCCTCTGCTCGGCTCTGACACCATCTCTTTCCGAGCTGTCAGACACACACACACAAACACACACACACAGTCAACACTCCGTGACCGACTGTGACTGCCCGCCCGGTGTGTACGAGGCCAGACTCCCAATCAGACTCTCCTTTCTTCTCTTCCACTTTTCTTAACCTTCCTTTCCCCCCATTTTACACTTTCCCAATTTTATTTCAAACTTATCAACTTGTTTTTTTCAACTCTCCGACTGAATCTCTCATCCTCGTTATCTCTCACAATAACTTCCTCTCAACTCCCTCCGCTGGCAGAGCTCCAGCCCCACCATGACCCTCATACAATACACTGGCAGCTGAGTCTCTCTGCTCTTGTGAAGCTTTTCTGGATTATGTGACGGCACGTACAGCCAAGAACAAATAATGCATTTCACACTTTTCCCTGTCCTATTATTATTTGTATTGTATGCCTATAATTGAGAACGCATTCAACTGAGAAATCACTTGAATGACATTTAACTTGAGATATATACAGGTGGACACGCACATTAAGAGAGCAGCATGACGGAGATGTTTTTTGTACTCTGTCGTTGCTAACCATACAGAGTAGTGCAATTACAATTACCTGACATATTCTCTGGATACCTAATTGTATAACACCTCCTGAAGATGTCACCATCCCCCAGTATATGACAGATCATTAATAGATGGAGGCTTCAGTCGTGTACTACTACTAATGTAGGAGCTTAATTAATTTCTTTAATGTGATTTTAATATGTCCAGTAAGAAAAGAACAAGCCTAAAGAATAAATGAATGATGGCTGGATTCCATTTAGCTGCCTCAGTTTCGGTTACCTGGTATTTTGCATCGTGGCTCACTGTGATGGCTGACCGGGAGCAAAGCAGAGCCGTCACTAATGCTCTTAATGACACCTGTGCTCTTCCTTAATTTAACATCGCTCTGTCTGTTGGAACATGCACTCATCTCAGAGTGTTCAGTGCCAGAACGCATGAATCAGAAAGCCAAAAATTGCCACCTATGATTCACAGGAACTGATGTAGTTTGAACATCGCATTTTCAAAAAAAAAAAAACATGACTCACTTCACTGGTGATATCTGGGAATGCAGCAGCTTCACTAGAACTGTACAGTAGATGATGTCGGCCTGTTACAGTTATATCGCATCGGTGTGTATGTTTTCCAATATGTGCCAATATGAAAACTTTTCTTTTTTAGCTCACAATGCAGAATAAGATGCTTAGGGTGATTTATAATTATTAAATTCCAACTAAATTTAAAGTGTCAGTGCACTGATTTTATTTTAGATATTAAAGTTTATTGTTAAAGTGTAACATCCTGCCTGCATAACATCTTTGTTACAAATGTTGGATAACCACCTTTGAAGGACAATTGCAAAACAATGTGTGTGTATCAGTTGATATATCAATATAGGAAACTATTGCTTCCTAAAATCGGTGTCGGCATTGGCCCCAATAATGGAGCGTCAGTCGGGTTCAAGTTCTTTCCAACCTGTGTGGTCATCTGACATCTGGATTGACCAGAGTCACCTAAATCTACAAAAATAACACCTGGTTATGTTTTTAGATTTCCTTGATGTACTCTATGTTTAGGATCAGAAATGCTCTGACACCATTTCAACAGTGACAATGATTAACAAGAGAAAAACACCCTGAAGTATTCTGTTATTTTTTTCACAAGCCGCCACAAACAAACCAAATACTGTGAATGCCCACATAATAATAATAATAATAATAATAATAATAATAATATACTTTTGTCTGTTAAGGACTTTTATTAACAAGGTCACAAAGTGCTTTTTTAGAAAAAAAAAAAGTAGGTAAGAAACCAAAATATGAAATGATAGCAGTGGAAGCGCAGCAGAGAGAGAGAATAGGAGCCTAGTTATTGCCTGCGGGCACTAGAAGCCTGTTTAATAAACGGGTCTGGAGGCCAGTGGGACATGTCAGAAAAATGTTATTACCTGGGTCTTATGAATAGCCCCAGCTGGAGGGGGAATCTAATCAGGGCTCTCACCAGAGCCTAATTCTGCCTCCAGACCTCATTTGTTATTGGGCAGCATAACTGCATTCATATCATTTTGCTGGAAGATTGACGAGGACTCGTCAGCTCCGATAAGCACCTTTTGTCCTGTAACGGTTCTTTTATTATTTCCTGTATCAGCCGGATGTCTAATTTGTCACTGTTTTGTAGTGGGTATATTATTTTTTGTAGTTGACAGGTCAAAGGTTTTGCAATATAACACAGAAAATATCACTGACCAGGGTTGTTTTATCTTTGCACGTGCAGGACTTTTGCTCCCCACAGGCTCCATTTCCTCCAGTGAACTCATCTGGGGCTTGGCTGGGCAGCACTCCCAGTCCTTTCATCCTCCTGCCGAACTCCAGCATCCTGACATGGGCCGCCAACGCCAGCTTCTACACAGCCTGGCCGCCCCTCAGTGCACTACGGCTCTTGGTTTCATCGGCGGGCCAGTCGTGTGTGACGGCTTGCCAGACTGCAGGACTAATCTGTGAACCGGCCTTGTATCGTTTCATCAACATTAAGGAGGCCTTCAGCGGGTAAAGCCGATTGGGTTAATTTGTTAAATGACTATGCACAATTCGTTCTCAACAAAATGTGAAGAACAGTTTTGACGCTATGGCAAAGATGTCTATGTATTGTGTTGCAGAGATATCTACTGAAGTTAGCATGCTGACTAGCTAGCCACGTCATTCTGTCTTGTAATACCCACTTTGTTCCTCAGGAGGCGATAGTCTGATAGGATAGCTTAGGCCTCCCTCTTGTTCCTTTCCTGCTTCATGCCTATCCTGCTCCTACCTGTACCCTCCATGTCTTCATTGTCCCTGGAGTCAGAATCCTGGTTGTGGCCGCTAAAATCACCTTGGCACTGGTATTCCCTGACGTCAAACTGCTCGGTCTCAGAGGCTGTTTTTGGTCCCAGTCTGGCTGTGTTCAGAGAGAGGCTAATGAGCCCAGTACCTTTGCCTGATCACCCAGCTCTGGTTAAGTGGTTGTTGTCCAACTAGCTTCTGTGCTACATTAGCAGTGTATTATTGTAGTATTTGTTATTTTCTCTTGGTTGTGAAATGAAAAGTTCATTAAATGTGCTAATAGAAGATACATGCAGAAATACAGCCCTCTGGATGCCTATGGTTGTGATATCCATCACATCGGCCCTCTTTGAATACAAAACTTAAACTAAAATGAGATTGTGTTCTTGTCCAATGCACCATCCACACTATTGATTATTTTGTGAAACGCCTCATTAGGACCCTCTTGAAAACAAAGCAATGCACCTACAGGAGCTCATCCTGCAACAACAATACATTTGACGAACTATTACGCCTCATTTGCGCTTCTGTTTTCAAAATTATGCAGCTGCACGAAGCACAGAAGACACCAGCTCACCTTTTCTCTTCCCATTAGTCAGCAAGGTCCTGAAGGCGGCACTGTAACATTAATATTAAATATATTAGTGGAATAATCATTAATACCCTCTGGCACTCCTGCTACATTAATATTAAACATGTAAGTGTGTTTTATCAGCGGAGTAATAATTAATACCCTTTAAACTTGTCTTTGCTTCCAGGCTGGACATCCAGTGTGAGGGAGTGGAGTACGAGACGAACCATCTCTTCCCTGCCTTCTCAGCAGAGCATGCTGAATGTGGCCTGCAGCAGGACCCGCTGCTGTTCAGCTGCGCCGGCTCCAGTGCCAAATACCAGCGCCTTTGCCCCTGCAGGGACTACCGTACCGGCCAGGTGGCTCTGTGCAGGGACTGCCTATGACCACACGGGGAACCTGTGGACGGAGGGCAGGGTCCTGGCTGCCTCGTGAGACTCTCTTTGCTGTAAAACGCAAACAATGACTCTGCTCCCTTACCTCTGACCAAGGGGCAGGCTGCCAAAGTAGGTATTACCTCTCAGGGAACTGCATGATTGTACTTTGAATGTGGCGGGTTTAGATGGCTGCATTAGGACCACAGTCTTTACAGAAGTCATGCTGAAATGTGTCACGTGATGGATCAGTTAGATTAGTAAAGACATCATGAGCAATCAAAAGGAAAGCATTGATTAAAAAACATGTTTCAAATGCTTGAATTTCACAAGTGTGTTTACTCAGTGTTGTGTGAGTACGTACAGTATCATAGTGGAGTTTGGATATTTGTACTAGATGCACCCAAAGCCATTTACACCATGTTGAGATGTACAATTTTACATGTTCTGTAATTAATATATTTGTACATAAGTGTTGTTTAATAAAACACGGGAGAAAAACAAAAGATGTTCCCATTATTCATAATAGGATATGAGTGGAAATTGTTATAATTAATTTTCTTTTAAGTCATTTAAATTATAAGATAACATCAATCTTCTATGGTCAGCTTCACAAAGCGTGTGGGGAAATATCCTAATTACTTCTTGCAGCCTGTGATTTATATGCAAACTGTGCTGAGTCGGACTCATTAGTTTGAAAAGCAGTCTTCGGATACAAGATGACAATAGAGTTGGGTTTATTCCTGTTATAGTATTTCTGCCTCAATGTTTTGGGTCTTCTTAGCTCCCTCTTATTGGAGCAGATATTTCTGTACAATACAATTTTCCTCAGCACCGCTTCTTTACTCTCTCCCTCACAGAGGCCAGACATATTAGTATTGTAGATAAAGATAAACTTTCTTTCATCGGAGGACCCAGTGTGGAAGTACAGAGACGGACGACAACAGCCTGTTCGGAGATGAGCTGCAGAATTACTGTGCGCTGAATGATGTGCGGTTGCAGCAGATAAAATCACAGTTTTTCTCAGCTTGACAAAAATACAGCATTATTTTGGTGTGGTGAATCACTGTTGGCAGGCAGAAAGCGGCACAGTGTTTAAAGTAGTTATGGGTTTTTACTAGTGTGTGAAACAGTTTTTGCTTGCTGTTATGTTCTTGCTCAGCCACAAATCTGATGTTTCTACTATAAAGCTTTAGCAGTCTAAGTTGAACAAATGACGAGATATCTTCCGTTACAATAACAGTACTACCACAACAGAAAAATGTTTAGTGTGTCACATGCAGATTGCCACAAAAACCACAACCCTGCCACATCTGGGCGCATTTTTCAGTATAAAAGCCAGGATGCTCTGTTAGCTATTCTGACCCACAATCCTTTGCCAAATCAAATCAAATCAATTTTATTTATATAGCCCAAAATCACAATCACATTACCTCAATGGGCTTTACAATCTGTACAGTGAGCAACATCCTCTGTCCTTAGACCCTCGATTCAAGTGAAAAACTGAAGAAAAAAAAAAAAAAAAAGGGAATAAATCTCAGGAAGTTACCAATTCAAAGACATTTTTATTCTTTTTACTCCAAATGTTGCACTACACACTGCAATGGATGCATGAGCAAGAGGTCAAAGTTCAAGGTGCAATGTGATAACGGGGTCCTTTGTAAGTGCAGCTGCAGCAGTCTCAAAAGTAAAAATGAAAATTGTTTTATGTACAAAATTCCCTCTTAAATGTTTCCCAAGACAGTGTTTTCTTGCTGAGTGGGACAATAAAACTTTAATAAGATGGAGGATACCGAGTTGATTAGTCTAACTCAGACTGCTGAAGCGTCATATCAGCCTGCGCTAACCCTCAGAGAGCATTTATGCACAGAACAGGACTGTGGATCGTGTTCTCCATCTCCTACAGTAGAACTGTGTCAAAGAGAACCAGTAGAGTAGACTTGGTAAAAGGGGAACCTAGCCTTTGAGGACTAGGCTGGCAATATAGTAAAATGACTCATGTCTCCCAAGGCTCACAGGAAACTGCAGCAGGGCTTAACAACTGAAGACTGTTCGAGCTCATGGAGCACAATAGGACTCCACCGGATAGCATGTGTCACCAAATGAAAGGCACATTAAAGAAGACATATGTAAAGTTTTTTCCACTGAAGTTTCTCCGAGGCATATTTTCACTTGCTTGAGGCAAAGAATGTATATATTATGAGACACCCATTTGTAAACCATTTTACTAGAAGATCATAGTTAAAGGCTGTAAAATATCTTGCCCTCAAGAAGCTTACGGGTTTTTTTCCACACAGATCTTTATTGAGAAAGAACAAAGACACTAAGAGAAAAGATGTTGGGAAATTCGTTCACATTTCTTCCAATCATTTATACAGTCCCATAGACCATTTTGAGTTTAGTATCATTTTTCTTTCTGTAGTGCTATATGTAGTCTTCAGATATGTGTCTGTATTTCCATGAATGGTGCGAATTTTAGTTGAAAACATTAAAAGATAACAAAAAATATCAATTGAATGTAAAGAAATAATAGTTCTTACATTATGTGTATCTATTGCATTACAGAGATATCTACCTAATTTAGCATGCTAACAAGATAGCCCACTACTAGCACAGAAAGTTCCTGTGCTAGTAGTGTAAACGCCAATACCCCAGCCGCCCGAGCTCCGACTCTGTACTGCTAACTGCACAGCTTACTGAGCTAAGTAGCTAATGGCAGCTACAGTTAGCAGCAGTAAGTTGATACCCTGGTGATATGCTGCCTCCTATGAATTTGATAGCTGGCCAGTTCTTATATATTGCACCTGTAAGAAAAGAAAATTAAACAATTAGCCATTGGTCCCTTGGGTGTTCCTTGCTGCATGCCAGCTGGGAGATGATATATTAGCGGCTAGTTTGCTTCGTTCAAAATGCTCTCTCTTAGCCTCTTAGACCAATAAATACATAGATAAACCACTGTTAAATGCTGAAATGTCACGATCATGTAAACACAAGCAAAATAGCCGTCATGTGACAAAAACGTACCTCAGTCTGAAAAGGCTACCCAGCGCGACAGTTACTCCAGCTGTGTGCTTTATGCCCTGCACATCATTGTCTTTACTAACCAACAACCTCTTTAAATGTCTCACTCACATGTAAGAAAACACATATTATCATAATTAACAGTATGTTAGTATTAGAAAAAAAAATTAGCTGCACTCTCTCTGCCATTCTTGTGCTACTAGCTTGCTAATACCTTTAGCAATACACCTGCCTAGCCCTGTGGCAGGTAGTCTGTCGAGTTGTTTCATATAGGCTGAATAAGACGATTGGATGGGCTCATTAGAAGCCAGAGACAGCCACAATTACTGTGGATTTTTTTCCTTTTATTTATTAGAGCATTTGAATTATTCATTGGTGTCGGGACGTTAAGAGAGAACAAAAAATCCTTCTAAAACAACTTACCAGTCCTTGCTTTAAGGTAAAGCCAAACAAAACAACAAAAATAAAAAGTGATAGCCAGTGTTGAGAGAGAGCAACCAGAGCTCCAGTAAGGGTTGAGCACACAGGGCCCAGGTGTTGCTTTGCTCACCTCCATTACCTCTATCACCTCCAGCACCTGCAAAGAAAGCAGCAGCTCAAACCAGGCACACAGGGCAGAAAAGTTCATCACAGTAATGACGAAACAGACTAGACTTTTCAAGGATATCCCCCACAGTGTATCTTCTACATTTTTTGCCAAGCCTAAGCAGGTAAATTGTAATGTTGCGGCAATCGCCCGCTCATAATGTTTGTTTGTTTAAAATGTAACTGCTTTCAGAATTTCAATTTCAACTGGAAATACTGATTCTTCAACAGAAACCATTGTAGTGACTTCACACATATAAACTGTATAGTAAGTTAAAGGTGCACTATGTAAGAATTTGCCACCTGTTGAACTGTTAGCTTGTTAGCTCAGTTAGCCATGCAGCTAGCCAGAGAGTTGGTGTTTACACTGCTGGCACAGGACCTTTGGACTACAGTGAGAAAAAAGTTTTAAGGCCTGGGGCTAGCTAGTTAGCATGCTAACGTTGACATTACATCAGCGCTGTTATTTCTTCACATTCTGTTGATGATTTTAGTAAATTTGAACTAAAATTCTTACATATTGCTCCTTTAAATGGAGTGTGCCATCAAATGTACTTCACACACATCTTCAGAGGCAAACATAGAGCTCCATTTCATGACGAAACTATCCTGGTACAGTTTGACTGTAATTATCTCTCCTCATTTCTTTTGTTTTTGCAGGCTTCATGAATGAAACCGTTCGTGTGAAGCAGTCTCTCCCAAGCTATTTTAAATCACCTTTACAGATGGACGTTATTATATGTGCAGAAATGCTCCAATGTCACTAAACTCATTATCACAAACCCTGCTGCTCCACTGAAGCCGAAATTCCTCCACCCAAGATAAGAGGATTTTAATGAGACATCCTCAAAAGACAGAGTTGGAATTTGCCGGTTTTCATTTAATGATGGTGCTCGTGTCTCCTTGACTGATAGTAAGGACCATTTCACAATATGCCCGGGCTTCCTCTGCAATTTATAATCTCTGAACCAATATTGAACTTTCTCTTGATCCTCCGAAACTGAAAGAAAAAGAATATATGCGTGTGATGGTAACACTCAGGAAGGCTTTGAATCTTTGAGGGCTCTTTAGGGTGAGAATTTGGGTGTTGAACAGTAACCCCTGGTACTTATAGAAAGAAAAAGAGAATATAAATATACCACTTCGCATACCACCGTTTTCTGTAATTGTATTTTTTCTGAGCTTAAGTGCCACCACAAGTACTTTGCCATTCAGCTACAGAAAGAAAAAAGCTCACCTCAATTTCAGCTTTTCAACACTTAGAAAGGAAAGTTTCATTAATTTCCTGGCAAGAGAGACGTCCCGCAGTTTGAAGCCAGTCGATACTGCAGAAAACACGCAATGATGGTTTTACATCGAGCAGCTAAAACGTGCGTTTTGTCCTGAACAACCTGTTGACTTCGTCCTCTGACAGATACTCCACACACCCTGCTGTGGATCAGTCTGTGCCTGAGAGACTGCCTGCAAGGTCGGCAGTGACTGTATCAGGTAACACAGTGGCCTGAAGTGAGAGAGAAGTACGGAGCCCTTTGAGCTCACTAGCTGTGGGAAATCTTTAAAGCCAAAACATAACAGCATCACACAGATAAAGGGTCACAGGAAGAGAGTGATTGCAAAGGTGCTAGACAGAACTCAGCCTGGAAGTGTACAGCTGATGAAAGTCTTGTGTTTTACAGGTTGATAAAAAGGATCTCTGTCTGTACAGTACTTTCTATATCTCATCCAATCCAACCCTAACTACTGGATGGGTTGGCATCAACACTGGTCAATCTTAGTGACTTTGGTGACCCCTAACTTTTCCTCTATCACCACAATGAGTGTCACTTTGGTGGTTTGGAGATTTGGACATTCCTGTTCCCTTAGGCCAACAGTCTGAGCTGACTTCTCATATAGCACCACCATCTGGTCAGAACGCCAATTTACTGTATAAATACATACTTGGCCAATTAATGACAATCCCTTCATCCTCAGTTATACTTTGTGCTCGATGCTAGTTAGCAAATGCATGTTAGCATGCTGGCACTTCACTTCAACACAGCACCTCACAGAGCTGCGATATAGCTGTAGACTTTAAGTCTGGTTCTGATGTGACACAAAATAAAAATCCCAAGACGAATCACACATGTTACTCAAGTCATTTGGTCGAAGTCTCAAGCAAGTACTAAATAAGTTAGGTCTCAAGTCAAGTCACCCCCCAAGATACTGCTGAATCCGGTCTCTATAGAGAGATAAGATGAGGTATCAGTAACTGTCTAATAATGGTACTATTGGCCAGTTTATCTAACCTGTCCAAAATGCAAAACAGTGAATTGAATTTGTATTATAATGAGTGATATTCAGTGAAATAAATGTGAACAAACAAAACACTTATAAGAGCTTGTTTTTTTCTTAATTTTGTCTCATCAAAAAAATACACCCTCCTCATGACTTTTAAACAGTCAAATACTAACGCTCAGACTTAAAAAGACTAATGACTAACTAAACATAAATTGAACACAGACAAGTTACTCGAGTCATCATCATCATGTCAAGTCCAAGTTGAGTCTCAGGTGGTTTATTTTTTTGTCAGGTCAAGTTGCAAGTCATCAAAACAGTGACTCGAGTCCACACCTCTGAGAAGAATGCAGGCTAGTATCACCACAGTCTGTCAATAACGGAAACACAATAACAATTACATATTATATACAGTTATCCATAATACATATAGGCCTAATATCTCATGTTACCAATATACAAGTGTAAAGAAAGGAGGTGAGTTTCAAGGCTAAATGGTCTGCAGTGCCGGGAGCCATTGTTCTAACACGGAGGTTAGCCAAACTTGAACTATTCAGAAGTGAAAATGAAAGCAATCTCTTTCAAAACATCCATCGCAGATTACAAACCAACCCTCTGGTTTAACTTGGACCTAATGTCCGTTGTTTTAAAGGATTGAGAACACTTTGTTGCAGCAATTCTGCAAAAGCTCTCAGATGCAGATTACTATTGTAAGCATCATAACTGACAGACTGAAAAAGTACAAAATAAGCTGCAGATTGTATCGGAGAGAAGATATTCTTTCATCACAATGTGCCTTTATATGAATAATAACTGGCCTTGTCACATTTACACACTAATGTGTTGTGTATATGAACAGCTCTTGACCATGTATGGAACAAAAATCAGCAGTGCTGCACACAGGTCTGTGAAAGAGTGTTTTCTTCGCTGGTGAATAAGACAGCGGCCATGATGCAAATGACGCAGCGTGATTCATGGCTTAGCGGGCGACCTTTTCTAAAGAGGGAGGTCACGCAGACTGGGATTAATCACTTTTCTCCGCACACAGCAGACATCTTCATCCCTCCTGCACTCACACCCACACCTCAATGCCCTCTCTGCTCCCTGGATCCAGCTTCCTCTTCCTCCTCTCTGTAAATCCTCAAGATAAAAATGATTTCATCATTATTCTTAGACAACTTCTCCATGATAGGCTACCCACACTTAATGATGTTTGATACTCCGTTTCTAATCACTTCTCTCTTTTGCTGGCTCGTGTCTCTTTGTCACTTTCGTCCCACAGAGATAAATGCATCACATGAAATGACTGCGCTGCCCTGCTCTTTAAATGTGTGCGCGCACTCTATGCAGACGCCTTCCTCCGTAATAACAGGTGACATCCTCATAGACTAATGGAGTGCACCTGTTATGACTAAAGAGCTGCAGAGTGGAAGACAGATTAGTCAATTTGAGAGAGCTTTTAATATAAACTGTGGTGCCTCGGGTCAGTGGTGCGTATCCAGGATGGATTTTACAAATTTAAGAAGCAGTTTTACTCGTTATAATGATCGAGCCACAGCAGCAGCAGCTTACCAATAGAGATATGTAGTCATACAAAAATATTTGATAGCTCAGAAACGATGGGAATAAAATGATCATCTGTCTCCGTCTTCCACTTAAAAAGGTGCACTATGTAGTTTTGGGAAGAAATTTTAATCAGAAGAGAGAGATCTTCACTGCCTCTTATGCCTAAATAAACAAACTCTTTGATTTCATGACTGAATAAACAAAACTGACCTTAAAGGACGACACAATTTGTTTTACTTTGTTTATATTTTGCGGACCCTGTGTTAGAATGCGTAGGTGTAGTAGGACCCAGAAGAGGACGACAAGGTGGGGAGTGGAGTGGTAAGGAAAAGGTATGCAGGTATGAGTAGTGGGAGGCTCTGGCTGGAGAATCCGCCGAAGAAGAGGAGGAGGAGAGGCAGCTCACGGTGGCGCTGGTGGATAGTGTGGAGCTCAGGGGAACACAGGGCAAGGCTGTTGGCTGCAGAGGTGCTGAAGGCCGGGTCACTGGTAGATGAAAACAAGTTAGATCACTGAAGGCGAAAAAGCAAAGTTAGATCTCTTAGCAACATGCACAGAGAACAACATGAGAAAACTCTTAAAGAGATTAGCACCAGCAGGAGCCATGTACCACTCAGTACTGACGAAATCATCTGGCAGCAGGTAGAGTGGAGACCAGGGCTTATCAGCAGGCGCTGATTGCCAATCTGCTGCAGGTATGTGTGTGTCAGCAGCTCCTGGTGAAGGGAAACCCCGCCCAGCCTTTCAGTGCACCTCTGCAAGCACAACAAGCACAGAAACAAAAATACCACAGCACAAATCCAACAGAGAAAATGACTGACTGTGACACCCTGCTACCTTTCTAGCTTCAAACAGTGTTCAGGGGACCTTATTTTCCTCTAAGAACAGCCTGTTTATTGAGTTATGGAAATTACAATGGTAAATATTAAAATTCTGAGTTTTAATTAACTACATAGCGCCCCTTTAATTTCTCTTTTTTCACTCCTCCTCCATCTCTGCCTGTTTGCAGCTTCCTCATCAGGAATTAAAAAAAAGAAAGTTCAACAACTTATAACCCATCACTCTTGTTTTCGCATCACTTTACTCTGTGAAAACATTTTCTTCTAATGGCATTTCGAGCTCATTATGCAGATTAATTGGCTGGTTTAAAAATTTCAGCTTGTTTTCACTCTTCTTATGTCGCTTTTCTCATTCCCGACGTCAATTAAAAAACCCACTCGAGGTGAGCGCGCACCCACTTGAGCTACAACAATCACTGCTGCTAATATTTCCATTGCACTTAACAAAGAGAAGAAGTATGATGGAAACTTGCTCGAGGTGTATGTGTGTGTGTGCCTGTTCTTTGCAGGATTTGGATGTAGCACCTTAGGTAACAGATTGCTCACCACTTACGGAGAGCTCTGCTGTTCGATGATAAGACTCCCCTGTCTGCCGCGTAGTGAAGTCAGCTTCGTTTCAACTTAACCAGAGGCATTACAGGTAGGTGTGAGGGGGCAGCGCGAACAGAGCAGATATGGAATCACAAAGGTCCGTGTTGAGTTTCCGACTTCACGCCCTCAGAGAAGAACCGACACACACACACACTATAAATGATGCACCACACACTTGAATTTTATCTGCACAAACTCCCGTAGATGCTGCTTGGAGACGGTTTTCAAAATCACATCTCTGTAGGAATAATTATTTAAAAATTTTGGGGTTTTATGCACCTGTTTGACTCAAAGTGAAGTCATGCTCAGGGCAGTTGTATCTATATTTTATATCATATTATAAATCATTACAGAGAATAATCACAAGAATCTGCACCTCTCCTCAACTTTAACAGAGGTCTATAGAGAGCTTCAGCTCACTCACTGTTTTGGTTCACTCTCACTGCTCACATAGTGTCATTTCTGGCAGCATCAGGCAGTTGTTTTCAAGGAAAAGGCTCTAAGAATCCATCCACGGTCTGCTCAGCACCACAGAAGCAGGTAGAGAGCCAGATATTTCCCTGAGGAGTTGGAGGAGACCAAAAACAGAGATAAAAGAGAGTGAATACTGGACTTACATCATAAATGTAATAAAATATCTGCTATTGCAGGTTTTAAAGAATAATTTGACATTTTGGGAAACATGCTTTCTTAAAACCTTTTCACGATGTGCAAAACAAACCCCACAGACGTCCACCAACATCTGACTTTTGTCTTCAGTTGCCATTCATCCTGAGGTCAAATTACTCTGCCCACGTTCTCACTCCCAACTCGTCAAATTCGGCAGCTTGGTTTCCTAACTACCCTTGTGGCATCAGTTTTGGACATGAAGGACCCAAAGGTCAAGTGAGTACTAAGTTATATGCAATGTTTGGTTAGACTTTCAAAATAAAAGCTCCATGGTCAAATTTGTAACAATATGTAATCTACAATGTCCAATCACACTTTCCAAAATAAAGCATGATGAATGCTTAGGGTGTTATTAACATTGTCAAACAGTTGTGGTTTGGTTAACAAAAAAAACAAAAAAAAACGGCTACGTGGTTAGGTTTAGGCAAAATAACACTTAAGTGACATCTTTTATGTAATTTACATACATTCACTTATGTTACATACATTAAAAACAAATCACTGTTAACTCTATAGGAGGAATGTCTTATCAATAACCCATCCATTTGCACCAGCAACCTCCTGACTCTAAAATGTCTTGCTTTTTATACTTCTGCACTAGAGTGACGCTTCAACAAGTGACGCTAGAGGGGCACCTGCAGAGTCAAACTGGTAAGCCTGGGGCTGTTGACCAGGCTGCTGTGTGTGACGCACTGGGAGTGAGAACAGGTACTTGTTAGCTCCAGCATGGATCAGAAGTGATTGAAGCTTAACTTTGCCCCTTTTCCAGCGCGATGCTATAACGCATGTTGAAGTTGAGGACATTGGTGCATAAATAGTTCACTGTTCTCTGCTTTTTGGTGCATTTGAGATGACAAATGTGACACACCAAGGAAAAAACACCCAGAAAGGCAAAGTGGTCTGGCAATGGGAAAGGATTCTATTGCCAATTTTCTAGCAGGTTTAGGCTGCCTGTGATGAAGAATAAAACGCATGAGGAGATTAATACCATTCTCTTATCCATGTGATAAAGATACGGTGCCAGCCAGCAGGATTGTGTTTTTGGCTGGGTTCAGCCACTTGATTAAACAAGCAAGACATTGTGTGAATTTGTGAGCTGTAGAGCTGCTGGTCAGCCAATTTTATTACATTCATACATAGCAAGGATATGGCTATTTCCCCCCTGGTTCCAGTCTTTATGCTAGCTCAACTAAGCTAAGAGATTGGTATCAATCCTCTCATCAAACTCTTGGCAGACGGTGAGCAGGCATATTTCCCACATTGTTGAATTATTCCATAAAAATTGCAGCAGTAGAACAGTTTGTCCTGAAAGCAGGCGAGGGTGCCTTTTGTGTGAATATGTTCTGCGATGGCTCCACTTAAGCTCAGTTTTTTTCCTCAAGTGAGATGAGAGACAAAGTTATGAGTCCTGGGAAATCTTTATTTCATATGTTCATATTTTCAGCCTCCTGCTGTCAGCGTTATAGCCTTCAGGCAGTGCTGCATTCTGCTGGTTTTTCCACCGGCTTTCAGTAACGCATTTAACATTAGGCCTGTCTGTGTGCATTTCTACAGTAATGCATGCCCTAAGTGGCAGTCTCAAGCACAGCGAGAAGTCAGGAGGCTTCTCTCAGGTATTGGGTCGCCCTCGTCCATGGTCAGCTGGAGCTCTGCATCTGTCACAGCTGTCTCACGGTCAGTCTCTACATAACTGCACTCCATTACTGATTCTATAGAGCTGAGAGGGGAGCACACTAGACATATTAGAAGCAATCCTCCACAGTCTTGTGTGGCAGCTTTTGACTGAGGAGAACGGCCGGCTGTCTGCAGCACAGCTTTTAGGGAGATCCGAGAGGCTCGGTGACTGCACACCTTCAGTCCTGACAAATAAGGTAGGCTGAGCGAGTGAGGGGAGGGGGATGAGAGAGCGAGAGAGAGATCCTCATTCCTTATAGACAGTTCATCCGCCCTGGTGACCCTGTTGTCTGAGTGGACTGTCAAGTTGTAATAGACGTGATTGAGAAGGTGTGAGAGGAATCTGGAGGGAAGTGGAAGCTGCAGAGAAAATGAATCAGAGGACGAGACGATAGAGATGAGAGGACAAATGATTGAAAAGTAGGGAAAAAAAGGATCAAGGCAGATGGATCAGAGGCCGGAGGTTGTTTTTCAGCACAGTCAGGAAAGAGTGAGGCTGGAGAGAGATGACAGAAGAGGGAAAAAACAGCATGTGTGGATGACAATTTTTTATCGGGGCTTCTCTGGGCGACTTCAAAGTGAACTCCATACCAAGGATATACAGGAAGAGGCTGCACAGAACTCTCAAATGGGAATGATTGAAAAACATGTCTTGAATCACTGCTGTTAGGACCTTGATGTAATGTTTTTTGAGAGATCAAAGTTATCCTGCAGTTTTACAGTCAGCGTGCTGCATGTTCTTATAAGTTATTTAGTGAAGTATGGATTGATGCAGGAGGTGAGAGGGCTGCAGGAGGGAGGAAGATAGAGATGGAGTGTGGGAGTGCGGGTTCTGTACAGTATGTTCTTAGTGATCGACTGTGTACAAAGTTAAGAAACTGCGGTATCAACATTAAAAGTTGTAGGTTGTCCCTGAAGCTAGACAAATGAGGGAATAGCCTTTGAGTTCTTGTAGTTAAAGGTCACACTGGTCAAAATAATAACAGTAAAACAACTGAAAATGTTGGTTTTAGGGGCTCTATGGGGCTTCTGTGTTGTGCAGAAGCTGCTTGTTTGTTTCTGTTAGCGGACTCCATTTGCTGTTGCTCTCTCCTAGCAGAGAGGCACTGAGACGAGGCATTCGAGAACGTGCATAAAGTCACATTCTTTAGACTGTTGCGGAAAAAAATACTTGAGTCCTTCACAAAAAAATCCACAGTCTAGCAGCATTAAACAACTAAAATAAGAGAGACAAGAAAGGTCTTACATTTCACTTTACGTTACAATCCACTTCGATTTGGCAAAAGAAAAAAGATTATTACATGTAAATTGCTCCAATTTGTCACACAGGGCCCCTTTCACTGGCTCCTGAGTCGGCAGTGAAAGGGTTAACGATCTTCTGATATCATTAAAAGCTGTGCAAACATATCAGACAGCTTGATTATGTACCTAATAAAGTAAAAGAAGTTTTAATTGCTCAGAAAATCCATCTTCTCAAGCTGCTTTATACCTCAATCCTCCAAATTGACTGTTCTCCTGAACCCCTGTCGCAAGCAATGATCAAATCATAGCTCTGCAGCCTTAACCGGGCACAGCAGGCCTGTCATGCTTCTGATTTGTCAACATGTTGAAGCGGTGTGATGTGGGAACTCGAGCAGCAAATCTACACAACGTGACACATTCCCAATTCTGGTGCAGACAGGAAGTTAAAACAAGTAATTAGAGTCGGAGAGCACTACCTTGTTGTTGAAGCGCATAAAGTTCTTAATTCTGAAATATCAATGACAGCTTATACATAATTATTTAAGCCTGGAGGTGAAACACATTGGATGTGATCAAAATTTTAGCTGGGAAATGGTTGAATGCTAACATTAGCTAATGGGTTATCAAATATGGTGTTTTACCTTGAAATATGGCCCCATGTCACTCAAGATTGTCACTATCCATAATATGTTCAGTTGCTGATCAATCAGGAAGTGGTGAAATGATATCAGATTCCCTACATTATACGACTCGCAGCCTGGAACATGGCAGCATAAGATCATCCTAGCATTCGAGCTTCCCAACCTTGAGCGTTACATCAGAGGAAAATGGCCGCCCTGTGAAAGGTGATTGTAAGTATGGTAAAAACAGTGCAAGGATAATGATTACTGTCAAGAATATAGGGTTATATATTCTATATACTATAGAACAAATTGTAGATGCAGTAAACAAATGCAAGTTGAAGTTGGATAGGAGTTGAATAGCCTTGTGGCCCGGAGACAGTTGTCAGCTAGAAATGAGGAGCCAGTTTCTGTTAATCTGAACTGTTGTTTCATAAATTACAGCAAGTTTCCAATGTAAATCTGCTGCTGCTGTCATTGTAAACTGCATTATGTGCTGTGTGAGAACAGAAAGCTTTGCAGGCGGTAACAACAGAAACTATTGCACGCAGCCGACACTGAAAGAAACATTTCTAGTTCACTAATAAACTACATGTATAGCCTGAGTGATGCACGTGTCCTCATTACAGTGAAACATTCAAGCTCTCATTCATCACTATAATTAATGTAAATCTACGTGAGTGTGATATCTACCCCGGGCTTTTCCTGCGTATAGCTTCGTGTTCATCTGGAGCATTCATGTCAGCTTAGCACAGCTTTTATGGCGTAGGCCCTGCCACAGATGACGTCCTTTAAGGGTTAATGGCCTCATGCCATCCAGTGTGGTAAATCATTAAGATGTTTACCAATGATTAAAGATGTTTTTTTCTCCCTGAAATGTTTCAGAAAGATGATGTTTGATAAATGATTCAACGCATGGCTGATCAGTTCCCTCTCACTTCCTGTTTGTAGTCGTGGATTGATCCTTGACTCAGTGAAGGGTTGGATATTGTTTTTGATCTCTCGGAATGACACGACAGGAAAACTTTGTCTCTTCCTCGTAAATTCTCCAGAAACTATTCTGTCAATGCCAATTATTTATTTAAGACGGATATAATTGTCTTGCCAGTTGTCACATTATTGATATCAGCTATTCTGAGACATCTAATAAAAGTAGCTGCGTGAGTTTTACATGCACAAACAAGTCCTAGGTTGACAATGTAATTACAGAGAATAGTTTCCTGAGCTGCTAGATCTTTATAATGGCCCGATAATAATTCCTCAATGCCACACAGAGTGCGCGTAAGTGTGTTTTTGCGTGTGCGACAACAGGCAGTGCGACGAGAGCTTGGAGCGTGCAGGGTGTCAGGGGCGACAAATGAATCAGAGTGGCATGTTGCTGTCACGTCTCCCTGCTATAATCTTCCACTTTGATCGGCCTTAATTGATCTCATTCGAGCTGGTTAGGGCTTCCCGCTGCACTGACGGACACAGTTGTTGCCTGGCTCATCACAGCTCAGTAATTACATGTCACCACTATCACATGACACCACCTCTGACAACACAGCATGGCCTCACAACAAAACAGGAACCTCTCCACACCTCGACAATATGTCTTTTCACCTGTGAGGCAAGATGGCAGAACACCGCATCGAATCGTCTCCCACACTCATGCAGAAGAATAAAGGTTGATGCAGTATATATGTGGATGTCTTATGCAATATTCTGCATGGCGATATCTTTCCTGAGTGTGAAAAGAGAATAAGGTTATTAACCAGCAAGCCGAAGCCGTGGGGGAGGCACCGCCACGCAGTGAATAAAACACACTTCAACCCAGAGGTGTGTGTCGCAGAGCTGAATAAGTATCAATTATAGACCGTGCAAGAAACCCAAATTCCTAGAGTTAATTCAATTCAATTCAACATCAGTCAACTGTGTATAAAGCCGTTTCAAAGGAACAACAAGTATATAATTTATGTTAAGTTGTACATGACATCAGCTTTTGAATTTCAGCTCTTAAATCTGAGCATGACGAGCTAAAATCTGGCATCTTGGCATCCTAAAAGTCAGCGACAAGACTCGAGGAATGTTCTGTGGACGGCCAAGAAAAAGTCTGTCAAATAATCCTCTTTAAACCCACGACGAGTTGTTTTCACTTGTTTTCTGCACCGATTAAAGCAGTGAGTTGTAACATGCGGCTAAGTGAACTTTATTTGATACTTTGTGCTATGCTAAAGTAACTGGCTGTTCCCTCATAATAGTTGTACAAACATGAGTAGAATAAATCTTCCTATTATCAACCATATGTGTAGCTACATGTTGGCTTACAGTATGTACTAACAGTAGCTCACTGTCACTCCGTTGTCAAGATCAAAAGCTACTAGGCCTACTAGAAAAGTCTATGCTATGTCAAGCTTTTGGGGCTGCTGCATTTGAAGGATGAAGCCTAGTTGTGTCCCAGTGGTCAGACTGAACCTGTCAGTCTTTATCAGAGTGTCCTGCCTTATAAATACTGAAAGTAATGGTTAATTTAAGCTGGTCCTTGTCAGCGCAAAGCCAAAGTATTGACATTAATCTGCCACAAAGAACGAGGGCTAAATCCATGATGCCTGATTTATCTACATTACAACTTGACAACACCATGTACCTCCATAGACACTATCTTCTGCAGAGCTGTGAGCCATGACATCACATCACATTAATGGTACAGCAAATTGAAACTTTGCTGGAGACGCTTTAATAGAGTCAGTAGCAGCAACAAAGCTAGATAGTCCACCATTGTACTTGCTGCCCTCTAATTTGCACGTGGCTGTTAGGCCTAAAACAAAATACACATGCGCAAAGTGGAGCCATGTGGTCACATGAGGTAACAGAAGCCATTACACGTTTTTTTTTTACAGCACTTTTATACATGGAAACGTATCTAAATACGCTATTTACCGGCCTAATACAAATACTGTCATCTACAAATACATCCTACCTCTTCTATTTGGGTGCTGCCATTGTTGTGTGACATCAGACAACTGCTGACTCATGAAGTCAGGATGGTAGAAGGATGTGCCCTGAGTTTACAAGTAGGAATTCTGGCTTGGAATTGTGTTTAATTGTACTTTTTGTTGTAGCAGGTCACAGAAAATAGACTACAGGACGTCAAGGAACATCTGAGGAGATCACTTCTGATGACTTCTGAGGACACCAAAACTGACGTTACTGTGCTCACAAACGCTCCTAACGCAAATCATATTTTGCAGTTACTTGTACTTTGCAATAGTTCAGGTCGTGTGACACCTCCCAGGATTAGATGAGCACCTGTCCAGGAACACCTGGTCGATTCAACATGTTAACAAGGTATTTTTCAACTCAACAAGTTGAAAATCTTCATTAAACAGCTGATGTACGCTGAATGATGGAGGCCCTGAAGTTGGAGGGAGCAGCAAAGCCGAGACAAGATGACTGATATGAGATGATGATGATCCCTCCTTTAAATTTCCTGAATGGCTTCTTCTTTCCACAGCCGCCCGGCCTCTGTGCGCTCCGACGTCTTCCTCATTTGAATATGAAAGGGCACTGGAAGCATACATCACGATGATTGATTCTGAGCAGATTGTGGGAAGAGTCATTTGTCATGTTGCGCCTCAGAGTCCAGAGCAAAGCAATCTGTCTTGATATCAGAAAACCAACCGTTATAGATTTACTAATTACCAATGCTGAGCTCATCATTACACCTGAATGAGAACTGGCTGCCAAGTCTATAGATACTGGATGTTTTTTGGCAACCCACAGCTGGCTGCACACCCTGAGGCCAGCACCTGCACCCCACCTATTAGCATTGCTCTACTGGCCATGTGCTCACTATCTTTATGTGGAGAAACTGGGGTGTATTTTTAACCGTGACAGTTTTGGTGTGCTCTGGGGTCTGCAGCGTTTGAAATGTCACAGGTGTTGTGGTCTAGTATACTTCCTGGGCTAATATGCCTGCTCAGCTGGAAGAAGCACAGATATAGCATCTGTTGTAGTTTAACATGACAGTGTTGCACATAGCTGGTTGCCTCCCTCATCTTGTTTCACTGTCTATTTCCTGTTCTCCATATCCTCTTTAATCCAATGTTGGAATGTACTGCTCTCAGATGTAATTATTTTACCCACGCTCCCAGGCAATAACTTGATTTTCCTGTCTTAAAGTGATTTCAGAAGGCTAATTTTAAGTTTCCCCGCTCCGCTTGATGTTTCTTTGAACGAGTAGGCACTACAAGAATCTCGTTTTCTCCTTTGATGAGAGGAATGGGATTTCATAAATCACACCTCATTTCTCCTCTCTGTTTCGAATTTGATCCGTGGGGGTGGACCTGAAGCCAGCACGGTTTGATGTGGGGGTTTAAAAGGGGATGTATTTCATTACCCTTTGATTGTGCGCTGGGCCGTGGTTATTGGGAAGCGTGACCGTGCTGATGTTTGGCGGGCCGGATGTCTGACACTGTGCCGAGAAAAAGCTTCAAGGTGACAACAAGAGGGGGCATTTTTCTGCAAGACTGAATACATCATCAAACTACCTTTGATTTCTGAAGTAGGTAGGTCAAGGTAAAAGATAACACCTTTTTGTACACATAGATATAAACTTAATCTTTTTGATGGTACAGTCTTGTAATAGGGTGAATGGTGTCTCCGTTCAAACCCAGAGAGATCTACAAGTTTACTCAAAGTGACGCTGTGTTTCATTAGGTGGCCGTTGCTGCAGTCAGGCTGATAAACAGGAGCGAAGATAAATCCACTTTTCAGTCCCAAAAGTGTAAAAGTAATCTCTGCGCTCTCCTCTCATCAGTAAATGACTCTGGATCAGGGCAGAATCCGATGTGACTGATACGATTCTTCTGGGCTTTTTGTTTTACCTGCATTTTATTGATCCCAGTTGTTGCTGCTCTTTCTATCCTTACCACGTTTGTAATTCTGGACAGTCTGTTTTTGTTCTTTGCGCTCAAGTGCCCATACCACAGTTAGTCCTCTATAAATGATTGGTAGCAGTGGTGGCAGGGAGTAAATTTTGGTATTTGTTCCACGTCCATCCCTGTTGGTCTTGGTTTTGGTTCTAGTGCTATGAGTGAATGGAGTACTACGGTTAATATGTAGCTATTTGGTCATGATTAAAGGACTACTTGTATGCTCTGGGCCTTATGTCTGTGTTTTTTGTTTGGTGCCACCATGTTTGCAAAATGCCCTCTTGGATGCACCTATGATGCACTTCCACTGGACAAAACATGGTGAAGTGCCCTCTAGGGTACCCTTTCAGTTCACTATAAATGGTGCTCCCATTTGTTTTCACCCCTGCCCTTCAAACATACTGAGACCGCCACTAAAGCATATTAAAAGTTAAAGGAGTTTCAACAACTTTTCTCTACGGTCTCAGACAGTCTCTAAAATATTCTCTTAGAGATTGGATTCTTATGAATCCAATCTCCTGGTAAATCTGTGTTTGCTGTAAAACTTCAAGAGTAATTAAAAAAGGCTCCAAATATAAACTCTTGAACTGCTTCAACGGGATTAATCGAAACAGGCGGGACATAATAACAGGCATTATGGTGACTCATAATGTCTTAGTCTTAGTAAGGACAACACAATAATCTATTTTTATCAGAATTCTCCTCGTGTTGGTTTGTTTTTCCTTGCTCGCTCTGTTTTCCTAACAGCATGCTTTAAGATTAGATTCATGAGAGTACCAAGCAAATTAGAAGCATGTCTTTTATATACAGGGTTAGAGTGTGTGGGTGTGTGGAGGAGACCATGGAGGAAATCATTTCCCTGTAAAAGAAAACAAGTATAATATCTCAGCCAGTGCATTTATATTGCACCAGTTGAATTAAAGAGTTACACGACTACTCCGCACTTCAATAAGATACCGAATAACTTAAAAATCCCCGCGGTTCAGACAGTTAATACATGACACAGAGCAGATTCTGCATTCTTAACACTGCAATTAAAATCTCTCAACCAGGACCTTCAAACATGGAGTACACACAATATTTTTTTTTAAATAATCTGTTTTGACCTTCAGCCTATGACGGGCCTTTATACCAGCTGGGAGCCTGAATAATAATAGAACAGCTGCTATTAAAACCACAGTGTCTTACACTACATGGCACTTCAGAGACATTCGGGAGCTGCTCTGACTATATTGAAGGTGCAGGCTGTGCTTACAGAGGAAACCCAAGAGTTAATGTTGATAGGCTGCTGCTGGATCCGAGCCTCACAGCTCTGCTTCCCACCTGCAGAGAGTTAAAGTTATTCCCTCCAGCACTGAAAGACATGAGGTTTAAAGATCCTTCTATAATGTCCAGTTGATTTATTTTTTTCAGTTATTGGTAATGGACTGGGGACCTCAAGTGGACAGATAATGAACAACAGTCCCCCTTCAGAGACAAGTGAAAGAAAAAGGAAACAGATGAGTAATTACGTCGTGTTAATGGTGTTTACCCAGCCTGACAATGCTGCTGCTGTCATCCTATCTACCCTACAACCTTCTCATCCAAAGGAGAAAAAAAGTCTCTCCCAGGAACTGGCAAGGGTTGAATCACTAATAAGCCTCCCACGCTCACTCCTTGTAGTTTGACCTTTATGCTGTCGCTCTGAGTGTGTTGGTGTCTCGTCTGACTGGCTGGCAAATCTTCAGATCAACTGTTCATTAGATGAAAGAATTTTCATTGGGAATATGTAAGGGTTATCTCTTAGTGGGTATTTTCATGGAGGATTAATTCATCTTTTGTTTATCTTTCATTTATCAGTAAATAGTAATAACAAAGTAAATAATCTAATTTAGAAAACAAAGACAGAACATTGCATTCATTAAACCTCAGTGAAAGCTAATCAAGCAATCAAAGCTGAAGTCCCAGAGTCACCTCATTGAAATTGAGTTTGATTATGCCTGCAGCTTTTACTTGTTATGCAACACATACAGTATAATCTCATTACGAACTTTTGCTTTATGCAACCAGTTGGCAGAATCTTAGTTTAAATACCTTTTAAATGAACAGAATTTCTGTGATTTACCTTGCAATGTCAATGAATAAAACATGTGTTGACTTTATGTGTTGAATCAAAGGAAAGTAAGATTAAATCCCTTAAAGGAACAGTTCACCCAAAAATGAAAAGTCAGTCTTCAAGTCAATTTTGGCTTGGATCACGCCAAACAAGCTGTATACGGAGCCTTTAATGTTTTGTTCCAGTAGTTTTTTAACATTTTAAAACAAGTCCCCATCTACTTCAGTTGGACTGTGAAACTTCACCTGACTTACATTGGTATGGGGTTGAGTAGATGAGTAGATGTACTGTTCCTTTAACCTATAACTTCAAGGAATTGGGGAATAACAGCAAGAGATGCAGTAATGAGATGCTGCATTAATAGGCTAATTGAGCTGTTGAGCATCTGAACCAAATTAGCCACAGTGGTTCCCAACTTAATTTGTCTGATGTTCCCCACTGTCTGTAAAGTCCCAAAACTACCTGGATGTTCCAAATATGTTGAATGAATTGCTACTACATAGCCTATTACTAACTGCTTCATATACTTTTAGCTTATTATTAGGACTGTTATTTAAATACATTTAGCGAACTGTTCGACTGTTTATTCAATACTTTTGGCTATTTCAACTGTTGCCTATCCTATTTATTTAATAGCCTATTTAATTTTAACCATATATTCAATACATTTTGCTAACATAAATTTTATAAGTTTTGTTAACATATATTCAATACATTTTGCTAACATATATTCAATATGTTTTAACAGCCTACTTATAGCTAGCTAAGTGTTTTTCAATATCTTTTAGCTAACTAGCCTAAATGTTCTTTTCCTTGTAGCTGACTATTAGTACAGTTCATCAATTGCTTGAAGAATTTCAACCATTTATCCACCACAGTTAACTATTTCTGTGTTCGCTTGCTAGTTTTCCCTGTCAATTGCAACATGGGCTGACTGACTCGGGCGGATTTACAGCTAGCTTAGTGTAATAAATATCAATATTCTAACCATTTGTAGGCCTAATTCTAATTGGCTGATTTCATTTTCTAGCTGTGTTAGTTGAGTTTAGTCAAGTTAATTACAGAAGCCTAATTGAGTTTTCCATGCGCTCTCTGGCAGCTGAGCTACTACCCCTGGGATGTGTCCTGGAATACTTTTACTGTTCTCATAACAAATGGAGACGCACACACAGACATGCAAACAAACACACACACAGACATGCAAACAAACATACACACACACACACAGACATGCAAACACACACACACACACAGATATGCAAACAAACACACACACACACACACACACACACACACTTTATTGAATATTTTTTCATGTTGTTGAAATTTAGGTAGGAATGGGTCAGGGGGGCTCTTTATTGAATTTTAAATGATTAAATAATTGGGAAACTCTGAGGCTTCTGAATGAATTCTGCATTCTACTGAAAATCATTTCAAGTTCCTCAAAGCTCAATTTATTTGTTTTTCCCTGAGATGGACTCAAGTCAAATTAACTTCCTTCTCGAGGTGCATTCCTCAGAGAAACGTAGGCAGAAAACAGCTTAAGTTTAATACTGCCTCTCACTTGAGCCATCATTAATTTCCAAGGAGTTTAAATTACATTCAAGGAGGAGGAAAAAACAGCAATTTATCTTGATTTTGGTTAACAGTGGTATTTGTGAATATCTGCTTATAAAGACTATGATAATGTTGGAAATGTAGTATTTTATTCAACAGATTCTACTTTCTGTGCACATTATTCTTTTATTACTGTAGCTGAACAGCTGATGAAAAGAGGTTTATTTATGCTCTGGATTACCGATGCATGAATAACAAGGTGTGCGGCTATTGCTGCATAATCTCCATGAGATTTACTGCCAGAAGTTTCAGCTCCACGGTGCTTTAGGCGTGTGGAGTCACTGTGAAGTCTGGGCAGCATTCAGGAGAGAAATACATCCAATATGCTTAGTCATTATTAGAGTTAATTAGACAGGAGAGCTAAGAGGATTCTGTAAAGGATGATGAGCTCAGAGAGGTGGTGAACCAAGCTTAAAGGAGAGCAAACTTCAGTGATCTTTTCTCTTTCCTTTTCAGAATCATCACTAACAGCTGAGAATAGGTGATCAGTTTCATCAGACGCAAGAAGATGAGTCATTGTGTTTGTAATAAAAATTCTTATCTTGACATATCTGCCAGGAAATTAAAAGACTTTCAAAGTACACGCTGTTGCCATAACAGAGTCAAGGATGCTTTTTATGGCCCTTGATCATAATTAGTATATGAAGTGGAAATGACACCTGAACTTAGATACCCTCAGTGCACACAACAAGTCACCCACTCAGGAAATGAGGAAGTATAAGGCTCATACCCAAACCTAGTATTCTCAGAAGAGGACCACAATGATTGCGCAGGTGCACCAAGGTGGCACAGTTTTTTTTTATCCAAAATTGTGTGCTGAGAGCAGCTTGTTTTCAACGTTTTTCTTTGTGCCTGAGGCTGATTAGGAAAAAGAGCTTATCTGAACTCCACTTCCCCCTCTCAGGATGTCCCCTGCTGGACTCCAGTACCTTTTGTAGGCTGCCAGCTCCAAAAGCTTTGAATGCAGCCCCTCCCCAGCCCCCCACCTCCAGATGCTGCTTCAGGAGTCTCAGTGTGGGACCAGCTGCATTTTGCCGGAGCAGCTAATGAGAGGCAGTAAAAAAGTCAGCGTTTTGGCTGCTACAAAATTTTGCTAAAGCTGGTATTGCAATGCTGACCTTGAGTCTAAAGGCAGTCATAGTTTGTTGTTGATGCACCCCAAACCCCGAGGTGTCACCGACGTCATAATCAATTAAAATCTTAATTTCGTTTTTCACTGGACTTAGAGACCTTGGCTCCGTGGACGGATGATGAAACGATGGGCCCCTGGGCACAGACACGTAAGAGGTCCTCCCCTTCTGCACTGCTTGTCTCATCATTATTTTGTGCCTTTTTCAGCAACATTTTGTTGGTTAAGCAGACCTCCAAAGTGCTGCTCTTGGTTTTAAAATTACATCATTCAATAAACAGTGTTCCTTAACCTTTAACGCATATAATAAGCAACAATTGTAAAGAGTTGCTAAACAAAATATTATAGAGAAAGTTGTAATGGGGGTTATAGCAGAGCTATTTGATTGTTGAACATATTCAACTTGCTTTACTGATTTCTATTTAAGTAAAGCCTTTGTATGCAATATGCTTTTGGGGAAAATAATTGAAAATATGATAACAAATAGTGGAACAGGCTTGGTATTTGCTAAAATCCAACATTAAAGGTCTTCCAGTTTCCGTCATGGGACCTGATTTCCCATAGGATATGTATGTTCGTGAACGGAGAGAGACAAATCATTGTTTGATCCTGCTTGGATTGTGTCTTGAATCACACATTTGATGTTTGTCAATTGAAAAGATATTTTTTTTTATTTGAGAAAGTAGCCATTTGTCATAAAACTAATGAAATATCACACTGTGAAAATACGTAATTATAAAGACTACACAGCCAACAGTTGCGTTAGTGACGTTGTCTCGTTGATAATCACCAAAACCTGTGACTTAAACCGTGCAGAGCTGGTCCTGTACATTAGCAGCTCACAACACTGACAAATTCTCCTTTCACATGACTACAGTTGTCAGTATGATCAGATTTATTGTGATTTAATCCATTTTAGTACATTTTCTGAGCCAAGTTGGCGGCCATGGCGAGACAATCGATGTTTTACTTTATTTATGACAAACTTTATCTGTCTTGACTTGAAAAAAGTCTCTTTTTTAATTCAGAAACATCATATGTGTAATTCATGGCACTATTCAAACAGGATCAAAAAAATGATTTACTGTCATACATATTTATTTTTTCAGAATAAAGGTCCCATGGGGTCCACCGGAAGGGGCTGTGAATGTAACAAAGTAATGTGTTGGCTTTTCACAATAAAACGCCAGATAACACCTGTACATTTGACAGAAAGTGTCACACTGACTTCCTGTTTGTGTGAAAGGGGGAGGAGTCAGCAGTCCTTGCTGCGGACAGACGGACAGACGGTTACACTACTTTTGTTTTTGCTGTTTACATTGAGGGGACTTTACATTTCCCCTCCTGAGTTGACGTTATGGATGTAAGGAGGACAGTTTGGCAGCTGCAGTGACGCACTTTAAATTCAGCGGCTCGGATTCAAACGGCTGTAAGTGAAGTTTGTCTTTCTCTCCGTCGCCGTTCAGGCCGCTTGCCCCCCCACATACTTAGCATAGCAACGGTAACCAGGCTGTCACGGGACAGACGTGGGCTTGCTTTTTACTTGTATCCCCTCTCAGCAGCGGACATTATGCTATAATGCTAACTTGGGTAGCTCTGGACAAACTTAAGCAGTTTAACCGGCACATGCAGTTTGGCTGGACATCAGTAA
Organism: Pagrus major; assembly: GCF_040436345.1. NCBI lineage: Eukaryota > Metazoa > Chordata > Actinopteri > Spariformes > Sparidae > Pagrus > Pagrus major. The sequence continues at coordinate 11,276,097 of NC_133237.1, forward strand.
ATCACGTGTGTCTGAACGTTGACCCTCCACTCAGCTGACGTGCTAGTACCATTTCATAACAGTATAATAACCCGTGAAAAGCTGCTGCCCTGCTCTTTTCACCTGAACACTGCTGTGTCATGTCTTTGTGGTTGTCTACCAGAGGCTGTTTGTGAACCAGGGTCCACCATGGTGCAGGAGTACCAGTCCCCTGTGCGGGTCTACAAGCACCCGTTTGAGCTCATAATGGCGGTGAGTACTGTGTGTGAACATCTGTTATCAAGATAAGTGATGATCCAAAGCACTTGAAGGATGTTACATAACTATTGGTGACTCAGCTGTGTTGTTACTCTTCTCATCCAGTGTTTCTGTGACCCCTTGCACTCCTGAAACATATTCTGCTGAGAATGAAAAACTAAAATATTAAAACAGATCAATGTTAAATAATACAAAACACTAAAACTTACAAAATGGCTGTAGCCTTTTCTGCATCCTAGGGGTCATGTGTCTCGCTCTTGAGTTAGACATTACTGCAATAAACGTACATGTTAAGTGGAGGACAGTATGTTCTGTTCTCTTTTCACCCAAGTCTGCAGTAAACACAGTAGTCTACAGGTCACATACTGTGAAATAGCTGCTTAATAAACTTGATATTAATTCAGCACCTAAAGGAATACATTTTCTTTTCATTTAATTCAATACCAGACTTTAGTTAAGTGTTTTGTTCCTTTGACCCTCAAAGACCCAGACACATGCCGGTGGCTAGAAATAGCTATCGCTCGAAAGTGCTCAGTAGTTTTTGAGCTGCTGATCCGATCCATATTCTTTAAAAACTCATGGAAAGGAGAGTTTCTCAGATTTTCACTGGTACCACACATATGCCTCGCTACTTGTGTTGCTCATGTTCAAAGGATAATACATTAAGCCCATCTGAGAAAACTCACTTTTGCTTCAGTGTCCTCTGTTATGATGTAATACCCTGTCTTTTACTCTCTGCACTTTTTTTTGACACATCCACACTGTAACTTTTAAAAACGGACTTCACTTTAAAAAAGTCAGGACACCAATTACCTCAGAATTACCGAGTAGATTTAAGTGTTGTGTTGTATATATGTGGCGGACCCTGCCACCTTTCTAGCTTCAATAAGTGCTCTAGGGACCTTATTTTCCTTTGAGAACAGCTTGTTTATTCAGTGATGGAAAAGATAAATTCCAAATTTGTATTATTACCTCATTAATATTAAAATTCAGAGTTTGAATTTCTTCTAAGGTTCTCCTGAATTAAATGATGTATGGCACTTGATGCTGACTGCTAGAATAAGTTAGAAAAACAAAAATAAATACAGGCGAATCAGAAATTGGTCAAGATCGTTGATTGTAAACTGGGCTACATGTTGGATATTTAAGCATAAAGTATTTGTAAAGATACACATCTGTAGCTCTTTTAAAACTCGTTGTGTGTGTTGTCCTGAGAGGTCAGGAGTTTTTTTAATTGTTTTATCTTTGCTCCAGTTCAAAGAAAAAACTACTGGTATTAAAACATTCCTTGAATTTCTCGGCTGACTGCTCTTCCAGTGATATTAATTTAACCGTCACAAGATTTATATTATAGTGCAGCATTATTCAACAGTCATACCGGAGAAATCCACTGAAATAGCAACAGAGATCTTGATTTCCAAACATTTATTCACCATAAGATTAACTCTCTTTCCCTTGAGTGGAAAACTTCACCTGCAAACTGCAACTCAATGATTTAAACTCATGTAAGAACGGGAACTGTGTGTGAAGTAAAGTAGGACAAAAGTAGAATGAGAAGTAGACTGTTTTCACCCACTTTCACCGTCTGTTTCTTGTCCTCTGAAGTTACATATTAAGCCAAAGACTTATGCAATACCCTCAGAGACGGTAAAGCCTGTGTCGCTAGAGTGACACTGCAGGCTTAAACTCTTTCACCAAACAGTCCAAGTCAACACCTACACAAGCTTTATTTTCCATGAAACATCTCTTGCAGAAATACCTCTCGCATCACTACATGTTATTGAAAAGGATCTCTGAAATAGGCCCTTTGTGGAAAGTAAATAGCAGCCCTTGTGAAAGGATCCAGGCCTCAGCACCATAAAGGAGAGGACCCAGTGAATAGAACTGCCTCCTCCGCTCTCATTTATCTCTGGGCTTTCTCATTAGTCCCCTGGCTGATCCTGCCACCGACGTACTCCAAGTTATTACCTTAGCTAACAGTCTTCATCAGTGTCCAGGATACCACTTGATGTTTAACCCGTGTCATAATTATTGTCCCTCTCATGACACCTTTATATGACAAAGCTTATGTAATTAAACTGCGCTAGATTTGTTCTGCTGTAGAAAAAACTAAGCTACCTGTACATGCTTTACACCAACGGAGTTGCTTTTAATCAATATCGCTACAGGAAATTTTAATAAAGAATTTTTTCTGCTTCACAGCCGTGGCCATCAGACAATTATTGGGTCGCTAATGTGAAATATGTTGTTTTCTGAAGTAAGAGGAGGTCTTCTGAGGCCACCGACAGTTATCCTTGAACACACTCTGCTCAGCTTTTATCTTTTTATGCTTATAGCACTGAGAGGAATAGGAAGGACAAAGAATTCAATTGGTCTGCAATCAGTGAAACGTATTGGTTTTGTTGCACAGTGTGTCTGTTATGTAACACCAGTCAATGCTGCTTATTTACCAAGGAAAGCTCTCCCATTAATTTGCTTAGTGAATAATGCCATCTTATTGATTTAGATTCCTCATATGCTGTGCTGTATCAATACAAGCTGGATATGTGTGTTGCTGAAAGACACGCAGAGAGAAAAAAAACACAACTGAAAATGTCTTTTATTTGTTCCTTTTTTCTGCACGTCAATACCTGTGGTGTGTTTTTATAATATAGTTAGTTTAGTTCTTTAAACCTTTATTGCAGATGTGACAGTTTAGGTTGTCAGTGTTTTTCAATTCAAGGGATCAAGGGAGTATTATGGTAAACTCAGTTATTGTTACAAAGGCTGGACAATATGGCCTTAAAATAATATGGCAATATTTCTATGCTACAATGCAATCAATATATACAATATATACGTTGTGACAATATCATAGGGATGACTATTGGTATTTTCCAACAATATAACAAAATAACACAGATTTTTGCTAAGTTATCATCAGTAATGCAGATGCAATGACTAAGTTGGTAAAGGCAAGTATTGGAACAAGTGGAACAGTCTCATAACTTTACTGAAATGCAGCCTTTATAACCAGAAAAAGACAATAACTATACCAAAATATCACAATAAAACAGTATCCAAAATCTAACATGATATATAGTCTATATAGTTACTAGGTAGTCCCTTGTTACTTAATCATTATCGTACGATTACTTGCCCTTTTTGTGTCCTTTTAAGTAAAGTGGTGTATCATACTGAGTGTTTACTGAAGACTGAATCATTACTTCATGAATACCTGTCTATTAGTTAACAAGTCTACTTTCCCTGGTTTCCTCACAGTTTTTTTCGTCTTGACAAATCATTAACTAAGGATTAACTAGACTTAATGTATTAAAATTGGAATAGGAGTCACTCATTAACTAATGGTTAACTAGTAGTTGGTTTTCAGTCTGTTCCCTAAGAACTACTCAGAATTTTGTGTCCATATTGTGAAACGTTGCCCTGTAATGGTTGGTTCCTTCCTTGCTCTTGGTTACTTGGTAGTAGGTTATCAGCAAAAACCACACTGCTTTTAGTTACGTATCCTGAAGGCTCATTTTTTCAGATCCTGGAACAGCCACTCAGCGTCTCAATTTAATATTGACAGGAGAGCCCTGCAGAAATTAGCCTGGACAGATGGTCATACAGTGTGCTGTGGGCAATAAAACACCAAGTAATCACGGCTTGTAAAAGCTGCCACAGCTGCAGGCTGCTGCACTGCAAAAAAACCCATCAAATGTTAATATGCATTAATATGAACTGTTTAAACTGCTAACTATTAATGCATTTGAACCTGACAAAGAAATTAGGTGCTCTAAATGACATGCTGTACTATTAGTCAACAATATTTTCATAACAGCACAGTTTACTCTTATTGCAAATACAAGTGACCTTCTCTTAATGGGTCCATTCAAAGCTTTCCTGCCCAATTTGAGAGCTAAATCAAAGTATGCAGGACAAAAGCAAAAACCTTGAGTGTGAACAGAATGAACGGAGCCAATTGCACAAATAAAGTAAAAATAGTCATACAAGGATGAGAACAATCATCAGGACCAGAGGATCTAGAATTTGTTTTGTTCTAATGGGCATCTCTACCTTTCTTTCACATGTGATTTATTTCTTCCTCTCAGGCCTATGTGAGGAGGTTCCCAAAGTGCCCCCTGATCCCAGTGTTTGTAGACAGCGAGATCATCAGTGAGAACCACAGCAAGGATGGATCCACACTGGTGACTGAGAGGCGCTGCGTGATCGACATCGATGCCCCGCGGCTTCTTAAGCGGGTATGTCTCCTCTGACAGAGTGAAGGCCTTGAAACAGCGTCAACAGTTGCTATAATTGGTTGAAGAAATAGTAAATAGTTTGTCAAGACTATATCAGAGTGTGGGAACTGTTGTGGCAGTGTTGCATGAATTTGTACTTTCTTTTTTTTAGATCGCCGGTGTAGATTACCTGTACTTTATCCAAAAGAACACTCTAAACCGCAGAGACAGGACGCTTCGCATCGAGGTCCACAACGAGACCTTTTCCAGCAGAGTCGTTGTCCGAGAGTGCTGCAACTACACGGTGAGCCTCGTACAGTATGTCAACAGATGGACATGGGTCACTTTAAATAAGTTAATATTTTGATACTTTTATAACAATATTTTTGATTCATTATTCTCTTCTACAGGTTCATCCAGAGAATGAAGACTGGACGTGCTTTGAACAGACAGCTAGTATGGATATTAAGTCCTTTTTTGGCTTCGAGAGCACAGCAGAGAAGATAGCTATGAAACAATATGCTAGCAGCATTAAGAAGGTTGGTGTCTTTGAACTAACTTTTACGTATTAATTTGTACAAATCAGCCAGAAATTACCACAGTGTCACATTAACTCAAAGTCTTGTCTCCTTTCTGTGTTGTAGGGTAAAGAAATTATTGAGTACTACCTCAGAGAGCTGGAGGAAGAAGGAGTAACTTACATACCTCGTTGGACCCCCCCTGTTGTCTCTGGCACTACCAGAGCAATCCCAGTGAAGGGTGCTAGGAATGGACTGGACAGTAAAGACACAGAGCTGGTGGTCGGCTCTCCTGATGGTCAGCATTTACTCGCCAATCACAATTAAGTGTGTCATAGCAGTCAACACCAAAGTGCATTGATAAAGTTAAAATATGAGTGGCATCGTGGTATTGTTCCTTTGTGTTGACTAGTTCACAGTATGTACTCTCACCGAGGACTGAGATGTTTACAGGGAGTGAAATAACTAGCTGCTGCTCCTCTTCTTCTGTTTGAGTAATTTTTTTAGAGTAACATTTTTAAGTCTGTAAATAACTATTGATTTGATGGTGCTATAGCAGAATATATTATTATATTACTATGATTTTGTATAAAAAATAACAGCAGCAAACATGGGAGAGCTTGCAGAAGCAACTCATTTTATCATTTTGGCTTGTGTTGAAAATACACTGCAGTGCACAGCTTCTCGTGTCTTCATTTGTTGCACGCAGTATATGCTAACTTTACACTGTACTTGTGTTTTGGCCCCCAGACAAGCTAGATGCTGACTACATCAGACGTTACCTAGGTGATTTAACTCCTCTGCAGGAGAGCTGTCTTATTCGACTGCGCCAGTGGCTCCAAGAAAACAACAAGGGCAAGGTCACATATACACACACACACACAATTTTGTTTGACTACGGAGCAGTTTGCTCACACACTTAAGTTGGTTTTGCTGCTCACATGTAACGCAGATAACAAGCATCCATCGGCTAAAATGTTCTGCATTTATCAGTAATTTTGACCCCTGCTTGTTGCTGTACAGATTCCAAAGGATCAGCATGTGCTACGCTTCCTGAGGGCCAGAGATTTCAACCTTGACAAAGCCAAAGAGTTCATGTGCCAGTCACTCACCTGGAGGAAGCAGCACCAGGTAGATTTCCTGTTGGACACGTGGGAGCGCCCACAACTGCTTCAGGACTATTACGCCGGAGGCTGGCACCACCACGACAAAGGTACTTAATGATTAATGCCTGCCTACTTTATCTTAAAGTGATCTAATTTTGCTCATATTATGCTAATAAATATTATTATTGTGCTTTGGTTTATCTCCAGTGAAAGTGGAAACTAATCAGTAAATGTAAACATAAAGAAGCAGAGAGGTTTACAGGGCTTTCACAACAACATGGAGTAGATCTGATGTCCTCTGGCACATTCTAATGCTACTATTCAATCACATACACTGATATTAATTAGTGCACATTTTAATAAATTTGCCTACCCATTTGTAAACATGTAACAAAAGGAGAATTAAGCTTCTTGTGTGTGTTATAGCCCACACATTTATTATGAATTCGGGCACATTAGTTTGCATAATTGCTCAGTGGCAAAAAATAAACAAGTGTGTGTGGACATTTTAAACTGTATAATTCCAAAGTGAGGCTGAGGCACAGCAGATATTGTCTTCATATAACATAGGCCTGTTGCTTTGGCAACATTGCCTGTTTTAGCAATATGGTTTTTCAGTGATTAACTCATAAATTAAATAAGGAAACTGCAGCGCTTTACTGGACTTTTTATTCTAATGAGCATGTCTCCTGTCTGTGCAATCAGTGCAATTCTTCATATGTTTACTGCTAATTACTGCTAATATTTGTCAAACACTAAAGAAGACTCTCGGCTCTCGACGAGGCAGGACACAAGCACATATAGAGCATGTTTCCCTCACGGAGACTAGTGTTTGTTAAATGTGTATACATAGCCAATCAAAACTATTTGGTGTTTCAATCCAGCCTAATCCAATATCAAACTCAGTAGCCCTGTATCACTCTAAATTTTAAACCACCCATAACTGCTTAACCATAATTTAGCCTCACCACATGTAGGATCCGCATCAAATTGTTCAACTCATAAATATCAGCCACCTAAACACGCCTGATTTTTTGTCACCAAGATCCAGGCATTCTTTCCTCAGAAATTAACGAAAATGTTGAAAAACACAGTGTCGATGTTCAAGAAAGTGACAAAAAATTCCTGGATGTGTCCCTTTTATTCTGTAGTTTTTGTGTAATCCTGCTGACAAACCATCAAACAAAAGGACACAGGTGAAATCATAACCTCCCTGCAGAGGTAATAAAGAAATCGGCGGTTTGGCCGGCAGCCAGTGCTTATGGAAAGCTCTTGGTTTAGTCTTCTGTATTTAAGTCCACTCGGGTTCAAATCAAATGGCCTGTTAATTATTGACTGTAAAGTATGAGCACCATCTGTTGTAGCTCCCATGTTTGAAAATGAGTCATTGCTTTTAAAAGCTCAGCTGATCCACCAGGTAAGAGTAAAAGTAATACCTGTGAAAGCCGGTTTTCTGAAGTACAGACTGTGAATTTGTGTGTGTGTGTGTGTGGTTTAGATGGCCGTCCTCTGTATGTCTTGCGTCTGGGGCAAATGGACACGAAGGGCTTGGTACGAGCTTTGGGAGAGGAGATGCTGCTGAGACAGGTGACATGAATACATACACATAAACAGTAATTTCCATTTAAAATATCTTCAGTCACATTAATGCTACAACTTGATGAATGTGACGCAGGTCCTGTCTCTCAACGAGGAGGGACTGAGGCGTTGTGAAGAAAACACCAGAGTCTTCGGTCGACCCATCAGGTACCTAAATACTAATTCATCCATTTTCTTCTTCAGTACTTGCATATATAGTCATGTGATGTCTTATAATAACGTGTCTGTCAGCTGCTGGACTTGCCTGGTGGATCTGGAGGGTCTTAATATGCGTCACCTCTGGAGACCAGGTGTGAAGGCTCTGCTGAGAATCATCGAGGTGGTGGAGGCCAACTACCCCGAGACTCTGGGTCGCCTGCTCATACTGAGGGCGCCCAGAGTTTTCCCAGTGCTCTGGACCCTGGTGAGAATAAACGCCAGCATTGACATTTTATGTGCAGCCATTAATGTGGCTTTAATTAATCATCTGACTGTGGTAGGATAGATGAAGTTGTACCGTACAGACACTGATATTGCAGAGAAAGTCTTAATAGCCCGGTGCAAGATTGTGAATACGAGCGTATGATAAACAAAGAAGAGAAATGAGGTGCATAATTACAACCATACGTTATGCAGATCCTCATAGCGGCAGATGTAATTACAGCCACAGCAGTATGGAATGATATAGTTTGTAGGAGAGTAATCGCATTCAGCAAAGGAATAAATTCAAGTAGTAAAAAAAGTACACTAATATGTGAAAACAAATCAAAACAACAATAAAGGCTGTAAAAGCAGCACACTGTAAGTGTGGGCTGCAACAGCTATTACCTGGAGAAACAGAAAATTATAGATAGACTACAGATGCTTAGTAACACCACCAACCAGCCAACCTATTTTTTTCTTAAACGATAATTCAAATATCCATGGATCAGCATTTACAGTTCAGAACATGTGAACCTGCAGTTTTGTCCGTGTTCTCTGATGACTGTCTTGTTCCCAGGTGAGCCCCCTGATTGACGAGAACACCCGTAAGAAGTTCCTGGTTTATGCTGGAAACGACTACCAGGGTCCAGGAGGACTAGTGGACTACATAGACAAAGAAATTATCCCCGACTTCTTGGGAGGGGACTGCATGGTGAGGTTTAGTTCTCAGTCATGAATATGTTGATTTTGTCCTCAAAAAACACACACAGTGAAACCTAATTTCCACATAAAAACATGTTTTCTTGTGAGTTTTCTCTTGGTGTCATTGAGCTTGAGGTTTTTTTTCTTCCTGCCCTCTCCAGTGTGACATCCCTGAGGGAGGCATGGTCCCCAAATCTTTGTACAGGACAGCAGAAGAGCTGGAGAGTGAAGAAAACCGCCTTCTAACTGACTCCATCTATAAGAGTGCCAGTATTTTCAAAGGAGCCCCATATGAGGTAGAGTTTCTGCTTTTAAATCAGCCCCCAGATCCACACGTAGGTAGGAGTGAAGCCATCTTAACTTTGCTAAAGTATCGTTTCTTAACGGGGGGCAGTAGCATCCCCAGGGGGTATTCAGAGAACGTCTGTGGGCGATGGAAGCCATATTTTTTGAAGTATTTACAAAGGCATGTTGTCTGCAACATTACAAAAGCTGCCAGTTTACAACTCGGCAACTAGACCAGATGGTGGTTTTCATAACGTGGAACACTTTCTTAAAACCATCATAAATGATCAAACATGGTAAATTTCTAGTAAATGACTCATAAGTTAATAGTTTTTTCACACAAACAATGAAGTGTGGGGGTTAATAAACATCAGTTGCCACTTTATAATGGCCTTCTAAATAATGTTTATAGATGAACTACACAGTATTTATTAACCATTAACAAACTTTACTATAAATGATTACTTAATAAATGTTTGAGTGAAATAGTTTAACTCAAGTTTAATTATCTATAAATTAACCATTTATGAATTATGGTTATTATAAGTGTTACCAGTGTTCCTGTCAGCACAGCTCCATGCTACCTGCACGGGAATGGGACGTCAACTAGCCTAACATTTTACCAACATGATGTTTACTGTGTCAACTCAGGATAACGGATGCTGTCTTTATGGTCATCCCTGTTGAGGCAATTGAGAGTTCCTTGCTCTTGAAAGCATTCATTTCTCCACTGGAATATCACCATGGTTACAAATTTACACTTGTAGTTAAAGCAACTTAGCGCCCAGCATCCATCCATCCATCCATCCATCCGTCCATCCATCCATCCATGACAACTATGTTGTGAAATCAGACACCTCTCTCCTGACAAGCTGAGTCACAGCAATGCTACCACCTGTCAGCTGGTCATGAATCTTTCGTCAAAACTAGCTTTCGTGAAAAGCAGGACTGCGAGCGACGTATCATTTCATCATATCAATATATCGATCATCAGCCTGCTATTAATTACAAATAATCTTGTCGTGTTATGTTTATAATACAGACGTATCTGAAAATATAGGCCTTTATAGTCATTACAAATGTAAAGAAACATTTATTTGTAGCCTAGGCTCAAAAGTAGTCTAAAAATCTGCACTGAGAATAATTTAAGACGGAGATAAAGTTAAGATAAGTAGGCCTACTTATCCTTCTGCCTTTTTTCTACGTAGTATTCTCAGACCTTTTCCTGGGTTGGCTGTTGTTGTATTGTTGTAACAATTAATTAGAATGCTTTTTGTTTGGTATTTCTGCTTATTGGTGATCGATGACATGACCTAATAATTAAAGTCTGCACGTCAAATTTCTATCCTCATAAATAGATTTTCTATTCGCATGGCTTTTTTGCTCCCTGGGAAAGTAATGATAATGATATTCCAACTGTCCAGTTAAATCAAATCTGGTATTTGGCACTGAGTGAAATTCTGAATAATAACCTACATTATTATTCAGGGATGACAATTAGCCTTATTTTATTTGATGGGGGCTGCAAGGGACCTGGAGAATGGATAGGGGAGTGCTACTGTAAAGGTTTATATTTCCAATTTATGCCCATGCTGGATTTTATACCATGGATTAGGCTGCCACCAGCTGGAAGAAATCTACATTGCAGGCTTGCAGAAATGTGATTAATGACCTGCTGTCTGCTGTTTTGTTTTCTAATCTCCGTACATCCTCTGGCAGATGCTGGTTGAGATCACTGAGGCCTCCTCCGTCATCACCTGGGACTTTGACGTGTCCAAAGGAGATGTGATTTTCAACATCTACCACTCCAAGAGGGCCCCACAGCCTCCTAAGAAAGACACCCTCGGAGCCCACGGCATCACGTCCCTCGGGGCCGTTAACACCCAGCTGATAGACAGGAACTGGGTGCTGGGAAAGGACTACAGCATGGTGGAGAAAGCGCTCACCTGCAGGGAGGGAGAGAGTGTGCAGGTGAGAGAGAAGACGGCTGACAAAACTTTTGTTTGTCCTTGTTTTCTGTCTGTTGCATCAAAGCAGTTAAATTTATCCTCCATTCAAACAGGGCTCCCACATAACGCGCTGGCCCGGCTTCTACATCCTCCAGTGGCGCTTCCACAGCTCCCCGGCCTGCTCCGCCTCCAGCCTGCCTCGTGTGGATGATGTGCTGGCCTCGCTGCAGGTCTCCTCCCACAAGTGTAAGATCATGTACTACACCGAGGTGCTGGCATCCCATGACTTCAGGTCAGTTTATTTATTCCCACTGAGCTCTTTTTTTCCTCTCGTCGTGTCATGTTGTCTTTGTCTCTGAAACTGTGTGTGTGTGTGTTTATCAAAATACAATGAGATTTCTCTGTTTGTCAGATTTCTTCTTTTTGTACCGGTTTACCTGCCCATGTGCTAGATTTACAGTGATTGGGTAGGAATTAACACTTATTTTCTGTATTTTTCTGTCATTTTCCAGGGGATCCATGACCAGTCTGGAGTCGAGTCATAGTGGTTTCTCTCAGCTCAGCGCTGCCACTACGTCCTCTAGCCAATCACACGCCAGCTCCACCATCTCCAGGTAGCATCTGCTCAGCAGGTGTCAAAGGCAGCAGTGACCTAAAACCTCCTGACATATACTCCGACTGTGCCTTGTGGCTTCATAAAGAGGCTGTTTTTACTAGTACACTTAAAGGGGCACTATGTAGTTTTGGAGAATAAATATTAATGAGGTAATAATACAAACTCAGGAATATTTATTATTTCCATAACTGAATAAAGAAGCTGTTCTTAGAGGAAAATAAGGTCCCAGAACACTGTATGAAGTGAAACAGTGTGAAATTGTGTTGTTCTTTAATGTCAGTTTGTTTATTCAGTTTATTCAGTCATGAAAACAAAGAGTTTGTTTATTTATTTTGCTTAAGCATAAAAAAAAATCAATCAATGAATTTTCCTTCTCTGATTAAAATATCTCCCCCAAAGCTACATAGTGCACCTTTAAATAAGACATTAATCTGACGATTGAAGGTGAGGAGAGTGTCATGGAAATATTATTTGATGTTTTATTGATCTCTGTTTGGAGGGAATCATGTACTTAAAGTGTTCATTTACGGTGCGTATGATGACTGACTTGTTTCTTTTCTTTGTTGGACTAATAGTAATGTATAACAAATGCAACGCACAGTGCAAATATCTGATATGTATTTATAGTAGAGGTGTGTCCATAAGTGCCATTACAGAGGAGCATCTGCTGGATCAATAATGCAACAGGAGACGCCCCACAGCAGCAGCTCTTACATAAGATTAAATGTTGCAGAGAGATTGAAAAGTAAAAAGTATCTGTACAGCACACACAGCTTTCCTTTCCTCAAGTTGTGTTCGCTGACCACAAGGTGTCAGTGTACTCTGTGACTGGAGCTGCTCTCGTATCTGCAGTGTATTCACACTTTCACTCACACACTTTTTGTCTAGTTGTCTTCTAAGAAATCGAAAGAAGGATTGTTTTAATAAAGAATTTATCACAAGTATTCATATTGATTTAACTCCAGAGTGTCTTTATGCTGAATTTAGAGAAAACAATGACTGCAGGAGCAGAGCTATAGCAGTGGGGAAGTTATTTTGAGTAATTGTAGCGATGGGTTATTAATCTTTTTTACAGCGAAAGGTGAGATGTTAAGAGTGAGCAGATAATACCAAACCTTTTCCTAAAATATGCAGAGCGCTCTCTGGATTTCATGTAATGTTGTTTTTGGGCTTGTTAGGCATAGCTGCTGAGTTTTCTGAGGCAGCTAATTTGAATGCAATATAGTGCAGCCCCTTGTGATCTGGCACAGGGCCAGGCAGACTGCTGATTTACATAAAACTTTAATTTCCATAAACTTATCAGATGCTTCCAGCTAAAGCTTAATTGAATTTCCCTGTGTTATTTTTTTCTCCTCGGTTTGCAAACTTGTGTCACATTGCTGCTTATCCCAACGCTATCCAAACTCTGGTGGCCAGTGGTGGAGCTTTCTGAGGGGGTCGATTGAATGGGAGCCCGACTTCCTGCTGGCATGACAGTGTTGTTAGAAAGAGGAAATGCACCAACTTTGCCAGAAGCTTATTTACTGAATTACTCAGCTTGCTCTAATGACCTCCCAAGACACACATTGTCCACATAAATAGCAGCGTCTCTTTCTCCTGATATGCCTAATTTGCGTTTAAACCCTCTTCCTTTTGAGCAGTTATGTGATTTTAAGGTTGAATTATTTCACTGGCATTCACAGGCCTTGACAAATGAGGTCGATTATACAGTTAACTATAGCTCGGTAAGTATATTTAATACTCCTAAATTATGTATCACATGAAAATGTATCTGTGGAGTAAGGGATGGTAGCTGACCTACAGCCATCAATCATTCAGATGATTAATGGTGACATTATGATAACACCTGACATGCACCGTGTCAGAGAAGTAGTGAAGTTAAACCACTTACATAGTTATAGCCACGGCCGAAACTCGATTATAGAATTGGTCTTAAAACACACGAAACTGTGTTGATCTTCACAGAACTTGTCTTTGATGCAAGGTCATAGTGTTTGGAGTCTACAGCCATGCTCGCAGCTCTCAAAGGCTGCATTCATGTCATATTGGAGTTATTAGAATTACAAGTGTCACACATCAAAGTCATTATTGCGACTGTGAAACTTGAGAGTTTTTCTGAAAGCTTTTATATAGCCAGCTTGGAACTTTGTAGTATGGATGTTATCTAATAATCCACATTTAAAGATACATGCATTGGATATACTGCTATCATGCCAGTGCTCAGTAGTTTTAACTCAACAACATCTGTAATCACACTACGGTCTTGAGTTGTCAGATGACGTGAACGGCAGCAGTCACTAACATTATGGGATCCAATTTACTATGAGGCACAGCGGAGCAGTGCTGCTAGCTAAATGCAGCCATCAGCAAGGGCCTGACAATGCAGCCCAGTCGTCAGATACAAATGTACACATTTTACATTTCCGATACATTCAATACTTAGTTTCATACGTACCATATCACCATTTCTACAATATACACCATCTCACCCTCACATTACATGTATATGAGCTGTCTTTATGTCAGGAGGAGGAGGGGGTGGTGGGTGGTAGCGTGACAGCTAGGCGAGTTGGCTATGAAGTGAGAGACCACTGTTCAAGACTGCGTTTCAACATTTGTAGGTGAGGAGAAACCGCTTGATGTTTTTAACGAGATGTCAGGATGATCAGGACAATTTCCAGTCTAGTTTGTGGCAACAGAACCAGGTAAGCTAACGTGATATTTTCCTAACCAGGGGTGTAGCATAAAAATCCTGATGCGTACCCATTCTCCAAAGCCACAGCCATTAATTCGAGTAAATTTTTGGACTCTCCTAACGTGAAGGCCCTAAGTCCCATTCACTAAATACAAATTGCATCTGAGGTTAGAGGGAATTTCATTAGTTTAGTTTAGAAGGAATAAAGACATAATCCAAAGTATTGGATATGTTGATGTGAGGGAACTTTTAAAATTGCGACCTGCTGACGGAGCTTGATGAAAAGTGAAGGGGACACCAAAGTTATTACAATTCAGATCCATCCTGAGGGGAACATGATTGTACCAAATGTCATGGTGATCCATCCAGTTGCTGTCGAGACACCTCACTCAAAACCACAAGTGTTGGCACCTGATGGCTCCAAGGGGAAAGTCTGTGAATGTCCTGTATGTTTTTAACCCTTCTCTTCGAACTAGATGGATCCATGTTTGGACAAAACAAAGTGTCCTTTCTCAGAGGACACATCTGGTATAATAAACTATCACATAAGAGTGGCGGTTACCAATATCTTTAGATGACTGTTTGTAGGTTTTGTGACACATTCAGATTCTGGATTCTTTCTTTCTCTCTTTTTATGATATTTAATTTATTTGACAAATCAAAAAGAAAGCTGGTGCTTTGAAGCTGGGATTTGGTGCAAAGGTCAGCTTAATGAGTGGTGTAATAGCGTGACAGGATTCAATTTTGTTGTTAATCGTGGATAACATTTCAAGTTTTATCAACCACTCTTGGTAGAAAAAAAAAAAGGATTTCTGTCTAGACATAACATTTGCACTGCAGTCCAGAACATGGATCAGTCATTCATTAAGAAATCTCTCAGTAGAAGAGATATCAGTTTCTCCTCCTGCATTTGCAACGTTTTGACATTCCATCACTGTTATCCTTTGGCTGCACCGAACATCACAGTCTCAAAGGAAGCAGGTCTGAAAATTCAATCCCAGCCAAATCTGAATCAAAAATTGATCTCCTTGTTGATCTCCCTACCAGCTCAGAAGATACTGGTTGACCAATGATGGAGAAGCAGTCGGATTAAAATCCCATTTTCAATTCTCCAACCAGGAACACTAGATGACTTAATTCTTTTGTGAGAACAACAGGGAACGAGGCAACGCAGGAGGATTGCATTGATAACATTGTGCTAAAAGAGTCTTCTTGTTACAGATATAAACATCTCAGCCTTCACTGGGAATATGTGCATGATAATGAATCATCTTCTCTCAGAAATAACAGAGGCAGGCACGGGTGTAGCCAACATGGGGCTGATTTTTTAGCGGTGTTTCTTTTTTTGTATTTACGTCTCATAAATGTCAAAAAGCAAGAGAGCCTGTGCTTTTCAAATTAATGGTTCATGCTCCGCTTCCCTTTGTCAACATACTCCTTTTAATCTACTTGAAAGAGCTGATTAGGGAGGACCCCGTCTCAGATGCCATGCTTGAATGATAATGGCACCTAAAAGGGTCAAAAACTAACTCTAGCATCCCGTCTTTTCACTCGACCTCTCAAATCCTGCATGGAAATTGCTTTTTTCTAACTCGATTTGATCACAGTAAGAAAATCTTATCAGACATAAGGTTGTAGAGCCTCGCTGCCATGGATATCCTCATTAAAACCTAAGCTTGTGTTTCATTTGCTTCCTCCTGACAATCCTGACCTTCCCACTAATTGAAAAGGAGAGCTCTGGATTAGTGTGCACTAAATTATTTTTAGGAGGCCTGACACACTGGGAGAGAAACTTTTGTCCTGGATTGTTTGCGTGTACAAATGTGCAGCTTGAATCGACGCCTTGTTTTCATGTGTGCAACCTGAAACACAGTAAATGTTTAATGCCTCTTCCATCTGAGTTGTGGACCTGTCTGTTTAACTAATCTCATATCGGCTGGGTTGAAATTCATTTTCTGACTTGATGTACTACAGGGCCCGATTAATATGTCCACAAACAAATAGATACAGTCACGTCTATTTATCTCTGATGCTTTGTACATTGATTTTCTCTGCATCAAGAGACACCATCAATCTAGCTTCAATTTAGGCCAATTCCTGAGTTTTGCCCTCATTTGCAATGAACTGTCAAGGCTCTGCTTAACTCATATGTCGTTTTCATCGGTTTCCGAACATCAGACCTGGTTTTATTTCTCTAGTGTTTTCTTGGCTCAATGACTTTTACAGCTGACATTTCCATTCCTCTCACTCGTCAAGTGCACACTGAACCGTGGAGGTCAATACGGGCCTGCCCTTCCTAAATGTTACGGTGGGAACACACATTTATCCATGGGTGACCTGGAGAGAAAACCAAACCTACCCAACTTGAAGAGGGTTCATGGGGTATCTCACAATATTATTACGTGAAGAGAGGTGTAACCCATAAATCTGAAATATTTTCCAAATGTCAAGTCAATACAGACACATAAAGTAACATGTCACAGACAAATACATTTGATTCTGTATGCGTAGCCAAGGCCTGCTGAAAACACAAACATGATCTTGGATGTTCAGTGGTCAAGGCCAAGCCAGTCAAAAATAAAATGTGTTTAAAGTAATTGATAAGTTCTTATGTACAGTATATGCACTAAGTTTTGATACATAGTCATAACATACTAAATCATACAATACAATTACTAATATGAGGAAAAGATTTCTATAGAACTAGAGACTGCACCAAAGATGGCACCTATTCAGTCTGATGAGAACTGCTCGCCTGGCGCATATGCATAAAACGTTTTCTAGCTTCTGGGTCTACATCCTGGTTATGTGGCACACTGAATATGCCCACAGACTTTATATTGGGAAGACGGCACAGATTTTTAAATGTCTTTAAAAGGCAAGTTTTACAAAAATAAAACCTCCATAGGACCTTGTTTGCAGTTCGAGATGTCCTGTCAACAGTTTTTTGGATATCTCTGTCTTTTTTGGGCCACGGGGGAATTTTACGCTGCAATAATATTGGCCACTGAACAAAATTGGAGGCATGGCTGAGCGGTGACCTCTTATCCAGGTCTACAATACATTCATGATATGAGCAAGAAGATATGTTAAGATATATCAAAATTTGGTTCAAGTGGCTGCAAAGTCTCAATGTTAGGTGTTTCCTTGGAAAGGGATTAATTGCTAGCCACCGTACAAACAAAGAAGATTAAGAAGATTAAGATAATTTGTTTAGAACAATCATTTTGATGAGTAAAATCCAAGGTTGAAGGTGTGAAGGTTTTCTGTGAGAGCCTCCATTGGGATTCAAAAACCTGCTAGCGTTAACTAGACTAAATTAACTAGCTAATAGTGAGACCTGCTACGCTATAATGGCTAAAGATGATGTTAACCTTCAGCATAACCTTTGGTTACGTCGATAAAACTAGCCAAATGCAAGTTAAAGACAATAAATAAAAAGTTAGGCTTCATTAATTGTACAGTTAATGTGTTTTCCTGATGACATTAACAAGTTACTAGTTTCAGGGCCTTGTCATTGTGCTCATTGGCTCTCGTTAAAGGCTCTTGTTAATTGTATTAATTGCATTTGTGCTCTTCCTGCTATGACAGCCAAAAATGTCTGCTGTGAACATTTTAAAACGCAGTATAAAGAGCTAAAATGTCATGCTGAGTGTCTTACTTGGCGTTAACAAAGTGACAGATGACATCTTCCTCCTGCCTGTTGATCCATGCCCCTCAGTATTAGTTCAGGTTAGATGTAATCATGGCTTGAACATGGTAAGAAGTCTGTAGCGATTACACGGATGACAGTAGAGAGTAAAGGGCGGCATTTAAAGCATCCATCCTCTTACCTGGCAAGCTTCACCACCCTTCAACGAGCACAGGTTTGCCTTACTGTCAGGCAGAGAGGCTGGCAGGAATACCCAATACACTTGAATGATGTGGGTGCCTGCTGAATAAAGAATAGAGTGAGTGTGAGAGAGGAAAGACAGAGATAGACAGATGGAGAGAGCGAGATAAAGGCACGGAGGTAAGATTAGGGACAAGGGGAGCAGGGCGATCAAGGCAAATGTAGATTCTGAAGAGCTCCTGGCCTTCTCATGGGACTGGCTGCCATCTTGTCTGCTAGTCCCTTTTTATCCATTCAAAGTCTGAAGAGCACTGAGTATACTGTGAAGGGGCTGTTTGGTTGGAGTTAAAACACAAAGGTTGAAACTATTTTCATCAGCAGTTAAACTTGTGATTATTTTCTGGGTTGATCATTTAGGCTATAACATTAAGAAAATACCAAAAAAGGTCATCAGGTTTCATCATGCCTTCACAATTCAAGATCCAAGGTAATATTACCAATTTGCAAGCTTTTCTTAAATTAAGATGTCAGTAAACATCTAGGCCTTTGTTTTATTTGTTGAGCTGTGTACTTACATTTTCACAAAAGCCTCCAACAATGTTCAAACCCTCTGAAACTCATCGTACTCAAAGTAACAGTGCATTTCATTTGGTCGCAATAAATTCTGGGTGAACAGTAGATGATGGGTCGGAGAGTGGGGAAGGAAGTTGGTGAACAGGACTATACGTAACATGAATAAAACTTGAATAGGTTAAGTTGTCCACGTTTACATTATACCACGCCAAGGCTCTGCTCTGCGTGGTATAACTTGATTTTACATATTTTCTAAATATATAGCTTGACACCCATTTAGATTTATTACTTAGAATTAATATTTAGTATGGTTGTTTTCTAGACCAAACTTTATTTTAAAGCACGGAGCATCAGGGTGGTTGTTTTTTATGCCAAAATCTATATCTATATCTAAAACTGACTCATATAAAGGCAAAGTTAAGCTCCAGAAGTCTCCTGCACTTTAAACAACAGAGACACACTACCAAGAACAAGCCTGGTCTGTGCCTCGTGTTGTTTCAGATGATCCTGTACAGATGCAGTGAAGCGGAGAACAGGAACAGATGACACACAGCCAAACTGTCTTCTGTGGAAAACATCTCCTGGCACCGGTAGCTGCTCTCTCTTTCTGTCTCTCTCTAACATTATGAGGTAGTTACTGTAAGCCAGGCCCATAAGCGATCCCTTGATGCATGCTGGCACTGCACCACTCACCAGTCTGTTTGTAGCCTCGTAGTCTCTCCAACTTGTTTGAACTACCTGCTTCACTGCGCTATGAAATTAAAATAAACTACTGTCACCATAAAGTGGTACCTCTATTCTCTGGTGACAATAAGGTCATTATCATTTTGAATCTGATTGCAGGACATTAAAGCTGGTGGAGGAGACAGAACGGCTGATTGGTCCAAAACTGGCATGCTGTAACTGTGTGGCTCAACTTCTAAAGACAATCGAAAGCTTCTTTAGCAAGGGTGCAGTTTGGTTGTTGAAGCAAGTAAACACCGTATACAATGTGCTTGAAATGGTGGCCCATGTTATTAAAGTCTGAATCATGACTTAAAGCAGCCTAGCCTGGCTCTGTCCAAAAGTAACAAAATCCACCCACCAGCACCTTTTGAAAGATCGCTTATTATCATGTTATATCTTGTATGTTTTTATTTATACAAAAACCAAAGGGTGGAAATGGTATTTGCCATTCCACAGGGGCAGTTATGTGCAGATTATTTTTTGGCCGGGAGCACCAACTTCCTGGACTCTCTGCTGGCTGCCTAGCCAACTGCTCAGAGCCAAATATTGTCTCTACGCTCACTGACTGTAAAACATAGATAGAGCATCCAGAACTGAAAAGTGAAGCCAATGCAGAAGTACCTTAAGCCTGCATTCTTTCTAATGGCCAGCATGGGACAGCTACACTGGCTTCAGAAACAACAAGTTCACAGTAGATGCCATATCCACTGCCCTCTACTCAGTCTTCACACACCTGGAGAATAACACATCTCCATCCTGTTTTTTTTTTTGTTTTGTTTTTTTTAAAAAAAAAGGTTGTTCATTTTCAGAAAACTTAAGGATAAATTTTAGAGCCAAATTCTTCTCAGCTTTCACAGAGCAGCAATAGAAAGCATCCAAACTGGAAACATCAAAAACTGGCATGGTTCATGCACGGGTCAGCACAGGAAGGCTCCACAGTGGGTGATTAAAACCGCCCAGAACATCACTGGTACCCATCTACAAAGCATCAGTGGCATCGGTAAAGTCAGATGTCTGCACAGAGCCCAAAGGATACTAAAAGACAACATCCATCCCAGCCAGTGTGGCAAAAGATACAGAAGTGTATGTATAGCACCAGATTGTGGAGCAGCTTCATACCACAGGGTGTGAGACTTGAGAGATATTTTATTTATTACCTCAGTAACATAAGAGTGGTATCAATCTTCTCATCTAAGAAAATAAATAAGTATACCGTGCTGCTGCTGTGCACAGTAAGTATGTCATTTTTAGATTTTTAGGGATGGGTTTGTGCTGCAGGCAGCAGCAGATGTAGAAAATACTCTTGACTTTCCTGCTGGGCAGTTGGGGAAAATGGCTCAGGCTGTGGCTCAGGAGGTAGAGCGTCTCGTTCGCTAATCGGAAGATCGGTGGACCAATTCCCGGTTCCCCCAGCTCAGCGTCGAAGTATTCTTGGGCAGGATACTGAGCCCCAAATTGCTCCTCGCAGGGCAGCCTGCCATCAGCGTATGAATGTGTGTGTGAATGGGTTGTAAAATACACCTGAGTGGTCGTGCGCTGGTCCTTTGCCTTTATATGAATGTCCATTTACCATTTACAGACTGCAGAGATGAGATATGGACCTTGACAGGTCTGTCTATTGTATGTGCCGGAGGGAAACTCGTCACCTGTCAAGGCCTAAATCACTATAGGCTGGTGTGTTAGCTATGTTTGTTGCCTTCAATTCTTTATTTGGATATTGAAATGAACAGTTTCCCCTCAGCGCAGTCACACGAGGCTGACAGTCGCAGGGAATGTGTGACAGCGATGAAGGCTTTTACTATCATTCCCACCCATGGCTCATCTTCTCTCTGTCTGTCCTCCTGTGTGGTGTGGTGTGGTGTGAAGGCATTGTGGTTATAATTGCCTTCAAGACTGGCTTAGGCTCAGGACCAAGGATCTTTCAGCTGTGATCTGTTAAGCCTATTACATACTTGTTGCGTGAAGACACACAATCCTATGTAGATGTGTGTGAGAGCCAATTTGTGACACTTGCTTTGGCATCGCCACATCCCGTCTGCGCTGCCTAAGTCTTTTGTTCTTTGGATCATTAGCACTTCAATACAGAATAGACACGCAATGAATTCAGAGGGCTTTGATTGTCAAAACCAGCTAGTGGTGGCAGTGGTCTCACTGGGCAGGATAAGGCAAACAAGGAAAACTAGCGGGAAGGAAAAGTGTCTGATGTGTCGGAGGGTGCGACTTGACTGTTACTGGCAACATTCACTTTGATCTCACAATCCACATGAAATTGTACAAGATTAAACTGCAGACTTGTTGATGTGACTATTGTATTAAATAAAGTTTTAATACAAGTATTTCCAGCTTCAACTCTCAAGACAGATAGCAACAGAAGCAGATCATATGATCGAGGGAACAGACCTTATGGGAAACGGCCCTAATGGCTGATCTGTTGTGATTAGATCTGGTGCTAAATATGTTTGGACAGTTTGAAACAGTAGTCTGCTGGCAGAAACTTGGCAGAAATCCCACCCGCCACAGCTTCCCTGATGACTGGCACGCTTGCGGGCTTCATTCAATGACTGAACGAGGCCCTCGCGCTATTACAAATATCCTGTTGTTAAATCTGATCAATCATAAAATCATAACTTAATGTTCATGAAAAGAACCCATCATTAGCTCGTGCGCCCACAACATTTATGGCCTTCTTCATGTGAAGCAATTCGCAGTTAAATGCACAGGCCACATCTAGAGCCTTGTAAAGAAACAAGGTGTGAGTATGTCAATTTAACTTCTTTTTCCAATGAAGTAATGTTACAGACAGCCAGTGGGGTTACAAGCGCTTTATTAAACCCAGTGAACTGGCTCGTAAAGATCACGTGTCAAAGAGCTGCGAGGGGTGACCTTGTAATTAAATTACAGTTCTTGCATGATACCTTTGAGTATAGTGGCAGACTCAACCATGTCTTGTTTTTCGTCACATGAATACCTTAAGGCTCTAGATCAGGGGTCTCCAACACGCTCGCCAAAGGGTTAATGAATCCTACATAAATTTGAAAACTTGAGTAGTCAAATTTGATTAGTCACTCGGCAAACCAACTTACATGTATATCCAATCAAATTCATAGATACCCCGCCCCCTTCTTACACAAAATGATTATTTGCCAATTAGTTGTCAATCAAACAGTTGCGCTGCTGTCAAGCTTGATGAGCCAGTGGTGGTGTGAGATGGGCAGCGACCATGACCGTGGCAGGTACCTGTAACAATAACAGGCTAAAAACATTCTATTTTCCACAACAACTTTTCGCGGGACTTTCCTGCAGGTAGCAGTCTACGAAAAGGGAAGATCAGTCTCTGTTCACCAAACCTACGAAGAAGAAGGACAATGCAGCAACAGAGGCCTCGTTTAAAGTGGCGCACATCTTGACGAAGCACAAAAAGCCCTTTCACCGATGGCGGGATTGTAAAGGAGGCTATGACCGCGGTGGCTGAAACGTTATTCAGGGAGTATAAAAGCAAGACAGAAATTTAGTCTGCTATTGCCGATGTACAACTTGGTGTAAATACTGTGGCAAAGAGAGTGTCTGCGCTGTCTGCGCATGCAGTAAAACAGCTGGAAACCGACATGAACAGGTGCAAATAGTTTTCAATTCAGTGTGATGAGTCTGTCGACTCCAGTGATATACAGCCCAGACTCCATTCGATACCACCCTATTATCTGATGCAGAGTGGCTACTTGATCTTGCTTTCTTGACAGATGTAACTGAGAAAATTAACCACCTGAACCTTAAATTTTTCCAAGTATTGTGGCCTCTTGTCAAGGCTTGGACAGGAGTTTGAGAAACTTGAGCCCTGTGTGACATTTATGGCCAACCCCTTCATGGATGTGGACATAAGTGAGATTTCGCGGCAGATGGCTGAACTTTTCTGTGTTGATCCTGCAGAAATGGAAATTGAGGTTATAAACCTTCAAAATAATGTGCAGTCAAAGTCTCAACAGCATTCTCAGCATTTCTGGAGCTTAGTAGAGCCAGATAATTATAGGAATCTTCACCAAGCAGCTCTGAAAATGTCTGATTTGTTTGGGTCTACATACCTCTGCGAGTTGGCCTTTTCTAAGTGGCTGCACTCCACCATACACCTCTCTTGTTGACTCCATGCAGTGCCAGTCATCTCACTAACTAAAAAAGACTGAGTACACATCACACATACAACTGGACATGTGAATACTCTTGTGAAGTGATACAGTGACATGTGGACATATAGAGAGATGGAGATATAACAAAATGAAAAGTGAATAAGTAATATCTGTGTATTTGTAATTGCATTGTTTTGTTTTGACAGCATTCATGTTTTAATTTAATAGTGTGAGATACACTAGAAAGAAATGCATACAGACATTCAAAATGCACATGCAGGTGAACGAAATATTTTTTGTGATGTTTTAATGCAAAATGTGAGTTGTGGACACCGACATTTTGTGAATGTTCAGACATAACAAGCTTATTCAGTTTGTTTAGGTTGAAATAAGCTATGAGAATAAGCAAGATCTCTGAAAGTTCAACCCACTGGCTCAGAGGCAAAACTCAGTCTTCAGAGGAAGAATAAGCATAATAAATGTTAGAAAACATGAGTAGCTCTCGGCCATTTTCATTTGTAAAAGTAGCTCTCAGAAGAAAAAAGGTTGGAGACGCCTGCTCTAGATATTGTTAAACTCTCAAGATGACGTTCAAACATATCACGACTGGATCTTTGGATTGGCAATCAGGAAAGACGCTTCCTATTCGGGCTGCAAAGAGTTAGTTAATTTCTGGAAGATGTCCAAGTTAAGAAGTTAACCAGGTAAATTTGGGAAATTTTGCCTAATTTCAATGTAAAAAATTGGTCCTTTTGATTGTGAACTTATCTTGGGAGAACTTAACCATTCAAAAGCAGTGCAAGGTTTTATGAAATATTTTGGTAAAAAGTGGCACTGCTACTCTTCCATCTTGTTTTGGCAGAATGTTACGTCTACAGATCACATGGTAAATACAACCGGAGAAAATAATCCCTAAATTTCCTTCTTATTCACATTATTTCCTGTTATTTCCCTGCTTCTAATTCCCAGTTGGAAAGTTTCCAACCATGATTTTGAACCCTTCTTCCCATTGCTTTTAACAACCAGTTAAGGTAGCTCACTTTGGATGCTGGCTGTTGCCACAACAACACAGACATGAACAAGCAGCCGGGAAAACGAGTGGACAGATTAATAAACACAGTGCAAACATACTGTACATTCTTTAGGCCCATCTGTAAATACAACCTGCTGGAGAGAGCGAGGCGTGGGCGCCAAATGTTTACTTGCCGGCAACGTGTATATAATCCAACTTGACTCCACTCTAAGTCCTATCAGACGCCCCTTTGTGTGCGTGGGTGTATGTGGCAGTCGCCATATGTGGAGGCGGTGCTTCTGTTTGAATAGCTGGACCTGTGTCACATGCTTAAACAAGGAATCCTGCAGAGTTTTGCATCTGTTGTTGTTCATGTCTTATTCAGTGTGTGCAGTCACAGTGAAAGTGTGTTGTTGGAAGTGGAAATGGCTGTTGGCTAAATTCTTTGGATGCAGTCCATTTAGTATGTACAAAGACAAGTGCTTTATGACTTTTGGCTTGCGAATGTGTTAATGTTGTAAATATTACAATAGGCCATGAAGAGTCTTAATCTTCAGATTTTAAACACTTGTCCCATGTTTTAATCGAAAAAAACACAGACTGCAGCTGTATCAGTAACTTAAACTGGTTTCTTACATAATGTTTTAGTTATTTAACAGGCCAGAAAATATTTTGCATGATTAAAATATTTCTTTGATTAAGAGAAGTGGATAACCTCAATGTGAACTGATACGTTCTGCTATGCTGTTTCATTTAAAGTACATGCAAGAGAGAGAAAGTGGGTGAGACGGGGGTGAGAGCATGATGAGAGGATGACCTTAAGCCCGTCCCTTCACTTTGTAGAGCCGATTGAGTAGTTCACAACCCCTGTAAACTCTGACGACACGCCATTAAAATGATAATTATATTTTAAATCAAGCCCCCGGGGTCTTTGTAACTCACACAGCTTGTACAGTGTCTTGTATAGTGACTGTTATCGTACAGTGTCATGAGTTGATAGCCCTTTGTTCCACCCCTCGCTTCTATGTGATCAGATAGATCATCGTGTCAGGCGCAATCAAGGAGTCACCGTGTCCGGATCAAACACTTTCTTGCATTTGAATTTAGATTCCCTTTCTGTCTGCGGATCAAAGGTTCCCGGCTGAGATGGCATTATTCAGCTGGGAAAGGTGCACAGACAGAATCTGACGCCTTGAACTTAAGCCAAGAAAGAGATTTTTCTATCTCAGACTGATTAGAGTCATAGAGGAGGACTTTATAGTGTTAAAATGCAATTTCTCCTTAAGTGAATAGCTGTCACGATGTCGACTTACCATTTTAGTTTTTGCAAAGTTACATCACTTGGTGTCAGCAGCGCAATTTCACCTGTGATCTGATGTCTGTGATCCTTTCATGATCCTTCCATCCTGTGATCATTTAAGCTCTTTCACCTTTCCCAATTCTATGACACGTTTGAAAATTATCCATTAGGTCTTTAACTGCTCGTATCTTCTCTCAATTCAGCACTCATTGCCTGTGCAGCAATAAAAATTCATTACAGTGTTTCGCCTTAGGTGAGCGATTGATATGTGCAGAATTTCATTCTCACACTCCCGGGGGCTGCGCCACTAAAATGTAATTTCAGTTTGAATAGTTTTCCACAGGCCTGTGAGATCTTGCCTTAAGCTGAGAGATGCGGCTCTATCCGAACACGTGACTCGGGCTGCGTTTCTTTTTATTATTTCTTGTTAGGTTGTGTTCGGTTGTCCCGCAGCGTTTTGTTTACCTGCCATGTTTGATAAGCAGGAGCCACATATTGCTGTGACACCGAACCTGTTCAGATCGCTGCAGTCACACATAAAAATATCACTTTCATAACTGCTGTTTGCTGTTAACTGGAACAGAGGACTTCTGAGGTACACGTGTCTACACCTTACTGAATCAATTACAGTACATGCCGGTGCTGTCATGTTTTGTTGTGAGGCAGACATCCGCGAGGGATTCTCAGGCTGCATGACTCAAACGCATCTGGGTACATTGCAGGAAAAAAGCAATTCAAGCACTTCTTATGTAATGCATTTCTTATGTTGCGTCTTCCAGCAGCTACACCAGCAGATTGCTGTTTGCTACAACAAAGCCGACAAAGTGCTACTTTACATTTGACTTTCATGGGTAATTTGGCCTCGAGCGCTGCCAGTTTCTAATTCAATCTGAAAGCTAATTTTGTGTTTTACAATGTAAATTGTTTGTCCAAAGACTGTTTATCCCATCCCAAGTATCTCATTAAACAGTGATCCAGGAAAATAACATTTGTTTTAATTGCCTGTACAGGTGTAATGTTTATGGAAGAGTCTTTTGAATCAAGATGTTTTTTGCCCAAGGATCTGAAAACTGGCAACATCCAGACCATTTAGTTTTACACTTAACATGGTAAGGCTGAATTGAGGTTGCATTTACGGATGTTTTCACAATGTTGCTGCATATTTTGGTGGCACTTTATAACTTTAAATGAGTCAGGTACCAATAAAGTCCTTACTGGTCCCTTCTGGCACTATGTAGGCATAGCGGAGGAAAATAAGACGATGGGTAACAAGGGAGTAACAATTGGACATTTAAGAGAAAAGGAGAAACTATGCAATAAAGAAATTATACTTTTGTATTTTTGTGAATGCTGGGTACCCACTTGGTACATTACTGGGAAACAGTCCATCCGTCAGTTCATATTTCATATATCTCAAGGCCAATATGGACTCCTCATGACTAAAATGCTGGAGTTGGTATTGGCACTTTTTTTTTGGCTGGACCGCCACAGTGGGGCCAGCCCAACAAACGCAGTTATCCCTGACTGACTGACAGCGGGAGTTACAGTCGGGTCTTAGCGTTCGCCATGGGCTGTTGCCCTTTCAAAATGAATCCATGTGAATGGTTATTACATCACCCAGGGGTGTTTCCTTACCAGTTTTCCCTTACTTTCACCAATTCCCTGCCTACTTCATACTACTTTATTGCCTAAAACAGCATAATAAAGTCATGTGATCTGCTACTTC
The DNA here is from genome assembly GCF_040436345.1 of Pagrus major. Taxonomy (NCBI): domain Eukaryota; kingdom Metazoa; phylum Chordata; class Actinopteri; order Spariformes; family Sparidae; genus Pagrus; species Pagrus major. Next base: position 11,303,713 of record NC_133237.1, read on the forward strand.
GGTGCACATTAACAACAAATATTACTGGGACCACAGCAAAAGACTGAACACAAGCATTTAATAAACAGAGATTCAAATCATATATTCTACGACTGACAATCCCACTAATGAATTTTGACCAGACACAGCCCATACTCGGTTTGGACATTGTCTTGTTGTTTAACACTCATTGGTACTGGATCATTACTTATTCGCCAATCAACAAAGTTCAGGTATCAGGTATTGGGAAGAAGAAATTGGTATTGGTGGGTAAATAGCCACATCTTGTTCAAGAAAACAAGCTTTGTTAAAGTCGTGGCGATGTTACAGTTTCACCAGTTCTCCCATGAAACCACTAAACTGACTTGCCAGATGGTTTGTTTCAAAAGTCCATCTGAGAAGACGCTAAAAAACTGTTTGGAAAATGGATGGCACTTCTAAGGAAAACCTGACTTATCACTGCCTATCACAGGCTAACATTAACCAATCAGATCAACATCGGAGATCGCTTCCACCAACGGAGCCAGTTGTTAAATCAAACTCTTACTGAGTCTAGTCCAGAGAACAGAAAAATCATCTCTTCCATCAAAAAAAGGCCTTTCTTTCAGTGAAAAATACTCTCCATTTCTGATATAACTGATGCTATAGCAGCAATGCTAACCTCTTGAGGAGCCGTCATTGTTGTTTCCAAACAGTCGCTTTTCTCCCCACTGAAATACCCAGCTGTTACTCCCTTGTACCCCACAGCCATTGTTTTCTTCCACTGTATCTACACAGTGCCACTAGGAGCAACATTACACTGTGAATTGCAGACTGTGTTATTAAGTGTTATCCTCTTTCTTCCTCTGAAGACTGAGTTTTGCCTCTGAGCCAGTGGGTTGAACTTTCAGAGATCAAGAGCAGAGCAAAGGTGATTTATGGGCCTTCACTCCTGCGGCACAAATTAGCAGGACCGGGGTTCAATTACGCACAGCGGTGGTCGTGGGCACTGTTATAATGAGGGTCAGTAGGGCAGAGCTGGGACAGAAGGCAGAGGGAAGTACATCTCCCTGAGTGACTGGCACTGCAGTGTAGCTGAACATGAGAGCTGCCGTAGAGGAGAGAGGGGTTGATGCAGTCGGTGTAACATTGATTCACAGTCGAGGCTTTAACCCTCACCTGTTCAGTGGACTGTGAATTGGATTTGTCATAATACAGCCGTCAGTCAAAGCTGTCATTAAAAACGTCTTATTGTTTTTGATGTCCATGTAATTATCTGGTTCCCAGGTGCCTGAGCTCTGTATGGCTTGGGGTTATTATTTGTTTGGTTAAATAATTGCTCAGACCAATTTTAGCCCTTCAATTTTATTACTCTACTGATTTCCTATAAACGTGTCTATCCAAATATGAGCTGTTATTTGCCTAATTAAGTAGTCCACCCATGACCCCATGCCACAAAAAATCCAATACCATTTATCTTCGAGTGTTAACCCAATGTGCATTGACTTACTTTTATGGCTGTACCAAATCACATTTTCTTTCCATTTGAAGTTACGGAGATTTTTCGAATGTCTGTCGTCATATTTTATGACATTAATCACATTAAACTAGAAAACAAACCTTGAACAAAATTCTCAATTTGAACGAAATGATTCATCATATTAAACTGCTGGCCAAACGATCGCAGATACATAATCTGATCTTTTTTTGAGTGACTTAAATGCACAATATGTCATTTCTGCCACTAGGGGTCTCTCAATCAAAACAAAAGAAATAATAACGATAATTGTTGTATTTAAAAGTTTACAATATAACGTTAAACTACGTTAAATGTAAGTAGTGTGGTGTGCGTGCCTCCTTTTGGGTGCAGCAAGCAAAGACAGCAAACTATTTTTTTTCAGGGATAATGTTGTTTCTAAAGGCTAAACCCAACACATATGGACTAAGGAAGAAAATGTTGTTAAATATTAACATTACACCTATTTTTTCCCAGATATGTTTGACTTTTGGACTTTAAAATGCTCTTATTATAGTTATTCTTAACGATTGGATCACACGAGCTAGAAACAAACACATCCACCACATTCTACAAACTGCATAATACTAATAATATAAGTGTGTCTGTATCTTCAGCTGTGCAGAAGGGTTTACATAGAATAAAGTCACTGATCTGAATGAAGCTCTGAAGCTTCAAACTATCCCTTACAGCCCTACTCACATGTTTTCTCACGGACTGCTGTGCCTCACTACCAGTGTGCTATTCTGCTAATCAATAGCATCGCTAACGATGCATGGAAAATGCCCCTCACCAGCTTCTTACCTGGAAAAGCCATTCTCATCCACCTACCCACTCAGATAATTGGTCTGGATACAACACACTGGTAGATTTCTATACAATGCAGGTATCATTAAAGGTGAGTCACATGTGCAGCATGGAGGCAGCAGGGAGAAACATGAGACAGAGATAAAAAGGATGGTTATTAAAAGAAGCCCCGGTGCAGGAATGCAGCAGAGGATGACAGGTTTTGAGGAATGGATAAAGATTTAAAGCCGAGCAGAAGAGGAAAGAGAGTTTCTGTTGAATCCCAGATTCTGACTGAGCCAGTGATCCTGCGTCTCCTGCGAGGCCCACTTTGTTTCTGATCTCAGATGTGCTAATGGCATTAAGACTGGATTTTCTGATTGCCAGTGTGATTTGTGATGTTGATATATGTGTAGAGAGATGGATGGGGGCAGAGGGTTACTTAGGGGTAAAGACTGAAAAATGGTGTCTCATAGAACTCATTATTTCAGTCTTGTTTTAAGTTTTCTTAATGGTCTATTGACCAAAATGTAATCAGCTGAGTACATGTGATTAGACAGGATTATTTGTATTTTTTCAGGGAACTAGCATAAAGGTCATGTTGTTATTGTTCAACAAAAATAAGAGCTCAACACTTTTGTTCAGCTCCCAGGAGTTGTTTTTTGTGCACAAAAGGATTATTCCTCTGTAAAAATCCATGTCAGTGAGCACTTCTCCTTCACCCAGAGCTGAAAGGTGTGGTGATTAAACAGCACGATGAGTGTACAGCCTTGGACCAATCGCATCTAAAACGCAGAGTTCTATCACATAACACAATGCCACAGATGTTGTGTCCTCACCATGGCCTGGAGACTCTTCAGACATGCCAGCCACTGATCATGTTCTGGATTGACATGTACAACACTGTGCTCCACTTGCTGCCAATCGCCAGAGACTTCACGCAGCCATTAAGGAGCAGATAGCCAGCATTACCCAGTCCACAATCAACAACCTGATCAACACTGTGGAGGTGAGTCGCACTGCATGAGGAAAATGGTGCTCAGCGTGTTGATATTCCACACCTGTGATGGGGATGGATTATTTTTGCAAAGGAGAAGCGCTCACTAACAGGGTTTTTATAAATTTGAGATCAAAATTTGAGAGAAATTATTCTTTTGTGTGCACAGAAAAAGTCTTAAATCTTTTACATCAACCTCGTGTTTTATTTATACTTTTGCTTAAGCTTGTTGCATGGCAAAAAGGAAAAGACTTGCAATTTGATTCAGTGTAGCCGTATCTTCTTCTTGAAACAATCTTATGCCTGCAGTTTACTTCTCTCTTGTTGGGGCACCTCCCCATTCTGAGAAACGTTGTTTCAGTCATGTGGATTCCTTTTTCTTCACTGACAGTCAACAAATGTTTTGTATTCATGCAGTACAGTAATCACACCTTTAAGGCCAGTAAAAACACTTTTCTTTAGCTGATATCTAGTCCCCTATGTGTTTTTCTAACATTGCACCGGTGTCTACATTTTGGTTATTGTGAAAATAAGTCCATTTCCATTTGCTCAATACTCTTAAATGACGCATAAATTGTCTACAATTTCCTGTGACCAGACAAGACAAAACTCTAGTATACCAGGGGGAAATGAGGATGTCTTTTTCCTACATTTCACACATTCTCCAGTGGAGGACAAAGTCGAATTATGTTATTAGTGTGATAAAGAAATGACTCTGTGTTGATAGAGATGGTGGATTTATCCAATGCATACTTTATTACCCGATTGATTGTGCATGTTTGTGCCTGTGTGTGATATTTCGACATATTGTGCTGTAGCGTTTGCAAGAGACTTGAAGCGAGGCCGCTGTTTGCTCTTGATCAAAGCGTAAATGAGACGGGGGTGCTGTCAGTAATGTTTTTTTTTCTTTTTCCCATTTGTGCATATTTGATGTTTCCCCGCCACAAACCAGAGAGCGAAGCGCTGATGTCTTCGGCTCTTGTACGTAAGAAGAACTGAGCCTCCGAGTGATTTACAGATGAAAGCTGTCAGCGCCACCCTCTCCATTCAGGGAGCCTGGAGAATAATATTGCATCAGAGTCTTGTGTGACAGAAGAACAATGGTTTCTGAGTCTGAACAGACTTTAGATGAAGTGACAACTGGAAACAAGGAACGGAGGTGAATTTCAACCCTACATTGACAATAATCATAAAAATTCAAGTTTACATAAGAAAATGAGTCACCTTAGTGATCATTTACCATAAGAGTGAATGATCAGCTGAGGTGTGTAGGGGAAGTGTCTTTATACATTCAAGTGATGTGTCTGAACCGAGCACCTCTCATGTTAACTTCGCTTCTGCAACTGGTTCTGTCATGATATGAGGCTTAGATGTCATAAAGGCATTAGGATTCATACATTTTATAAGATGTGTTTGTGTCATTCAGAAAAGATTAGCGGATTGAGTGACTATTTTGATGATTGATGATTAAATGCAGTGACTTTTTACACAAAAATGCTGAAAATGTATTGGTTCTAGGTAATCAAACGTTAGGATTTTGTCTATTGTAGTGTAATATAACCATATAACCATAAGTAAGGAGTTAGTGGTTAATGACAAGTGGTAATAAGTACTGAGAGGTTAAAGAATCTTATCAAAATGTGAAGGAATCATAAATGAATGGTTAAAACATGTACTGCTCTGCACTAGTTGATTAAACATGCCACACTTTTATTATTTTTAAAAATGCAGTACGAAGAGTGATCAAAGCTAATGGGATATATTCAGAGGGAAACTTGTATAAAAAGCTAAGGCCAGAGTCACCAAGAGTTAATGGTGTATTCTGAGGAAAGTGCCTGGTTTTTTAAATAACTAAACTCAGAGAGCAAAAGCTACTGGTGTCAGAAACGGCAGGGCACGGCCAGGTGCATTGGAAAGCTCGGGACTTTTCAAAGAAAAATACCCGTGTCAGCAGAAGTGAGGAAGAGTAAGGATTGGTTGAGACCAAGAGGCCATGCCCAGATTTTAGGCTTAAAAGAAGACATCAAATGTATTAGATCAGATCAGTTGTTCATGGACATTGTCTGTGTATGATCTCAGCTCTTACTGCCAGCAATAAAAGCTCAACTGCACTCAGCTTATGAGGACTCCTGGAGATTATTTACTTTTTTATTGTTGTCTTTTTGAAACTCTGAAAAACTTTTTCGAACAAACAAAGAAGAAGAAGTCGAGACACGACACTATGTCTGGGATTTTGGACTGTTGGTTGGGTTAAAACAGGGTAATTTTTGTCAAAATACATTATAAGAATCATCTCTAACAAAGAATTAAATTCAGATTGAGGACGTAATGTTGCTGTTTGTTTTTTCTCGAGCTGCAGAAAGAACTGACAGTGGCTGTGCAGTTTTTCATCTCACGAAAAAATTGTTTGCCCACTTACAGAATGCAGATGTTATTGTGAAGTTAATAAAACAAGGAAAGCTTTGTGGTGAAATCCAAGTGTTTAGACAGTTACAATGCACATACAGACGCATGTCCTCTTTGATGCAATATGTGCTTGGATCTTCTCACTATATGGGCTTTAGGTAGGGCGAACGGCAAGCAAGATTTATCCTAACGTCGCACATCAGTCATTAATACCCCTTTCACACTGGACAAAACCCAGAAACACCCACTAACATCTGGCCTTTGCCTTCAAGGACAGGTTCAGTGACCGTACAGTAGTAACGGGTATCTATCGATAATATGTAAGAATTGGATACCTATTGAAACAAATAGGGGGCAGCACATCTACAACACAGTATGTCTTTGACATAACATCAAAACTGTTATGAGTTCACATTCTGTTGATCATTTTTGAATAAACTAAAATGAACTAAAATTCTTATATATTGCACCTTTAAGTAAAACATATTACTGTTCTTCTGGAGTGTTTGTGACGTCGAACGTGACGCACCAGGGAAACTAAACAGAAAGTCATCGTCGAAGGAGTGATTCATCTATTTTCAGCGGTGTTACAAAGCTTTACATGGTGGATAATAACCAGATTGATTTCTTCTGTGCAGCATATTAGGATCAGATGCATGTACACTCACTCACATCCTCCCTTATTAACCGAGCAAGCCGGGGCTTTAAATAGCCACATAGTTTGGACGAATTGCACACCTCACTCTTCTAGTCAGTGATGCACTGTGGAGAAGGTTAAGACTGGTGGGTTCGTCATCAGGTCTATCACTCAAGAGGCGAAAGGAACATGATTAAGCACCTGTAGAGGACTTGGCAACAGGATGAGCCGGAACATGAATAGTCTCAAATATCAATGAACCCTCACTCACTTGCATGCACGGAAATGATCCTAAAGATAGACTGCACTCGTCCGATACAGTTTTTATGTATCTGCATCCTCAACAAAACCCAGTGCAGACCAGTGCTACCTATCACACACACCTGAGACATTTAACAGCAATGATGAACTCTGTTATTCAAAGCTAAAATAACACAATCAATTCAGTTGTTGGTGAAACAAATAAATATATATTCCCATGTTTTTCAGGAAGACTGAGTCATCTATTGAATGAGAGCCACTACCGCCATGTTGGCCCTCTCCCCAAGGACACCCCATTGCTCTTTTTAGAAGTGTGTGTTCTCCCAAATCTTCTCTATCTGCGTGCACACTTTTTGTGTGAGTGTGGTTTGTGGGTGGCAGTGTGATTCATTATTTACCAACTCCCTCTCATCTGCACACTAGATTAATTTGTTAAAGCTCTGTGCCCATTTGTTATTTGGAGAGAGAGTGCAGCACAAAGAAACACAACTTTTTTCGATGGTGTGAATTGATGAAGGGCCCTATGAAGTGTTTATTAACACAGTTGGGGTTGGTAAGGTTGGAGAAACGGGCAGCATGCGAGCACTGCAGGTACAGTACAGGTAGACAAACACAGATGTACAGATACTTGATTTTTCTTTAATTTGTCTGAACAATTGATTTTTCATTTTCTACAAATATAACAAAACATACTGCTGGAATAACTTGCCATGCCCTCTTGTGTTTAATAGCATTGTGAGACTTGTGTTACAGAGGAGGGTTTGTTGGCACAGATATCATTACAGAAAACACATTTTCTCTCTGTGCTTCAGTCATCACCCTATGAACGATTTCTTTTATGCGCTGTCCTTCATGGTTGGACGTCAGAATTTTAATAACAGGAAATAAAGTACACAGAGCGGGACTTGAATGAACATTAATGAAGAAAGGTTTGATGAGTCACAGCAGAGATAACTGTAGGCAGCACAGTCAACCCTTACTTACCGCAGCTGACTCATAATGTTACAGAATCTTCAGTCATACTGTTGTACTGTCAAAAACAAAAAAAGTGAAGTATCATATGAGCATATCCAATTATTGCAAGAGAAGATTTAAGGATTAGATTCTTGCTTGTTTTTTTAATTTCTACTTTTGTGTAAATCACCTTTTTTTCAGCTGATACCTGCCTCTCATGTCCGAAAACTAGTAGACTTTTTCTGCCTCTCTGTATCCTCATAGAACATATATTGCAAATTGCAATTGTAATGTCTTCCTGTGAAATTGTAAAACGGGCTGTTTGGCTCTCTAGTCTACGCTGTGTGGCATCAACACATTCTCACTCCCCACTTATCAAACTCAACAGCTTGGTCAGTGCCCTTAAACTTCAAACTATGGTGCTCTACACACCCCGCTAGTGTGTTTCTTTCAAAATAAAGCATGTTTACAAACAGTTCACATAATGTGACATATTTGGACTTTTCGAATGTTATTAACATTGTAATAAAAAAACAACCTACTTGGTTAGGGTTAGGAAAATATCATATTTTGGGTTAAGGTAACTACATTAAGTCTTGCAACGCAAGTTAAGTGAGTGACGTAACTCATGTCACATAACGTACGTGATGTAATTAACGTCGTTTACAAAAAAAAACACATCATGTTTCTCATGGTGCACTACTGCAGCATCCCTTTTTACACTGGATCTTGAAAACTCAGTTTTAGCTACTGAGTGAGACATCTTGCCTCTGTTCAATCTTTGGTGAGAGTTGCAAATGCACATTACTTAACGGGCAGGATGTAGCCAATCAGAGGCAGAGTAGGGCGGGTCATCCCGAACAAGGTAGTGTGATCTAAAATAACGCAGCTTCAGCAGTAGCAACTGTATGTCTGCTGACAGACTAAAGTGTATATATTTTATAATACATTTATAAATATATATTTACGCCTGTTACATAGTGATGCACATAAGTTAGAGAAGGCTCGACTCCAAACCAGGCGTTTCAGGCAGTGCAGCAGTGTCTCCCTTTGGCGTGGACTTTGGGTTTCTTCACTTTGCAGACCTTTTACATGCACAAAAATGCTACACAACACAGTAAAGGAAAGGTATAATAGCATAATATGACCTCTTTAACTTATTTACATTAGGAAAATTAAGACAACAAATCACTCTTGGTCATTAACAGGATAGAACCTGAACCCAGGTCTCTGGAGGAATGGGTCCGGTGAATGACCAAGCCAATGGCCCCCCTGACCAAGTCTGCGTTCATTAGGGACTTTGCGTAACAAGGATGAACAGATGGCTTCGGTGTTTGTGACAAATAAAGTTTCACTTTGCACATGTGCGATTTTATTTCAACACTTCCTGACGTTGTGTCCCAACTGTCTACTACGGGAGAATACCTGGTGAGCTGTGCCCAGCAATACCTCAAAAAAGTATGGCAGACACTGTAGCTGTCCCTCACTGCTTTGAGTCTTATTCTTTATACTTCTGAAATAGAAGGCCGCTTGTTTGGGGTGAGAACGGGCTGGTGGCGATACTCAGGTGCAGCAGTTTGACAGATAAATAGCTGATAGTATAAATCTCCCAATACTGGACTATTGATTTATTGGCCTCTAAATTGGTTTCATATGTATTTATCTATGCAGGTACACTATGAGCCAAGCATGCAGGTTAAGAAGCAGCTACACAACTCCAAACATCTGTGTATATAACTCAACAATTGTGACGATTCCAATTGGTTTGTGTATAAATTTGCATCCCATAACAGATGCAGCAAAATCCAATAAGTGTCGGGCTTCTTTGCTTCTAGTTTTAGTAAATGCTAATGACACTGCCAGGCGCTGTCCATTTACATCACACGGCTGTCGCTGACGTGTTTGTTCATAAATATGTGATTGGTGAAACTATGAGAAATTGAATCAGCCACAAAGCAATATATTTCTGAATACGCAGAGGGGGAGCAGGGGCCAGAGGGGTACAATCTTGTTAGCATTTTATGTTATGCACATCAAAGCTGAGCTAAGAGCAATTGCATGTTCTCATTAACACCAGGCTGTCGCTCTTTGAGGGAAGACAGGATGTTAAAGAGACGGAAGGTTCAGACATCATGCCTCCTTTGTATCTGTTTCTGATTGAATACACAATATGCAGAAAATAATCATTTGTAATGTTCGTCTTACTGTCAAAAATGGTTACTGCATATAGGAAAGTATAATATGTCATTGATAATATACTTGGTGCTTCAGTTAAGAATATAAGTTATGCGTCTATATCCACAGACAATATACTTTCACAATCTTTTTCTGTTTGTGTTGCCTCTTTCCTTTGTCTATTTTTTGCAATGCAGTCTTTTGATCTCCTTTCAGGCTCTCCTCTGTGGTTTCACTACAGACAGACAATCTCTAGAAAGATTTGTTTCCATTTTTTATTCATCAGCTCTGCATGAACAGATTTAACTTCCCTGCACACCATTTCTGTTTCTGACGCTTCCAAGCAAGGTGAACAATGAGACGTGACTCTTGACCGCTCTGTTCCAGCAGGTTTTAATCACATATTACCCCAAAAGTAAACATTATGTAACATGATGATAAGCTCGGACTGACATGGTTGATAAAGTGACCTTGGATTAGATCCTTCACACTGGCCTGGGGGTAAAACCAATGCCCTGGGATTATGGCAAACCACTGCTCTGCCAATAACACACAGGATTATTCGCCGCTGCATTTTTATGGTCTGACAGGGAAAACCAGCGCAAACATTTGGAATTCAAAGTGAAGGGCTGTATTAGATGTGTTCAGGGACACACTGACTTAATGTAACTCATAATTTCATCCCACAAGCAGTCGTTAAGTCGTTCGGCCTCTGTCAGAATTAAAGAGGCCTGGGTACTTTTTACAGCACCGAACAAATTGCTTTTTAAAAGGAGCAATTTGTAAGATATGGCCAGAATTTTAGTTTAAAGTAATCAAAAAATGAACTAACATTATCAAAAGAATGTGAAGAAAGATATATCTATGTACTGTGTACAGATAGTACTGCAGAGATGTCTACTGAAGGTAGCATGCTTACCAATAGCCCTCGCTTGTCCTGTCTGGTAATACCCCTCTGTACCAGCAGGAGGCGATAGTCCAATTGCCCCGAAATACTTTAAATTCTACTTTATTTACTAAATAGAAAAATAAAACCCTGCTGAATTAAATTCTCTTTTACTGAACCAAGAGAAGCTTATTTGCCTTTTTAACTCATCCTGTGAACACACTTCATTCAAACTCGACATAAACTCAATAAAACTCACAAAAACAGTCATGGTCGAAATAAATGAGATGTGGTAATATTCCGGCTCTACACGTCATTATCACCTGCTGCTGATATCTGACTCTTGCTGCTCTAATTGTCCCCAGAGTCATGGTCCTGATCAGAGCCGCTTTAAATCACCTTTGTACCGTCACTCCCAGTTCGGTCTTCAGCCATGTTCACTCTCAACTGCCAAATCCCGTTGAGCTGGGTCCCACCGCCTGTGGTGACTCCCCCTGTGATCCGTGTAATTGTACCGTAATGGGAGGCCAACAATATGACCACTGGCTCTATGACTGACTGAGCCATATGCTAATAGCTCACCTTGCTACAGTCAAGGATAGCGAGCAAAGAGCAGCAGAATCATCATAATTGTCATTCAGTATCAAATGTTGATACATAATATAATGGTAAATCTCATCAGCTTCACTGAGCCAGTGAGCATGCCTCATCCGTCTACCAAGATCTAATAATGCTGGTGATTGGCTGTCTAACATTAATATCATGGAGGCAGGCAAAAAAAACACTCACTATTTGTTTTGGGGTTGTTTTTTTTTTACTGTTGTTTTACAGTTGTTTATCTGCGCACCAAACTCACTGGGAGACTTGCACATTTTCTCCTTGTAACTATGAGAGTAGAAAACCTGGAGCCGAGGCAGAGGGCAGAGGTCGATGTTTGTCTGACCTGGGCTAACTGCTCCTTAGCATACAGAAAGTGTAACATCTCACTTGGTCTCCATTTCCCAATAACCCATCTATCATCCACACAGTCATTCTTCAGTCTCTCCAGCTGCTCCCAGGTCTTTGAACAGCTTCCACTATCTGTCACACCGGAGCAGATGAGGTGGACCCAAATGCACTACGACAGGAATGAATATCAATGGATGAAGTTTGTTTAGGATGAACGGCGGGAACCTGAGAAACACGGCAGGAAACCAGGAAACACAACAGACTGGTTAAAGACTGAGCTAAAGACTGAAGTGAAATACAAATTAAACTAACGAAGGGATGGGGTGCAGGTGGAGTGAGGAGAATGTGTAATGTCATTTTCTGTTTGTGTTTTTAGTATCATTCAGGAGCTGGTCTTGAAGTCAAGGTGCTGGTGCTGGTTTTGCTGTGGAAGGTTTTTACCCAGCCTGAGGTTTTATCTTTAAATACAGCTACTGTAGGGCCTTCAGCTCCAATTTGTCGCTCCGTCCATCACTTTTATCAGACTAACATTACCGGCTCTCAGCACCTTATTGTTGAGTATTTAATATGTCCAATATCCTCAGCAGCTGTCGTATCAGATGCTCCAAATTACACATTATAATTCTCAACACTGACTCATCTCAGCATGGAGCAGCCACGCTGTCATCAATGTGTAAGTGCATGAGTCACACTGAGATCTCATTCAGGATGAAGACTCGATTTCTATGGGTGTTATTAGAAAAACAATTTGAGTTTTTCATTGAGATACATCAAACTTATTTATGCAAGAAATGTACAAAAAAACAATGCTTACAGATGTCGAAACATGAAAGTCTGAACGGCTGAAAGCCTGAAAGTTAAAGTGTGTTTTAAGTGAACGTTGAAAGCTTCCATAAAGGGAGAAGATCAAATGGAAGCGAAGGGGAGTGTCGTCATTTTGAGAGAGCCTGAACATTTAGTGCCACTTCTTTTAACAGAGTTATGGGTCAAAGGATCTCATGTCTCTTTCTCCAGACTTTGTAGTCTGATAAAAAAAAGAATGAATTAAGCTCGATTGCTGCGGTGAAATTGGGATAAAATCTCTTAGCATAAGGTGGCAAAGTAAACGCTGAGTGAGTCCAACGTAGTTAATGTCAGATTAAAGGTCAGAGCCGCACAGAAAAGCTGAGCGTTTGTAAATGACTGAGCTTAATTCATAAGACAAGTTATTTGCATAACACAAGTTATTTGCTTATTTGGCTTTGGTGTTTGGTGGGGGAAAAGTAAGAGGAGGGATGAATTAATTAATAGGATCTGATGTTTTGAGGCCAGTTAAAGAAATCTGTCGGTAGAGAAGCTCTTCAGCCTTCTTGTACCGACTCCGAGGATGAACTCTTCCTCCTCATTATGTACAAACCTGCTTTAGTGATAAACACGTCAAATAAGTTGGACTAGTCGACTTTATAGCTTGTTGAGTGAGCGACTTCAGTGAGTTTGTTTGCGTGTGTTTGACATATTACATTCAGTTAATATGCCATTTGATTTTTCCTTTTGTGTTGTACGGATATTGATATAGTATTGTTATTCTGAGGCTGATAGCTGTGCATAACATTCCCCTCTGAGGTGCTATTTGGGCTGTTTTTTACAACTTTGGCTTTCTGGTGGAGCGAGCAGAAACAGTATAGCTGCTGGCTTTTTGATGTGATTGGTTTGAGTATATACCTGTCGTCAGAGGGGAGATTTGTGTAATTCCAGTTTAAACTCCCGCTCACCTCCGATGTGAAGGTCACACGTCCTTCAACAGCTAAAAAGCAAAGAGCTAATATCGGGCTTAACGGCATCCTTTTGTTTGTCAAACTTCTTTTCAAGCAAAGGTTGCTGTCTGGAATCTGAGCTTAGATTTGTACTTTTCCCAAAACTCCTGACAGGATGATGATGTTCAGTTGTGTTCACACAGAGTTTTTATAATGGCGCAGGTGTAGATGGAAACTACACTGACTGATAAATAAGGCATTAGCGACCGTTAAAAAGCATTAAACGTTAGGCTATCTGTAAATTAACAGTAACGTAAATGATTATATCTTTAAAATTAGAGACCAAAGAAAATGCTAATAAACTATAATACACAAGCTTAGTTAAATGCACATATTATACAGCTGTTCACAACACTATCACAATTTTTTATTTTGGAGAATGCCAGAGTTTAAAGTCTGGAGTCTGTGAGGATTTTTCTGCACTGGCTAACCAGTAGCGATGCAGCAACCGTAGTGACGGGGCAAATAGGATTAACTGTGTTTGTGTACTACTCTACTCTTACATTAATCTAAGTAGTTTCCAGTTAATTACCTGTCAATTAACTAATTGGAGGCTGATCAATGCCCATACCAATATTTACAGGAGTAAAACATTCTGTATTTTGATATATTGGCTTTCCCGTTTTCTAATGTATTTTACTAAAACTGTTCTTTATATTATTCTATTTTTGTTTTGCTTTGTTCTGTTTTTATATTTGTATCTATAACTCAGTCACTGTTTTCAGTTGTGCAAATCAGAATGTCTGACTCTTATGATCTGTTACTCTGCACTATAAGCTTATTTGGTGACCAACTGTTTTTCTCTTGCAAGTGTTTAGCTGCTTGTCAGACAGTGACAGTGTAACTTTAGCGTGTACATACAGTGAGTGGACTGTACTGTAAAGTACTGCAGCTTCTGATGATTGACGTGTAGCTGTTGGCTCCTGAAGAGCTGTGGCTCCTCCTGAGGGAGTTGAAGTTTGCTGCTGTCAGTGCAGGCGGCTGGGCGTAGAAGTCACCTTGTTCAGAGGGAGGCTAAATCTACACACTACCACATTACTACTTGCCCAGATGGATGCACAAAGACAGACCGACACACTCACTCACGTCATCTCTAAAGACCTTTTTCTGGATCATTAGTCCTCTGCGTATTTCCCCCCTCTTCCCCTGTCACAGAGGGAACCTAATTGCGCTCTAGCCTGTACTGTCTAAAAGCCACGTGAACACACAGGGGAACCCGAGGGGACCGAGTCGAACGAAATCCAACTTTATTAACATTTTCTTGACAAAGCCATTTGCCCTGAATGGACGATACAGACAGAGGTTACAGCGGGAAAGGGCAAATCTGAGTGTGTGAGTTTTATTAAAGGATACTGCAGGTTTTTAATGTGCTTAAAGGTTAGACAAAGTAAATGATGGTGGGCTGCCATTATCCTGCAGTCCCAAAGCACCATTTCATGCCGCTGTCCTTTTATTCTACAGAGAGCTTTTCTCTCCTCTCCTACTGTCACATGTCCTTGAGGGCTAACTTATGGCAGCATATACATAGACTCTATTTCCTACACGTACAATAGACAGTCGAACCAGACAATCAATGACTGTCTAGCAGGATAATGTTTGAGTTGCATCCTTTTTCGACTTATGCTGCATTCAGACACAACTTTAGTCACGAAATGCCAAAATTGCTCCAGTTCGACATCCCACAAACATCTCATACTTAAGCGCAGTAAGAGCTCAGAGTGAGAGCTGACACCGGGTCACCTAAAACGCTCTCCCTCCCTGGTAACAGCAATTAATTGAAGACAGATTATATCTCGGGCACTATAATGACTGTTGTCCATTAGTGTAATGATGATCCTCCATGCAGTCTCCAGTGTCAATTAGCTTGACATGATCTACTTGGTCCATTTGCACATAAATTGATCTTTTCATCTCAACACCCAGCAGTAATTAAGAGGGGGTTATGTGTTTTTACAGGAGGATCGGTCAGTCATAACAACCTCAAACACTTGGACATATAAGGGAGACAGTACTTGTCCACTGGAGTACACTGAGAAAATACAGCATAAGATGTTTAAATGCTGTTTATGTTTTTTTTAAAATTCTTTATTCAAGTAGTAGTTTTCTTTTTGTTACATTCCCTATTTGTTTGTAGGCACATGTGCAGAAGAGCAGCACATCGATGCGATGAAGGAAACTTTTTTATTGTCATTTTCTGTATGTTTTTATAAGTGCATGTCTGAATTAAAGGAATACTAGCCAGCAGCTGGTTAGCTTAGCTTAGCCTAAAAAGGGAACCAGCTAGCTTGCATCTGTCCAAAGATTATAAAGTTTGCCAACGAGCACATCTAAATCTCACTAATTAACTTGTTATATCTCAGCTAATTTAATCTTTATGAAAACTGAAGTATAAAAACATTTCACAGGGGTTAGCCCATGTGCCAGGCTGGCTGTTTGCCCATTCTTTTTCGCTAAGCTAAGCTAACTGTCTGCTGGCTCCAGTTATTTTGGTATCAAAATTCTCATCTAACTAAAAAAAGTAAATAATCTTGTTTCCAAATATGTCAAACTACTCTTGTAAGTAATTATCTCATTAGAGAAGGAGCCAACAAGTCAATATTTTCCAAATACTAAATTAAGTTTTTATCAGAAAACACACGACTCTACAGCTTCATAAACTCTAAATGAGGCTGTGGCTGTCATGGATACACCTGAACATGAAGAGTGTCTGAGCACACAGGGTGACAGTGTGGGTGTGGACGAGCAGCCAGGAAAATATGCTGAAGAGCTGGAGGAGGAGGCGAGTTGTAAAAAGTTGATGTTGTGATACACACACGCACGCGCGCACACACACACACACTTACATATACGCTTACTCTGCAGGTTGCTCATTAAGTGTGCTACAGGGAGTTGGTATGTGAAGCTGCCTCGCGCTGCAGTGCTGTGCTGCAGAATGTGGAGGAAAGATGGGACAGTCATTGCCAGAGGAATGTTATACACCAGGTGAAGCAGATGACTGCGCTATTATAGTCTCGCTGTCAGAAAAGACTATATTGGGAGAGGCGCATAACTTTTAAGTTCTATCCTCCTGAGGCTTTGGCAACTATTGCATAAGCTGGAGCTGCACAGCAAAGTTGGTCACCTCTTCATAGCAAGAACAAAGTTTTGATTCTTGACCGTGGATCTGTCCGTGTCGCATGTTTGTCTCATGTCTCTACAGGCTTTCTCCCACATTGAGTACATGTCGAGTGAACTGGTGAATAAATGCACTCTATTCGACTGGTCAGGGGAGTATTTTCCTTTCCTTTTTCCTTCACATTGATTGGGAATTCAATCATGACAGACTAAACTGACAAAGTGCTCTGTAATTTAGCCTAAGTGTCAGGGTCTGGTGGTTGCAGGAATGATGTATTTCTGTAAAGGACATCAGTATTGTAGTGCAGCTTTGGACGCATTTTGAACCAGACTGAGTCTGAGGGAGTAGTAACTGAGCCTGACCCAAACTGTGACAGTTGTTCTGTTTTCTTTTTTCACCCGAACCCAACTCAAGCCTGATGCAGCTAAAGGTTAAAGGTCAAAGGTTCGTTTATTAGTCATTTTACAACACCAGGTTTGTAGAACGTGATTGAATTTAAGTCCCTGAATGAATGTTGGAATACTGGAAATGACAAATGGCCTCTGTGTGGCATTCAAACCACATCCTGTCATGCCCTTTGGTCTGGTAACTCATCAGTATCATCGGAGAAAAGTGTATATTAGTAGTGTAATAGTGTAATAGTATTGTAAAGCTGCAACAATTCATCGTTTTGCAGATCGACAAAAAATGAATTGGCAGCTATTTTGATAATTGAGTTGCTCATCATTGATTTGCTCATCTTTTATTTATTAATTTCTTAAAATGAATTCCATTTTAAGAGATGCAATGCTGCTATCTGTGTTAGAAATAATTATGGTAATAATATGGAAATTGTGTTATTCCAAATCCATGTCTTAGTTTCATGACGGGGAATTTGTTCCACAACACAAGAGTGACCAGCTGCGAAAGTTTTCTCCGGTCGATTTTGTGCACAAGATGTATTCTGGGTCCCGCAAACATAATATTGTGCCACGAAATGAAGCATGAAACACTCACACCGTCTTAAACGCCTGAATTCCTAAACGTCCTTGAACAACTCACCGACTCGTGCGTCTGAGTTAAGAAGACAAACACTTGAAAATTAAACTCAACCTCCCAGAAAAAAACACTCTTTCAGCAAAACCGCGGAGGATGTTGCTGTCGTGTAATTTTTCCCACCTTGCTGTCGAGTGCATGTAAACACACACGTCTTGTTTTGACAGTTTGTTTTAGTGAAAGCCTCTCGCAGGGTACCCAGAGCTGCTGCCGGTGCCTCCGAGGTCATGGATTATTCATGGGATATGGATGGGGATGACGCAGTCCCGTTGTGTGGCTCGTATCCCAGCGAGCATGACGGGGGCCGGTTGCATCAGGTCAACGGGGAAAGAAAGTTGTCACGCGTCCAAGGTTCTTAATCTTGAATGATGACTGCTGATGGATTTAAGTGACCACTAATACGACAGTGAAATGATCCATAAGCCTCTTGTGGTGCTTTTATTTGTTCAAACATTGACTGGAGAGAAAACAAGTGTCATTCACAGACATTTAAATTTACCACGCGGCCGACTTTAATGATTGGTCAGCAGAGCGAGCACCTTCTTTCAATTTCTAGTCTATTTTAGACAAACCA
Organism: Pagrus major; assembly: GCF_040436345.1. Lineage (NCBI taxonomy): Eukaryota > Metazoa > Chordata > Actinopteri > Spariformes > Sparidae > Pagrus > Pagrus major. The sequence continues at coordinate 11,321,754 of NC_133237.1, forward strand.
GCTATCTCTGCCTCTCTAACACTGACAGACTGTCCGCTCTTATTTTGACAGTGCAGGTTACACTTGGCAGCATGAATTGTTGAGTTGCACTCCAGAAATATAAAAGGTGGCTTATTTTCTTGTGGGTTGAAGTGATGAAATAATCCTGTAATGTCTGTAGTGGGTGTTCGTGTATTGAGCTGTTTCGGCTGTGATTAAACCAACAATTACCCGCGAACACAGTCAGTGTTCACAAAGAGAGTCATAACAGCTGACAAACCCTTCATCAAGTCTGATTAGTGGATTGGTAAAACAGATAAAAAAAATACACTTGCATGCACAGAGGAGCTTTGTTGTGTATTTTTCCAATGTTACAGCTAGTTACATGTGATGAACACATACTGTACCCATACACCAGGCTAACATGGACAAATATACACTCAATTGCAGCTTGTGGCATCATGTGTATGGGAGATTTGTCGCTATCTGCACCCGTGTGGGAGTCAGCAGCGACAAGGATCTTATTACATATGGTGTTCATTTTTGGGACCATGAAAGCAAAAGCAGCTACTTCTTCTTCTTCTATGTGGGCTCTTCGATTTTGGTTGTTCTTAATAAAAGATATAATACGTAGGAGTGCCGTTTGGGACTGAGCAAAAAAAGGACAAACTGGTGCCCTTAGGTGGGCGAGTTACAAGCACAGACACCACCGGAGATACTTCCTTTACAAGTAAATAACCCAGAACAGTTACAGCTATCTGTCTGCCTTTATTATAGTGACCATCTGACCATCTAATCCTTTGTATGAAGTTTCCAAAGAAAGATAATCCATTGTTGTATTATACTGCAGGTGCTTTTGATATTCAGTGTATTGTGTTCTTTGCTTTCTGTTTGGTAAACAAAGCTCAGAATCTGAACCTTACATCACTTCAAATAGCCTTTTTTCATCAAAAGAGGCTTTTTGTATTTACACTCTGATCATAACGCTGTCTCCAGAACAGCACCAACCTGATATTTTCCATTCACGAAAGACACATAAATTAGACCAGTCAATCAACAGCTCCAGACTAAAACTACATATCCATGACGCATCACTTTCTAACAAAAGACAGTGATTCGGTAATCATCATCATCATTTTGTAATTTGGCTGAATGAATAAAGAAGCTGAAGTATTTAAAATGGATTTTCCTCTACCTTCCTCCACTCTCTCTGTTTCAGATATGAAATTATCTTAGATGTAGAAAGTAGGACCTACCACCACAGGCCTGAGGTCACGCTTCGCCTTTTTCTGTATTTTTATTAAAATCTAAATGTTTCTCAAAGTCCAACTGTAATTGAAACCTATCATAATTGTCATTTCCCACAAGGAGAAAGAGGAGATGACTGGCTGCTCTATGTGATACAATGTAGTTCAAACTTGTCGGGTGCTCCAGGAAAACGGGAATGCAAGTACTTCAAAAAGCAGAGGCCATCCAAGTCCTCCAAATACAAGAAAATATATCAAATGAGGAAGAAAATATTAAAATCCTTGTGTAGTTGAAACGTGTTTGTTTTTTAATGACTGGCCTTTTAATGACTTAGCCACTATAATAAAGGCTTTTCAATATTTCCTTCCGCGGCTGATACATTTTCTTGTATTCGGATGCCTGGATTGCCTCGGGGGTTTTTGACCCACGAGAAGAAAGTGAAGTTTAATTCCTTTTTCTGCAGTGATTGCACCCCCTACATCAGTAGTTCGCTGTTAGGTCTGGGTACCGTACTCTTTTAAGGTTACTGACTGAATTACATCAGTACTACCGAGCCCTGATTCTGCTAAATCAATCAGGGCTAATTTTCAGTTCCTGATAGCGCAACTGGGTCAAAGAGTAACTTGGAGTATAGAGAGAAAGAGGGAGATGAAAACCAGAGGTGTAGTAACTATTTACAACCGAGTAGTATCAAGTAGAGTAGAGTATCAAGTCTGTATTGCTGTTTGTACTTAAGTATGCATTATACCATAGCTACTTAGTTACTTTTAAAATCTTAAGATTTGAAGAAACAGAATCCCCTCTGATTGAATGCCTGCTAATGATAATGCATTAAACATCAACGGTTAAAGTAACTAATACTCTGAGCAGCATTTCAGAAGAATACTTTGTAAGTATTATTTTGATACCAGCAGTTGTACTTGTAATTGAGTTATATTTTGGTAATGTAACTACTAACTAGATTTTCAGTAGTCTTTCCACCACTGATGCAGACTACATCACCCCTGCAGCTTGTTCAAGTCACAGTGAGTGCGATGGTCAGCCACCCCAAAAACTCGACGCAGACAACCCTAATTGCAATATTTGTGGTGCTAAATGCAAAGGCGTCCAGGGCGACGCATCTAACCTGAGGTAACACCTGGTCAAACACAAAAAAACTCTACTAGCTGAAGAGTTTACCGTGTTAGCCAGAAAGCCAAGTCCTCTGCAGCAGCCGCAGCTAACGTTAGCACGCCTGCAGCCAGTGCTGAAGAGGTGGAACCATCCACGACCGACAAAACTTTGAGTCATGTGATTGATTAGCTAGTTGGATAAATTGTTGTTGTTGGGGATAAGTGGGTGTTTTTCACTTGTCATTTAGATTATCTTAGCATATTTACCCATGTTAGCTAATGCTCAGCTGCCTGTATCCAAAAAAGTTTGGATTATTTCTTACTACTTTAACAGAGAGAATCAAGTACTGAACACAGATATATAAGATTATAGATATTTCAAATTTCAGATACCGCACTGGTTTAAATGCGGAAGGTACCCAACATTATTCCCGTGTTAATGTCATTGTATGTGTGTCTGGTGGAGAGGTGTCACGGTGATCCTTCTGGGAAACTGGAAGCTGAATGCCAAGGTCAGCTTTAATATACCCCGCTTCTGCCAGGTCAGAGGAGACTGGATGGACTCCATGCTTCCCCCCCCGTCCTGAAAAACAAGACAAGGCCTTCTTCCAGTATCTCGCCCTGCTTCTTTAAAACCCGGTCATGTCACCCTCTGAAATACCCTTGAGACAGAGCAGTCTTACATTGTGACAGGATGAATTGGAGGCTTGGAGTAGCAGTGCATCTGAGAGGAGCTGCTCTCTTCATTGCCAAACCACCTCCTCTGCACTAAATCTCTCCTTTGCAGTCATGTGTTTAAAAAGACTCTCTAATTCAGTGTCACTTTTGTTTTTTTTTAACGATTCCTCCTCAACATTGATCAGGACCAATGCCTTTCGAGGTTGTGTTTGTGTAAGCTTCCTTTGGTTAATTTTGTTGGCCTTGTTGATGCGTTCAGCCTGGTGGCACACTACTCTCCTTTATCCTCTTTAAGGCTTTTATTCAAAGCCAACTCTCAACCTCTTACTTGCTTAGACCCCGGTAGGTCATGTTATTTCCTTTTGATTACCTTTTCTGTTGTCTTGTTTTCTGTTTAAACATATTTCAAAGCAGGTTTTAATCTGTTGTCTTCCCGTTTCCTGAACATGCAGCATTTCAGACAGGGAGGTGGTTTTGTTTTCCATTGTTCTATACTTCTGTTGTCCGTCTAGTCTAGTTGTTCTGGTCGCATTATTATAAGGCTTTCTTTCTTTTTAAGCAATTCTCTGAGTCGTGAACAATGTTCTGTTTTTACGTCTTTTCCACTAACACATCCTGCTATGACACTAAATTACTTATCTCTTATACAATATCTTGTCAATTGAATTTTATTGTACTGCATGTCTGTTTTCTGCTGTTCATAATTGCTTTTAGTCACACTCAGTATCAAGTTTATTCAATGTATTTTTCCGGTCCAAGAAAATGACTGTGCCTCACAGTCCTGCCGTTGGCGAGAAGACTGTGAAATAGCAATAGTTTTCCTGATGGGCCTGCAATTTGTCCAACATGATGCAATCACTTAAAATTGTGAACTTCAAATCCTTAATAAATAGAACAAATTCTCTGTTGACTTGTCCTTGGCTTTTTGTACTGAGTGTAAACTCCTGTGAAACACTTTATGCAGTGAAGACGAATGAGTCACATTGAGACAAAAGGGTTGTGTCTTCTTTGATGGTCGTTAATTGTTTCTTTTTAATTGTTTTCTGTGAGTCTATAAAGCGCAGACTGATGTCAGTTTTACCTTGACAGAAATGTCATCTGTTCTTTTGTGCCCCCGCCTTTCATGAAACATGTTTGTACAGTACACACCGCTGGGATGTTTGGACTTCTATCAAGCTTAGTCCTGAGTCCTTCACTTGCATTATGCTGAAGTTCACTACTAGCTTTTTATTGTTCTGAAAAAAAAAGTGTACTGCATCCACAAATAGAAATTGCATTCATCTAGAGAAGTGGAGAAACATCACACTTGTTCTGTCCAAACAGAAACTAAAACTTCTTGATGATAACATTTAAACTACTTTGTCAAGTTTATTTTAATCATTTTCTGGCATTTTTAGAAGTTTTACAAGTTTACTGTTGAAGAAAAGTAGAATTTGAATGTGCTGCCTCATGGTGCACCTGCTCGGTCAGGTTAGGTAAGGACACCTGCGTTCCCTCCACCTCTGCTTGCCTCAGCGCTGCTGCCATCACGCTCTTAGTGATTGTTCGCACACATGGAGCAGACCTTTGCGCTCTCTGCTTTACCTGGTGTGTGTGTTGGGGGGGAGGCGGAGGTAAGGAATGAAGGGCTCCGTGGTGGCTGTTTGTGATTGACCTGATTATGGAAAACAGCCCCTGGCGTTGCTCCCAGAGGGTGCTGGGATTGTGGCATCTTCATGAAAAATATTCCTGTTGTGCCGGCTTCTGTCACAAGACGCCTGTGGATAAAGCCCGGCTATGGCAGACTGCCAAGAGGGAGAGAGGGAGAGCGAGGGATTTTTAAAGATGGAAAGCGAGGGATGGAGGGAAGTTGGTTATAAAGACGAGGTAGAATTATGCAGCATTCATGTCATGTCAGATTTATGGGGGATATTATTGATGTTAGCATCCTTGTGGTAATTACAGTCAGACTATGTAGGATGTTTTTAAGCGGTCTCAGATTTTTCCCACTTTGCATATCACACTGTGGGAGTGAATCAACAAAGGAAAAAGAAAGAAAGGAAAACCTTTAACAAATCTGGTAATTTACAATGGTACAACCACAAATTTGGAGTACTTTTCACAACCATTGCAAATATGCAGTCTCTGTCATTGTATTGTTGTTGTTTTTTAAAATAGCAAACTAAATCTGACATAATCCAACCAAAAATGCATACATGACTTTTAACCAATACACTGAAATACAATCATTTTCTATGTATTGTGATCAAGCCCACAACAGATGCAGCCCCAAAACACCGAAGAATAATCTCTTCTATCCATAATCCCAATTTCAATCTGACCTTGGGAGAAGAAAAATGCAAACGTTACCCTTCAGTGTGCAGAGGAAACAAGTAACGAGCTGCAGAGAGGGGCGCCGAGCCAAAGGAAGGAGGGCCGCCAGGAAGAGTTGGAAAGCAGCATTAATCTGCTCTGCCATCTCTTAGACAAGAGAAAGTGTGGTCCAAGAAGATGTACTGACCACACAAGTTAACACTCCCAGACTCTTACTTTTGATTAATAATAACAGGCTGTTGCAACGTGTGGGTCTTTTGTTTTTGCTGTAAATGGAGGTCCTAGACAAGCTGACAGAGGTGTGGTTCCACTTTTAAAAAAAGATTAATAAATAAATAAAGTGTACCTGATGGTTTGATCTAATTATGAGGGTATCACACTGTTCAAGCTTGAGTTTAAGACAGGGAGCTGGACGCTGATTTCATGTTGTTCTGGTAACAGTGGAGAAGTTCCTCATTTGCACGCTTAATAATCGTGTCCATCTGGGGTCCGTTAGTCCATCCAGTCCTTGTGAACAGTATACATATTATTTATTGAGCAAGAAATGTAGATTGTACTTTTCTTCTCAAGCTTTCTTCTTTGTTAGGGTTCTCTGTGTGTAATATTTATCAGCTTAAAGGTAGGTAAGGCGATCCCCAGTTCGTCAAATACACGCTTTGTGTTTGAATTTCAGGCCACATACCGACAACCTGGGAATGATGGGAAGACCGAAAATCCAGTTAAAAAAAATGTCAAGCATTCAGCACTATAGTGAATGTAGAGCCTGTTGAATTTGACATTTGAAACCTTCAAACTGTAAAATCATCTATTTTGTAGTTGTGTTGGCCGGTCGTATGACAGTAAGTATCACTTTAACACCCGTGGATTTAATCTTCAACAGAAACAACAATGGCAGTGTGTCTCTACACTCTTTCTGAATATCACAATATGAAAAGTACAAACAAAATCGAGTGACTATAAAGAATCCAAAATAATCTCTCCCACTGTTGCATAAACCTGCTCATCTGGCAAACACCCCAAGGAGGCATTAAAGAAAAAGTAGTGAGGGTTTGTATTTGCTTTTCCCTTGGGGAAAGACATTTTTTTTTTTTTTCGCATGTATTTGGACTGACGCTTGTCGGGTGATACTCTGGAAGGGGAATTTCCCATGTCGGCGGGGAATCAATTATTCATTCAGTGGCATGGAGGGTTGAGCACCACCCTGACAGCTGCAGCAGTGGCTCTGAGATTAAGCACAAATACGGCTGGATGTGGGTCTCATGTATATTCTGTATCACCAGGCAAGCCGAGCTCCTTTTGTCTTTCTGCCAAACAACCACAGGCCAGCCATTGGCAGCAACTGTACTCTGCCAATTAGACTTGCAGTGATTACAAATGAATAAAGTGTTCATCGGAAGTACGGCGTGCCTGAGCTGAAGTGTAATGAGATTTAAGTGATGCATTAAGTTATTACTCACAGCACCTATGACATTACAATTGGATCAGGGTAGCAAAGGACAGCATGTCAATGCAGTACTATGAAACAAAAGCCATCTGAGTATTTTGTGGGAGGTGGTGGTTTGAATCCAAGCCATAACTTCACTTAACTTTGCTTTACTTAGGTAACGTAGGTACGATAGGAATGGAAGTCAGATAAGTAACATAGTGATATTAACCAAAACCATATAATCCGAAACCTAACCGAGTATTTTCCTGACTCAGCGTAACCGAGTAGTTCAGTGCCTAAACCTAACCAAACTGCAATCGTACGACGAAGGTCCCGGACATATGTCACTGTTAGGCTGCAATGGTGATGTTGTTCTGGGAGCGGTGATGCGCGTCGTTTTGGGAGACACTGACAATCGATCTATTCAGGCTTTTAAGTGCGAGGATGTGTTTGAAAAAAAAAGAAAAGAAAAATATGACCTAATAAAAGCATTCTGACAGTTTGTGATGAATTTGAATGATTCAAATGATTCTATAAAACTCTAAAATATAACCGTTTTCCTATTTGTGCAGATGATCTCTTTCCCATTAAAAATGCATTTCTCTGAACAACATTCATCAACAGATTGCCTGTGTCACCAGTATTATATTTTTCGGCAAAAGCAGCTTTTATTCAGCATCAGTAGGACAGTTAAATTTCTCACTCCCACATAGAGTTTTTGTTTGTTTTCCTATTCTCTCCTCATGAATTTTTCATCAGCGACTTGATGAGACATTTCATGTGTTTGCTTTATACGGCACAGTAAGCAGTCTTTGGGTCGGGGACATTTTCTACTGTCACACTGCTACAGTGGCTTTTTGAATACAGGTGACAGGGTCTCTAAATAACTTATGCTCGGTTTACCCCTGCTATGTCTGTGTCGACCTGTCAGTAATCACAGCAGTTTGAATAAATTGGAAAAAAATAAACTTACTGCTGGACAGTTTTCACATTAAGAGAGTTCTCTACCAAATTTAGCATTTTGCTCGTATAACATTGTCAAAAGAAGGATAAAAATCAATGCAGCGAACCCAGAGATATCATTAATTTCATCACACATTCTTCTACGGCGTCAAAATCTTGCATTTACATTACCCACAATGCAGTTCAGAGATTCAGGTGTGTTACGCTAATAGCAGCTAATATAGCCTTCAGCTGTTAGCCTCAAGCTAGGATGAGGAGTGGGCTACAGAAGTCAGCTAAGCTAACTTTTTTTTCGAACTCAACCCAGATTTTTTAGTTTATGTTTTGAGTCTTCAAGCCTAAATGACACTGACTCACATGACATCAGTTCAGATAAAAAAAAAAACGCATTCTTCATAAGATGGATCAATTAGGCCAATATTTTTAGCAGTGCTAGCAACGTTTCTCTCTGGATCAACTATTGGATGTGCTGACAGGACATTTTTTACAGATATGAATGGGTCCGTAGGGATGATTCACAGTGACTTTGTTGATCCTCTGGACTTTTCCTCTAGTGCCATTATAAGGTTTACATGTTGCTTTTTTATTAACTATTGTATAGATTACAGCATAATTTGGTACGCCCATTCATGGACCCCAGAAGAGGAATTGCATTAACTTTAACCCATGATTTTCTGTCACAAGCTATTATCAGGTCACATTTTCCACACCTGGTACACCACCTTCCTTGTTCTGCAGGTCTCTTTGTCTCTCCAAGCCTCTGCCTTCTGTTCCAGTCTCCTCATCTTTAAGCTTTCGGGCAGGTGGTTGGTCCCACCCATTGAACCACGCCATTGGTCCATCGTGCCATTCTCAGAAACCCAATTGGTGGTCGCCAGTGCCTGTAACAAAATCAAGCAGGTCTCCAGGTGCAGGTTGTCAGGCAATCAAGTGAGTTAAGGGGAGTGCAGACATCAAGCAGTGAGAAGTGCAGACAAACCAATTTGTAACAATAAAATCATGCAATAAAACAACAAACACATGCAAATAAAAACACAGCATGCAGAAATATAAAATACTTAAAAACAGTCACTTCTGCCCTTTGACAGTTGTATGAAATAAGCTGGATATTTACCTGTGATTTAGACAGCAGTCACCACCTTGTCACTTCATTAAAATACTTCTGTGTGCACCGCATCCATGTCATTTCAAGGACACAACGAATGTTCACAGTATCCAGACAAAGAGTGAAATAAGAGCAGACAGGTGTGGTTGACAAAAAACACACACCATGTCTGATTAGGCTAATTTGAACTGGAGTGCATACAGACACAAACCAATTACGGTGTAGGACAATATGCTGCCTATTATCTGGCTACGCCAAAAATATACCTGACAAGAGCCGGGGCAAGATTTAGGTCAACAGAATACAGACCTGGTTCAGCCTAATGTACTCTGTAGGTCAAAGTGTGGGTGGATGTGGTGGAGGTAGTCGATTTCTTCCTGGGCCTCCAGTGACCCCTCAGGAAGACATCCTACTGTGCATGTGTGCGTCTGTCTGTATATGTCTGTGTGGATATGTAGGTGTGCTGCTGAGTGTCTGGAAGAATTAGCAATGAAATCCAACCCCGCATGTGCCACACTAGCTGTCTGTAATGGCTGTGCGATAGGTATGAGCTGAAGTTTGTCAAGTGTCTGGGGAAAACCCTATTGATGTAAAGTCGTTCCCTTACCTCAGAGGTAGAGAATGGAAACCAATTTGCGGGACACTCGAACCGACTGCGGTAGGACCAAACGACCTCGCTAACAATAAAGAGAGGACCTTCAGACCCTGCAACCTCTAATGCGAGCAGTGTCAGCGATGATTCATTTGCAGAGAAACGGCATAGACTGAGATGTATGACCTTAATGGCAACCTTTTGTTGACAGAGAAAGCCTAGTGTTTACAATGAAAATCCATGTACTTAGAGTTCACTGGTGTCACTTTATTCCTTTGCAGACGGGATCTGTGTTTGGTTTAGTTGTCTATAGTCCTCCTCTAGAAGTTCTCTTGACCTTCACTACTTTTAGATTGAATCTTTACTAAGGGAAGATGCTGTTTTCACCTCCTCCATCCTGTCTCAACGCAGGACTGGAAGTATTTTAGTAACATGTACAATTTCCATCTAATTCAATCACACAAGTTCAATTTTAAAGGTCACATTTAATGCATAGTTTTTCAACCATGTTGAGTCTATGTGTGTGAATTGATTAACTAATTGTGTTACTGGTGACAGAATAACCCATTTGAAATGCATTTCTTTTAAGTATTTAAGAAATGCATTAAGTTTGAGTCTGCATTAATTTATTGTAATCAGACTTAGTTAATAAATATGTTCACATTGACTGAACATGATGGAAAACATTACATTTTATAGTGAACTTGTGTATAAAATTTAGCTGGAAAACGTCTTGAGTATATGTTTATTCTAGTGACAACACACAGGGTTTTTGTGCTCATGATAAACTGATTGACTGAAAATTCACTGGCTTACATTAAGCTATAGAAATTTTGTACTAATTATTCAAATGGGATTAAATATGATTTCACATATTTAACATATTATTGTGTGGCCATTTGTGTATGAAATACATGGTGAGAAGAAACCACTATGTTTTAGTATTTTAGAATATATTAAACGGTCTCACATATTTTGCTGTCTTTTCCCAAGTGTCAAAGCTAAACTCACGTATTCATGAATTCACAAGAATTCACTGTAAATATGTTGTAGTTCTTCACCCATTTGAAATGGGTAGATGAAAAAATCAATGGTTGAAGCCAATTATGCGGCAGGTCATGTCCAGTTTTACGTTGATTGGCTTAAAGCTTGGAGTTAATGTTCAGTATAGCTGTTTTACAGTAATCAAGTGTTGTTGGGTGTACTGATGCTTCCAAGAGTGCATAGTGGTCGACAAATCCAGACAGTGCAGCAGGGGAAAAAAAATTCCACATTATTTTTACTGCCTGTTGGCCGTAGGGGAGATTTTAAAGGGATTATGAGATTTATTTAGGCCTCTCTGGAACCTCTCAACAGTTGATTTGAAGATTGTACACAAGAAAAATGTACTGCTGTATGCATTGTGTTGATTGGACAGTAAATCAGTGTTTTGTTTCCCAGCTTTTTGTTATGTCATGGCCATGTCTATTAGCCTCTCTGTTTGAAATGAATCTTAAACCTGCGGAGCGACTGAAAATCTTGAGGTGGCCACCAAAATGTGGGAGGGTGATTGGGGCATTGATGGATGGTCCGAAGCGGCTGGCCGGCTGGGCGTTTCTTAATTTCATTTTATTTTCATTACTTATTCACTGTAAATAAATATTAGCTAATGTTTAATATCAGATAAAAGCATATTATGCATGTAGCAATCATTACTGAGAAGCATGTTATGCATTTGCAACTTGCCAACAAATTGGCTATTTACACATCCATCTCTACCAAGACCTGAGGAGAAAATGTGGCTTGTTAGCTGCTACATGGTAAACTCTGTTCACCAGCTACTCACTAACATTGCCTGTCTGCTATTTGGTGCTGGGTGGGAAGCGCACAGCAGGCCTTTATTTTTATAACGACACTGTTAAGAGCGGTGAGAACCAAAACAGTGAAGTTGTGGGCCGTAAAACCAAAACAAGTCCTAAAGTGCTAAAAAACTTTGCAGACCTGAGTGAAACTGTAGGGTCATCATTACCAGTGACCCCTTTCAAATGCAAGTAATCACCTGATTCATTATTTCTATAAAAATATTGATTGTAGCAGCTACAGTATATGTAATGTTCTGATTAGCAAACTTACTAAGCATACTATATTTAATTGTCGCCTCACGTGTCTGTTCGACACCACATGTCATTAGATCTGTATGTCGTAAAGAGTGTGCAACATGTCAGATGTGCTAAATAAATGTGTTTACACCTGCTTATGATTCAAGTATCACAATTTATTACAAAAACTAGAACTTTTTTTAATCTGTCAGTGTTGCCATGCTTTAAGCATATAACAATACAGTATAAAATCTCAACCCAAAAGTAGGATAGTAAAAGCAAAGATCATAGATGCTGACGCAGCATTTACAGAAGTTAAGACATGCTGTTACTGTACAGAGAACATTCCCACTGAAGTACAAACATCTGCAAAATGCGTCATTGCCATCGATGAATTGCATTTTACAATAAACAATCTGATCCCACCTCATCCAGAGTGTTACAAGAAACACCTCTTTTGAAATTAATTTACAAGAAAAATAAACCAAAAAAAGAAAAAAAAACACTCTGCAAATCATAATGAATGTGCTGAGATTTCTTTTTTCAACAGCCCAAGGCACTCAGGCTCGAATGTTGGCAATAAATACGTCATTCTTTACACAAAATCACGTCAAGCAGGTGGTGGCAGAGAAAGAATAGTGAGAGAGAAACAATGACGTCTATTTCATAACCTCTTGGAGAAAACATTCCTTTTTAAAGAAGTCCACCTTGTCCTTTTTCACAGTGAAAAATCCCTGGCAGTCGAGACAGAAAAGACATTTGAAGAAGTTCAGTCAATTTCGTTGGATTGCGGTGACATCTGTTCACTAAAAACTACATGACCTTCTACTGTACTGTTGATCCTGGCCTGTCACTTTTGAAGAACATCCTCTGCTGTCCGGAGCAGCAGCATCTATTCGATCGCCACAGGACGCCAAAGTGTCCATTTCCAGTGACCTGTCCCCCCACATGAGAATCTGTTAAAAATCTATCAAGTGTCCACAAATGATGTTTTCAAATATCTATAACAAATCCAGATGCTATTCACTGAAATAATCGCCTCCTGATCGTTCAAATTGGTTTACCGATGCTGGGACAAACGGAGTGGCTTCAACATTGATCTCTTCCCCTGCGGTACAGTTCAGTTGAGCTGGCGACAGGCTTCGAATGTCCACTTCGAGGCACCTCCGTAAATATCAAGGCTCGTCTCCATCCACGCAAACACGTTGCCCACTTGGGCTTTGCTGCTGCACGTCGCTAGATTGTAAATCTCCCCCACTGAAAGTTTACGATCCCAGATGTGGAAGTTTGCCAGGTCTCCGACGAAAGCTTGTGTGGCGTCGAACCCTCCTCCGAGCGTGTCCTGTGGTGAAGACAAATAGATTTAATCAAGGGTGATGTGATTTTTTTGGCCTGGGGCTGCTTCATGGAGGAGCAAAATTGCCTCTGTGGGTTATCAGATTGTTTTTTTGTGTTTTTTTTGACTTATTAAATTGAGTGAGGGGCATGGATCTTGATGAGATCCGGTTAAAGATCGAATCACCTCATTAAATCTATTACATTAATTAGAGTGAGGATGGATTTGAAAACTGAAAACTGAAAACTGATCTTTTCTATGTCACAGTGAGATGGAAAGTTTACTTTTCCACCTTGCTGGCTAATGTTTAGTGATTTTTAAAGCAACACTATGTAACTTTTGAAGTAGTCATGGAGAAAAATAGTTGATTGTTGAGTCTCATTGCCAGATTGTTAAACACCAACACTTTTGGTGAATGGTTCGGGTCCAACGCCAAAGGCCCAATTTTGGTATTCGATTTTGATGGCGTACCCCGCCACTACAATCAACTATCTCTCTGCAAAAGTGTTGCTTTAAAGATCCCTCTGCCTCAACATCCTGTCATGTCTCTCTGAATGTGGTTTATTCTTTGCCTTCATGGATCTTTAAACCATCTGAAGCAGTCAGTGTTGGTGTTTACCTGCTCTTGCCCGAGGATCAGCAGGCCCTGTGGCTTGATGGGGTGATAGGGAGCCAGATTCTCTCCACTCCCTCTCTTGACTCCATCTTGGAAGGCTTCCCAAACACCATCCCGAGTCGTCCAGGTTACGCAGATATGATGCCACTTCCCGTCGTTGATGAGGAAAGGCAGCTTTGCAACCTAGAAGAAGAAAGAAAACGTGAGTGTTTGCTGCAGTTCACCTCCAAAACACTTGACATTTCCCTTCTCTGTGTGTGTGTGAGACATACCTTGTCATTTATCAGTATCTCCATGGGGTTGTTCCCCCACTCTATGAGCACCAGCTCGTTGGCTTGACCAGGAACAGCGTAGGAGAAAGGAGTGCCCACTCCAGGGGAGGCGTTGGATTTGAGCCACATGCACACGGTGAGCGCGTACATCTCCGGCAGGCTCTTCTTCACTTTTGCGTACATGTAGTTGGTTCTCAGCGGGAACGTGAGCTGGAATTTATCCAGAGGCCTGTTTTCTCTCTGACCTGTGTGGAAGAAAACGGAAAACAGTTGGCTTCAGAGGGCAGACTCATTTAATGTTTCATATGCATCACTCCCAAACGCACACATCCGGAGGATTTACGTCGGAATTATACGTTACACAACAAATCCACAACCGTGACGCTCCAGATTTGCTTTAATCTCGCGTGATAAATCTATCGCAGGAGTAGTGGCGTTGTCAATCTTGTTTTCGTCCCCTCCTCGCTACATATATCTAGTTTTCTTTCTTTTCTCTCTCTGAGGGGGCCCGAACCGAGAGCGCACCGTGCGTTTTTTTAACTTCTCAAATGCCTCAGGGAGCAGACGCAGGGATGGGTCGTTCACTGCGTGTTTGAAATGGTTTAATCTGCATGAATTAGAGCAGGAAACTGCCCCGTACAGCGGGCTGCTCCAGCTTTGAGAGGATGAGTAAAACATTAAATCGAGTGCTGAGGTCATAAAAGGCTTATGATGCCAAATTGGATGCGCAAAGAATAGTTATTTTTTTCATTTTCCTCCCTCACTGCGATCTGATATCTCCACTTGACTGATAGTAATCACTCCTCGATCCTTCCACCACACCCTCCCTGCGTGATCTCCTTTCACTTTTTTCTTTTTTTTCTTTTTCTTTTTTTTGCGCGCTACCTTTCTCCAGGTCGGTGATCCTCTGGTGGAGAGACGTGAGGGTGGACTCCACTCTCCCACGCTGCTCCGTCTCGTTGCGCAGCCCGGGCTTCCCCTCCTCGATGCTGTTCACTCGGGACAACACCTGCTTCTCCAAGTCGTCGATTTTACTTTGGAGCAGGTCTTTGAGGCTGTTCGCCTGCACCGAGTTGTTACTTCTGCTGAATTGCTGTCAGGGGGTGGGAAAAGAAGCGTTAAGATTCATGTAGAGAACGAAAATTGACTTCATATTTATGTTATTTTCTCGTGTGTGCTCACAAATGTAATTATTTAAATATGATTATTATCAAAAAAAATCAACACAAGTGGTTGTAATTTGGTCGACAGAGCTTTGCGCAGGGTCACCCAAAGTAAAACCATCCAGCAGCAGCAGCAGCCTACCTCCAGGTTTTCTAATCTCTGCTTCAGTGACTGTAAAGTCTGTGATAGTTGCGTCAAAGTGTCAGCGGGGCCCCTCGATACATCCCCCATTGTGTTTTTGGTCCCCGCTTCTTTCCTCCGGCCCCCGGGCCGCGCGTCCCCGGGCTCTGCGCCGCTCTGGCTCTCACAGCGAGCCAACTTTGAGGTCAGTTCCCTGATAGTCTCTTTTTGGTTCATGATGGTCTCTTTCTGCTGCAAGACCGTCTCCCGCAGCTGCATAACGGTGGTCTTCAGGTCCTCGCCTGGCACGCTGTTCTGCAAGGTGGCCGCGCAAATGTCCATATCCTTGGGCACGGACGTGCAAATGAACTGCGTCTGCCCGCCAAAGTCTTGACAGGAACTTTCCAAAAGCAGGCAGGAAAATAGAAAAAGTCTCCAACAGATTCCCTTCCTGGCGACCTGCATGTCTGTGCTGGGTTGTGGTTGACTTCTGGGTTGATGAGCCGCAGTGACTTCGCGCCCGTGTCCCCCTCCTTGTTGTTGTAATCCGTCTGTGGAGGTGCAGCCGTTTTTATACGGCCAGCCCGGTTCTGCGCAGAGCTGCTTCACTGCATCACGAGCAGAGGAGGGGAGGGAATCGCGCCGTCCCCGTTTAATCGGCTCCCGAAAGCAGCGTCACATTCAAGAGATGAAACCCATTTTGCTCTCAGGCTCCCACATGTTTAATCTTTCATCACGTCGACTATTTGTCATTTCTCGCCGTGTATTATTCATCTGGAAAACGCGCATTTGTAGGCAGTGAAGAGAGGGGTTGCTTGCGCGGCGGAGTGCCAGGAGAGCCAGCTGTGTTTGTTTTGTTTTGCGCGCACGGAAAAGTCACACACACGCGGCACACACACACATTCTCTCTCTCTCACACACACACACACACACACACTCACGCACACACAGTAGGTGGATGCAGATCAGAAGTTGCAGCACTTTGTGGTCGGCAGAGTCCCCGCAGATTCAGCACCAAGGACAGATCCGAGCTCATCACATCATCACAGAGCGCAGAGCAGCGGCTCCACCGTACATGCTGCTGCTCACCGTGGCTTCACTTTGTTTGAATATGTGATCATATTGTTCCACTCTTTATCTCAATGTTTTTGTTTGATAACTCTAAATGAAAAGGTGTAGATTATTTTTTAGCTAAACGCACAGGTTAGTCCATACCCCCTCAACCAAACTGTGAAAACACCCCACTACAAGTAAAAGTCGGGCATTCAAAACCTTACTTAAAGGGTTTTTTCACGCCAACATGAAAATTCAGTCATTATCTCCTCACCTTCATGCCTATTGAAAGTCAGGTGAAGTTTCGAAAGCCCACATAATATATCTGGAGCTTCACAGCCAAAACAGAGTTGCAGCGTTTTCTTAAACAACTGAATCAGATGGGGACTTGTTTTAAAATGTAAAATAACAACTGAAATAGAAAACAAAATGGCTCCATACTGACTGGCCACTGTAATCCAAGTTTCTAGAAGCCCCGAGATCCAGAATGTATTTGTAAATGTGTGATTTTTATTCTTTTTGAAGCCAAAATCTTCAGTGTAGCTGCTGAGCTAAAAGTGTTAGCTCGCACTCCGTCTGAAGTGCGAGCTCGGCCGCTAGTCGAGGGTGTAAATAATGATTTTTCAAATCAGTTTGGGATCTCAAGGCTTCTGGAGACTTCGAATAAGATGGACAAGCAGCCATTTTAATTTATTTTTGAATGTTTTTTTAAACGTTTTAAAACAAGTCCCCATCTACTTCAGTTGTTTAGGAGAACGCTGCAGCTCTGTTTTGGCTGTGAAGCTCCAGAAATGTTTTGTGGACTATGAAACTTCACCCGACGAACGGATAATGACTGAATCTTCATATTTAGATGAACTTTACCTTTAAGTGAAAGCTACAATACCACACTGTAAATACACTCTACTACAAGTAGAAGTCCTGCATTCAAAACCTTACTTAAAGGTCCTAAAGTTGATTTTTGAGTCTCTTTCCGAACTTGTCAAATACTGACGCACTGGGATGGTGGCCAACATTAAAGTAGCTACTCAGTCCCCAGTTAAATGATCCCTGTTAGTGTTCAACCATTATAACTGATGTTTTTGGACAGCTACAGGTTTAAGTAGCAGTTTACAATTGAACTTATTTTAAATATTTTATATACAGTTTTTTTTATCTACAGCAATACAGCATCAATAAGATAATCATCACGTTTGTAGCGTTGTCCTGTGAGAGCCACGTATCTCCAAAAATCAGCTTCTCATGGTGTCAGAGAAACAGCCTGCTGTAGCTTTGTGACAATGCATGTTCAGCAGCTAATCCAAGAGGGTTTAAATTTGTTTATTTAGCTTAAGAAGTAGGAACATTTTGTCAATACATAAAGGAACGCTTCATCCTTCAGATTATCACAAACATTCAAGGGCGACACATTTGGGATGCTTGGTTTCAGCTGGGTAACTGTGAGGAGCTGTAATCTACAAAGTAAAGATTTCAAGACAAAGTAGTGACACACAAACACTCACACACACAGAGACCCTCTCTCGATGCGATGTGGCGATCTGCTCGCCACCTCACCGCCATAATCATCTCAATAATTCAGTTTCTCAAATGATAATCTGTCCCCAAGCAATTTACCCTATCTATTATTCAGGAAGGACAATTTTATTATTTTTCGTTGCCCACTCGGCTCTTATTTATTCAGTCAATGCTGGAAATAAAATGAAAACATTCTGAATAAGTAATGAAAACATATCGGCTCTCAGATTAAAATTGATCTCTTCTGAGGGATGAACAGAGGGAGACGTACACGGCAGGAGAGACAAAAGTGTGCATGTGCCAAAAGGATATTAGACGGGGGAGGTTAGATAGGTCATGGAATAATTACTATCATCTACATGGTATCTGGTGCTAAATGGTTCATCGCTGCAGGTGCCTTTTTACAGGCTACTGAAGGACTGATTAAATTGTTGTCAGGAGGAAGAGCTTAATTTCAACGCTGCAAAACCTGAGAGCATAATAAGAGCTGGTGCAATATACTGTGGTACTGTAGAGGTTTTATCAGTGGGTTGGAATGATTAAGCAACTAAATGGTGCATTTGAGGGATTTAAACTAAATCCTGCTCTCAAATATTGCATTTATTCATCTTAAAGGGGCAGTGTGAAACTCAGAATTTTAATATTCACAATATTAATGAGGTAATAATACACACTTAGAGCTATTTATTTTTCCCATAAGTGAATAAACAAGCTGTTCTCAGAGGAAAATAAGGTCCCAGAACACAGTTTGAAGCTAGAAAGGTGGCAGGGTCCGCCACACATAAACAAAGTAAAGTTGTTTATTGTTTAAGTGTAGAAAATCAGTCAATGAGGGTCACCCAAAGTTTTTTTCCTCTTCCGATTAAAATGTCTTCCCCAAAACTACGTAGTGCCCCTATCAAAGTTGTTGTCTCTCTTATGTTTTGTTGCATAACAGCTTTTTTTCATTTTGAGCAGTCAATGCGTGACGCAGTAATCTTTATGCAATGTAAAGACTGTGATAATACATGACATAACTTGTTTGTTTGCTTGTTGTCTCTTGAACGTCTCCTGTGGATTACGGGCCATTTTAATGATGCAACAACATCTAAGAGGAATGAAAAGGGAGAGAGGTTTAGTGATGTAATCCAAAGTTGATGGACCAAACTGAAGCTTACAGGTGTATCAGTAAATTCATAAGAGAAAGTGTTTTTTTGGGGGGGTGATGTAACTGTTCAGATTTGTGTAACAGTTGCCGCTGGTGGCGTGCTTATCTTGAGTTAAGGGGGATGAAGTAAAATACGGGTGCAAGGTCGACACCGAGAAGCCAAGCAGAGATAACCAAACTCTTTTTTTTTCAGGGGGAATCTGACAGAAGCATTCACAGTAAACCAGGCAGTGAATGTGGAGAGCAGTAACCTCTGCACAGAGTCAGAGTCATGCTTTTAGCTGCATTGCTCTTGGGCAAAATATAAACACAGAAAAACCTGAAACTTTATTAGATGTTATGCAACATGGAGCCATTCATTCCGGCCCTGTTCGAGCACCCTGACTTCCAGAGCAAGAAATATGAGTAAACAACTTTCTCTCTCCACCATATCAGCCATCTGGTAAACTCATTCTGGTTGTATAATTACACATAATAGACTGCATCGTTACCAATTACTCGCAGAGGACGTTAGTTTCAATATTTACCGTTTTTATCCCACTGTATGTACTGTATAATCAGGCAGAGAAGCCTAGACATCTCCTACCCTGTGGGACCAAAGTAGCACTGCAAAATGTCCAAAGTCTAGCTCTCATTACGAATTCATTATTCTGTGCTTCCCACACAAACAAGTCTCAGAGCCATATGCTTAAAGAAGAAACGCCTTCACTCCTCTGCGCTCCTCAGAAACACACCGAACCACTTCCCATCACCTCCCCGCAATCCTCGCCGTCCTTTCCTCTCCTCCTACAGACATAAAACCCCTCCTAAAGTAGCCCCTCAAAGCAAACTCTCGTTCCCAGTTTCTCAAATGATCGTTTTCCTCTGTAAGCATATCGAGTTATGCCGTGATGTAAAAAACAAACAAACAAAACACTGTAACAGCTGTTGCATTTATAATGCTGTTAGCCGGGGTGTGCATGAAATAATAATAGGGTTTGGATGAAATGATTATTTGTTGTTGAAGTCATTGTGCGAGACATGACAGCACAACAATGTGTGACACTGGAGATACTAATCTCATACAAACAGCTGCCAGTAGCTCTTATCACAATCCCGCATGCTATGCGGCCCCGGCTCCACCTGTTGTGGCGAACAGTATCTCCTTAATAATGCATCCAAACGCAGTGGAAATGCATTCTCCAGCACTGAGATCAATAGTTGTAATTTCACATGTTGGCAGCCTGCCTCCACTTGCAGTTTCTCCCCACCTCCTGCTGTAGTGTATGGGAGGCCATCAGGGGGGAAAACATCCAGTGATTTTTATGTTATTTTAATTTATTTTACATTTTCATAACCTAAAGTAGTTTGGGTATTTATCTGTTGACATCAGGGCTGCGTATAGGTTTTTGGGTAACAGCGAAAATGTGTGTAGGTACAAAAACAATGTACCCAAAGGGGCCCTATTTGCAGAAATGGGATATAGTATTTATATATGTTTTCATGAGTTTATGCTGGAGCCTTTTACATCAAAAGAGGAAGCTATGCACTTGGAAAGGGAGGGGTGAGTGGAGGGCTATTCAGTTGGTTGTGCAGCCTCACCACTAGATGTCACTAAATGCTACACACTGGTCCTTTTAATATCAGAAACGGTCAAGTACTGAAAGCATGAATGTGTCCAATAATCATTCCCTCTGTAAAAAAGAGGGATTTGTTCAAGCACAGTTCTTGTACGTCTGCTGTGTGTCAAGACAAAATTAAACACTGTTATGTATTTGACAAGTTTTTATTGCTATGTAAAACATTAAAGGGGTTTTGTCAAAAAAATATTTTAAAGGAGCAGCGGTAGGATTTAGTGGCATCTAGCATTGTGGTTACAGATCGAAACCATCCGAATATTCCTTCCTTCACACACAAAATGCAAAAAAACGCAAAAGACCCTGGAGCCAGCGTTTGATTTGTCCATTCTGGGCTACTGTAGAAACATGGTGGACATGCTCCCCTGATATAAAAGGCTTATTCTACGGTGACAAAAACCCAATGATTCTTACAGTTTCACTGTGATTATACACTAATGAAAAGAAGTTTAAAACATTATAAATATTATATTCCCTTTCTGCCCCTGAATCCTACACACTGACCTTTAATATCCTCAAGTATTGAGAAAACTATCATCTTGGTATCAGTATGGAAATTTGTTTTGTTGCTGGTTTCGAAATTTTAAAACAATCCTTGCCCTAGAAATATTTTTCAAGACAACAATAACGGCAACAAGAATGAAAAAATAGGCTTCAGGGAATCTGGCAGCTACACTTACTGACCTCATCTCAATATTCAGATGAGTGTTTTTGGCTAAATTTACGGTACTCTGTCTCTCTGAGGCAATCCCAGTATATTTTCTGTTCTCAAGACTGATTTCACACGTTGCTCCATCAGTTATTTCATATAACAGAACATAAATAAAGTGGAAAAGAACAAAAATATTGTATATTCAAGTTGACAAAACACATAGCAGGAGAGTTGTATTTGCATGATTTGCAAAATACTGTTAAGTTTGCAGCTTGTTGCCACTTTCTAATAGTTGCTCCGGCGTGTCCAACAGTGAGACCTGGCACATTAAGTCACAGTAATTAGTGAATTAGCTGAAAACACACACACTTAAAATGTAAAATATTTGCAGCATGCCTGAAGAAGCTGAAGATCACCAGATGTTTTCCGTCTCAGTATAACCATTGTGTGGAACTGTCTCTGATAAGAACTGGAAGGTATTTCATCATTTCGATGAACAAAAGCCTAATTAAGCTGCCTCTTTGTGTAGCAGGCCACGGCCATGCTTGCCATACCAGAGGAGAAAAACAGCTGCCATTGTGGGGTCACTGGAACCTCAGCATGCAGTGGCTGGTTAGAGCGAGGGAAATGTCATGCAGTTGGAAACATCATGCTAAAAAATAAAATAACCCAGAGGGGCTAATTAAGACTGAGACATTCTTACTCATGACTTCCTATAACTTCCCCCTTCTTATAGTAATTTCCCTCCTGGTCTGCAGATAGAGGTTCATACTGGATGATTGCTGTTCTTATGTTTTATTAAAGGTTGTGATTTAATTATTTTTCCTTCTGCATGAGCCGAGCGCCCATCTGAAATTGATACGATGCATCATCTGGCATTGGGATCATTTTCTGTGCATATGTGACAGCGTTCCTCTTCTGCTGATGATGATGAGGAAATATGTAACAATGTGCACAGAAGAGTTTTTTTCAAGTGTGTGTGATGATTATAAACAGAAGCTCTAAATTTACTGCTGTGCTTGATCAGTGGGATTCTTTTACAGCTCACTCATCCATCATTAAATTCCTCTGATCTAATCTGCTGTCAGACGCGCTCACATGCTGTATTCATGATCTACTGTTGGTGTTTGAATGAGCAGACTCTTACCATCTCTGATTGCTTTTGCTTTCTTGTGCATGTTTGGATTTTATAGATCAATTTTTATGACTTTAATACTTTTCTGTGTCTGTTTACGCCGTTTTCTCTGTGAATGGCTCCCTCAGTGGTTTTTACTCTTCTCACTAAACCACAGCTGCTCACTTATGGGAATTTTAGAATTGGCTTATTTTCGAGTTTTAATATCGTAAAAAATGCCCAACCTAAAATTAGGAGGAGATACAGTCGATCATGGCATTAATTAAAGGTTCACTCAACCAATTTTACACACTTTTGCTCCTGTGAAAACAGCTTAAATGTCCTTTTAACCTCTGACTCAAGTCTCAAATAGTGACCCTGATGATGTCATGGTGATGTCACCAGGTGACCAGGAGACTTCAAATTAATGACATAAAAGCTGCTTTTACTGGGGGTGTAAGGATTGTATAACCCACGCCTCCTACAAAACACATTACACAACGCTGGCTGAGGAAGATGATGGACCAAAGCAGATGAAAAATACAATTTAAATAAAAAATATTGCCAAAATAAATATAAATATGGGTATTTTAGCAACTATTAACAAGAAAGAGTCAGAATAAATGATGAAATGTGTTAGCCTAACTACTAAACATATAAATACGGCCTGTGAATTTAAGTTCCCCCTCTGATTAGCAGTGTATACCATCCTGGGCTTTTATTGTGAAAGGTACAAAAACAGAGTCTGTCTGGGCAGTAGTTGCAGTTAGAAGTTTTCCCTCTTGGTCCAGATTACAGAGCCTGCCATTATTATTTTATAATCTTTATAATATAGGCGCCACTTCTAACCTTTGGCTACAATATTTATGAACATGAAAATGTAGTTTTTGGCCTCTTCTGTGACCTAATCGGCATATGAACCCCTGTACAAACCATATTTGGAAGTTCAGCTTCCTTCAACTTCCCTTATGTTTTTGCTGTGGGTGCAGCTGGATATATTTGGAGTTCAGCCCGCAGTAGGAACAAAAAGTCAAGGGTATCTTGACCTCTGCTGCTTCGATTTTGTCCATTCCTTTTCAAGCTGTCTCTCGAGTTTTCCCAAACTTTATGTGAAGTGAAATAATAAATTATCCCTTCTGCATGAACATAGATTGGTCAGGTTAAAGGCCTTCACTGGTCGTGTTGATGATATCCCTGTTGGACAGTCTCTACGTGGCACTGCTGCTCCTCTTTATAGATGCATTTCAGCATATGTTGCGTCAAGGGACCCAAAGGCAAGACAAACTGAGGCAGGCAGGTTGAAAAACAAAAGGCAAGCTTTAATAACAAAGCTGAAGACGATAAAAAAAAAAGTTGGAAACAAAAAGGCATCCAGGAGAATGGTGGACAAGGTGGGATGAAGACAAAAACCCAAACCATGACAGTCAGAATGTTTCGGACATTCAGTGTTTTTAATATTTTTGAAGTATTTGTGAGTTTAGTCACATAGGACTCCTTTTGTAACTGTCTTTTTCCATAGGGACATTTTCATTATGTCGTCTATCCACCATACATCACTGAACCTGTAGAAAACAAGGTGCAGATTCCTGTTATCCATCAGCATCTGAAAGAACTTGTTTTCTAAAGCACATTGATTTCTCTTTGTCTTCTCATTGTCATTGTAAATGTATTTTACAGCTCGCGATGAATGCAAACGGTGCAGCAGTCTTTCAGCACCTGTAGGGTTGTTACTTTATGTAAATGTAAATGCTCAGGATCACATCTCTGACGGCCTTGTGGATTTGATTTCAATCTCGGCTCAGGTTCCGTCGGCACTGTAGGAGGCCGGCTGCAGACTCAACAAACATTGTGCTGCTCGCATTTATTGCTCTGAATCAAACAGCTGCTTTCCTGCAGGAAAATCATTTTCTTGTAACAGATTGTGTGATGAGTTTTACAACAATTTGACAAATGAGGACTGCTAAACCGTAACTGTGAATTGTAATTAAACACAACCTGAATCCAAGTGAGTGCAGCCTTAAAAACCACCACCCTGCATGGTCATGATTTATACATTTTTCCTTTGGATCTTGATAATCCACAATTGGTGTTCTGTTTTGCATATAAAGTAAAAAGTCATGGTTCAGCTCAATGTACAAATTCTATGTAAATGTAATAAAATACCACAGAGATTTAGATCGCGTTCTGTGACTCACCCCTGCATCCCCTGCTTACCTTCTTTGCCAGTGTTTACATTAGTTCTTGACATTGCACAGTATTATTTACCAAGCTGTTACAACAATGTGTAATATATGGAAATATTTACTGTATATGTTTCTGACATGTCCATGGCACTGAGCAGCTAGCCAGGCATGTGCAGTGTGTAGGTGGGAGCCTCACACCAGTGCATTAACCGGCTGTCACGGGAGCTGTGGAAGCATGACGTACTGTCAAGAGATTCAGTCTAATGAAGGAATGTACTATCGCCGAGCAACACAAAAGGAGCGTGAGTGATTTGCTCAAGGCCTCTGTCTGGCACCTTCTCTCCGCAGGAGACACTGAAGGCATTGTGCTGGATCACGCCTAGCAAGAGAAAAGAGAAGTAAAGGTTGCCAAAGAAAAAGTTATGCCTTACCAACTTATTAAGATTCCAACCCGCCCACACTGTTAGCAGAAGGAAGATTCCTGCCTGCTTTATTGATCAACAGCTAGAACAAAACTCATAAAGACGACGTAAAGATTCATTCAAAAGCAGCTGTTGCTGTCTGTTTGAGATGATGGTGTGTCTTTAAGATAGATTTCAAGTACATTACATTTTTTGCTAATTAGTTCTTTTGCAGGTCTATGTTAAAAGACTTGTCCCAACATGCAACCAACATGCAACCAATCCTAAACAGTCTTAACTAAAGCGACCTTGTTTCTGAGTCCCACCCCTTCTGGTGCGCCCCATGAGACTTATTTTGAAAAAAATACATATGGTGATTAATAATTAATTAAACACGTAATTTTTTTTTATCCTGTTTGAATTGTGCCATGAATCACACATACATTTGTCAATTTAAAGGGGCACTATGTAGTTTTTTACAATATTAATGAGGTAATAATACAAACCAAGTTTATTCAGTCATGAAAATGAAGAGTTTGTTTATTTAGTTTGTTTAGGCATAAAAAAAATCAGTCAATGAAGATCGTTCTCTTCTAATTAAATTTTTTATACTGCATAGTGCATCTTTAAAGGATAATTTCTCACGTCAAGAAAGTCTTGTCACAAATATAGTAAAATACTATTTAGTTTTGTGAGAATTACATAGTCTCGCACAATATACATCTACAACACCAACATGGACGTCACCTTGGCTAAGAAAAATTATGAAAAAGGGTGAAAAATCACAATAACTCTGTTCATATTGACAGCGGCAGTTAAATGGAGGGTAATAGAGGGCTAATATGCAGACCTGGCTCGATAAAGTTTTGGACGTAGATTTTGGTGAGCATCAATCAAATCGATGCCACTAGAGCAACTGGTGGGTGTGTAGTGTATCTAATCACATATTTTCAGTCGTATATTTTATTAGTTTTCTTACAAATTGCGACTTTCTCAAGTTTAAATGATCATTTATTTGTACATATGTATGATTCATTGCATTATTCAGGCAGGATCAAAAAATGACTTGTCTCTTGCCATTAACTACTGAACATATTTTTTCTGAACTAGGCTCCCGATGGAGAATGTGGGAGTCAAATGCTTCCAAAAAATTGGCTTTGCAAATAATTTATGAGTCATTCAAGATTGTTTGTTAGATCTCAGAGTTATTTCTGAATAATGTTAACAGAACTTTGTAAGTTTACAAGAAAACTTCACAAGTCAACATGGAAGGTATCCTGTGGAGATTTTGAACACTAGTAGCTTGAGGACGCACATGCATGTTGGTGTCACGCATCATGGCTTCACCACGGTTTATTTCAACGCAGATGGCCAAGAAGTTTAGCAGCGTGCCAAGAAAGGCTGTCAAAAAGAAGCTTGATAGCAAGAACACATGGATGTCAACAACGTGTGGTTTATAATGGTTTTAAAAGAGGACGGAAATGCATTCAACAGGTTTGTTATGATCCGACTACACAGGATTTCTGTCTGTGAAGATGGTCACTGTGTCAGATTAGGTGATCATAGAGTCGTAAAATCTTCATAATAGCATGCCATCTTTCACAATGTGGAAGGGAAATGCAAAAAGAAAACTTTCCTCTGCTTCAAAGCATCATCATTCATCTTTCATTTCATTTGTTGCTTATAGAAAGGCGTCCTGTGCTGCTTTTGCTCAACGTTTGGAACACGTGTCAGTCTCTTTTTGTGGGGACATCATGAGGCTTCCCAGATGTACACGTTGACACACTACACAGGATAAATCCATCAATTGTTGCACCTGAGACCTGTCTGTCAGGTCAGGCTAGTGTCAGGCTGAAATCCTGTTGTGTGAACCCTGCATTAGACCTAAAGTATACAGATGGTGCATTTTGGGGAAAATGACTGAATGTAAATACAACTTTCAAATACCGTAAGAAGAGCGAAAAGGACGTGGTCTGAAGGACGTCTATCTTCTATGCAGAAACATCCATATATAATCTATGGGTACCAGGTTGAGTCGGTACAAAAATAGCTGTTTCCGTGTGGCAGCAAGCAGCCTGCACGCTATGAAGGAACAGCCACATGCTCACAGACACGTACTGCTGATTTAGTAATGCAGCTCACAATTCACAAACCAAAAAGTTGCGCTTAAAGGTCACTTGTCCTAACACAGCTGTATGTAGATAATATACTTGAAACATCTAAAGCCACAAGATCCTCTTTACATCCTCACTAGGGTCAGATCCGGTCACATCCAGCTGACGCACAGCTTCGTTTGATTACTCCCCATCAATCCATAAGTATTGTGAGCATTAAAGGCTTCCAGCTGCGTGACGTCCAGCAGGCACGCTACGGACGAGACTGTCTGGCCTTGAACTGAATTACAGTATAAGCAGAGGGATATTACTGTGATGTAATGTGGCAGGGGATAATCTGGGGCCACGGAAGTAAAGATGTATTGATCTTTCAGTAGATCACGGTCAGTTCCTCTTTCCACGTCTTTCTCTCCGTACTCTGTGCGTACGAGTCAGGGAAGGGAAGGCACAGTACATACAGCAGAGATGAAGTGTCTGTCGACTGTGGAAAAGCTGAGTTGAGTATATCACCACTTGGAATTACAGTCACACTTGTGCTTCTGATGCTCTGTACAGTGACAGCAAGACATACTGTACTTTTTTTCCCTATAGGCACGATGTTTCCCCCATAACAGGAAAACAAAGTTGTTGTTGAGCTAAACTTTTTAAGCATCGAAAAGGTCAGGAATTAAATGAATCACGCCTTATTGCTTTAAGATAATGCTGATCACCAGTTTGGTAAAAAAAAAAAAAAAAAGTCCCAAGATGATGCATAAATCAGTGCTTCACAGCCTCTCCCACATCTTTGCTCTGTGAACCCTGTAACCCAGCAAGCTTGCACGAATGTGTGTGTGCGCTGAGAGAAAAAAAGAGAAGGATCAGTGCCTCCACATGAAGGCTCCCTCTGCCAGAGAAGAGCCAGCCTTGTGTGGAATAATAAAATTGTGTCAAAAAAGTGCAGGCAAATATTTCTGTACACCGGGCGCTCAGACAACTGCAGGGATCTCTCTTTTTTTTCCTCTTCTCAACCTCTCTCCTACGTGCTTCCTCTGGTTTGTGGTCCGTTTGCCCAGATTTAAATGTGATATTGTGCAACGACCCATCTCGTTCTCTTTCATTGCTCCATAGTGTTTTGTTAATGCAATGACCACTCCCCACAGAAAACCCCCACCGCTGCACACACCTCTCGCACAGCAGCATCAATAATACAACTGAAGCAACCCCTCCACCACCACATGCGTCTAAAAATAGGCCCTCCTTATTTGTTGAATATTTCATTTGGCCCTTCTATCTCTCCATCTCTTTCTCTTCCCCCTTTTCTCTATTCATTGTCTTTAAATAGGTGATGAGGAAGGATGTCAACAGATGAGTCTACGCTCCCACCTTCCCACTTACTTTCCATCAAGTATTCTGTCTTCCACCAAACCCACAAACCTCATTTCTTCAAAACACCGTCTACCCTGCCAAGTGGTTGCTCTCCTCAGGCCGTACAGTATGTCTCAGGATGTTATCTTTGTACTTTGTGTTACAAGAGAGGCCTTAGATAAAGAGTCACAACTGAGTTATTGACTTTACAACATCAAACTGGTTGAACTTTGTTAAGCGTCATGCCTCAACTACTAATGGCTCTGCATTTCTAGGATTATACATATGAATTGGCTTTAGGGATAGTAATGTTGGTTGGTTGGTTGGTTGGTTGGGTAGTTGGTTGGTTGTTGGTTGGTTTGCTGGTTGGTTGTTGGTTGGTTTGCTGGTTGGTTGGTTGGTTGGTTGGTTGGTCAGCTGGTTGGGTAGTTGGTTGGTTGGTTGGTCAAGTCAGTCACTTTTGTCCAGACTGAACTATTAAATGGATTGCCATGAAATATGAACCAAATGTTCATGGTGCTGAGAGATGATACCCAATGACTTTGGTGATCCTCTGACTTTTCATCTAGCCCCACCAGCAGCTCTTACTTCTCCAGTGAAATATCTCAATATCAACAACAACAATCTGCACCAAACTCATGACATTCCCATCAGCCTCTGTTTTACTTTGTGTTTTGTGCCAATTGGCTAAACTAAGGTGGTGGACATTGTGAATGTTGTATCTGCTACTCATCTGCATGAACATTGCTAATATTAGCATTTAGCTCAAAGCAGCACTACTGTGCCTAAATACAGCCTCACAGACCATAGCTGCCGACTCTTGTTTCCATATGAGATCAAAAACTAGAAAAGCGCTTTGACAAATAGCATTAACCATATTGAAAATAAGTGTTTACACTTAAACATGTTGTCCTTTCAATTTTTCTCTTTTCTTTTTTTCTCTGTTGTCTTTCCCTCAGACCTGTTCCATTCAATATAGTAGCCTTTATAAAAAGCCCTTTGGGTTTTCTGTCAAAAGAGTCCCAATAACTTCTCTACTACTAGATGACATCGTGCACCATTAACAGAGTGTGTGAGCTTCAATCCGTCATGAGCGAGGCAGATTCAAGCAGAAGGGAAATGCTTACTGAGACGAGAGTGTGTGTGTTCAAACCACGCAGTGTAGACGTTCCTCATAAACAATTACCTTCACGCTGAGCCGATATATGGTACCTCTCACGTGGGAAGTGATTCCAGAGACAATTGAGTTCACCTCACAAGCTGTCGTGTGTTTTTAGTTTTCACTGTGAGGCTGATTGTTGTGGTTGAGGCTGCTAAAGTCTTCTGACCCTCCCTCAGACTCACTGAGAGGAAACAGTAGAGGAGTGCTCTGCTGCGACTTCACTGAGTGTTTGTTATATAATGCATCCTAATGGGGCACATAGGCACCCGCTGATGGGCAGATAGTGCTGATGCTGGACTCAGCCCTGCTTACCCATCACTGCCTTCATTTGTAATTTACGTCTCTTCATCTCTGGGCATTCCTGTCTAATAAGCAGCACTTAACAGCTGGATACAAAACTATTTCAGGATGGAAATCATTACATTTCTGTAGCACGAATTTCTTTGTGGTCTTTAATAATTTTTCACCACAGTGAAGAATGGCAGTGACTGCCTTTACCCTTTGCATGTTGACTATTTCAGTAACATTATAGTCTAGCTTCCTCTTTGCTCATTTTTCATGTCTTTTTAGCTCTTTGCTCCGATGTATTAACTTCAAACAATGGTAAACAATGGATTAATTCTCATTGTTTTAGCCTCGTAAATCATTCCACATTATTGTCTTAAGATGCAAACATATTTTCACAGGCGCAGTGTAATGAGGTGTGCAAATTGGTTTTGGCAGCCAGGATCACGCTAGTGTTTGTACAAGAGCACTGTATCAGCACAGGGTTTACCTGAACAACATCTTAATGTGATGATGATGGAGTTTGTTTTGCAGTCAAATATGGGTTGGGTCATGTTTATAATGAAATGCTTTACTGAATCCTTAATTAGGCTGTGGAAGAAAGTGGATAGTGGAACTGGGTAGTTATGTAATCCCATTAGTGTAAACAAAAAAATGCACATTGCGGTGTAATTCTTCATTACATGAATTCAAGCACTGCCTCTTTTATGAGAAGTATCCAAGCTTGTTTGTGCCATGAAATGCTCTTTTCACCGAACACTTCCCATCCGATTATTCTGAAGTATAAATATCACTGATGCAACTACAGATTCGTGATGCCAGTGGGGACGTTTCAGAAGCACTGGATCCTCTAACCGTCTACCTACTTTAAAATCAATCACAGCATAAAGCCCTCTGTTCTCAGAAAGCTGAACTCCTCACACAGGCTGTCTTTTTTCTCACTCACCTCAGAGAGATCTGTCTGTTAGCAGAAGAAAAGTTTGAAATCTGTAGGAGAAATATATATTGTCTGTTAAAATAAAGTTTGTACAGTAACTGAAGTGCTGTTAATGAGTGAACGTAACCCCCTCGCAGAATTACCGCGGTTCCACGCTTAGCTGTGTTCCGGCTCATAGGCGCGCAAGTGGGCGAAGGCGTGCTTTCCCTTCGCATCCGATCACATCAGTTATGTCCTTTTATGTTTCCTTCCAGCAGTCGGTTGTAAATAACTGATTCATGTACAGTGCATTCTTTCAGATGCCTCTGAGCTCTGGAGCAAAAACGTTCAAGTGAAACAAGTGGAATTCATTTGCAGTTACACACTTCAGCGAGCGCAGAGTTTGAAGTGCTTGTCACGTTTCTCTAACTCTTAATGTGCGATAAATAGAAAATATAAAGTTGAAAAAAAATGATTTAAAAAATCTATTTACTTTTAGTTGACAACAGTATATACTGCATATTTTGAAAGAAATGCTATGCCTTCCTCAAAGAACAAAACATTTTTAGTCACACTACTGTTGTAGCTTTAGGGATGGCAATCTGTTGGTCCACCGCTTTGGTCCAGGCAGAAATGTCTCAGCAACTAGTGGATGGATTGCCATGAAATGTTGACATTCATGGTCCCGAGGTGATGAATCCCTCTGACTTTGGTGATCCCCTAACTATTCCTGTAGTGCCACCATGAGGGTGTTTTAAGTGAAATATCTTGAAAGCAGTTGGATGGATTGACATGAAATCTTGTACATACATTCATGTCCCCGTCGGTGTTAACTGTATTCACTTTTTTTGATCCCTTGACATTTCCTCCAGTTGCATCATCAGGTCAAAATTTGAATCTTACCAAGACTTTGGTTTATGATTAAAGGTGCACTATGTAGTTTCAGGGAAGACATTTTAATAAGAACAGAAAGATCTTCATTGACTTGTTTGTTTATGCCTAAACAAACTAAATAAACAAACTCTTCCTTTTCATGACTGAATAAACAAACAGTCCTTAAAGGACAACACTGTTTTACTTTATTTATACTTGGCAGACCCTGCCACCTTTCTAGTTTCATACAGTTTTCTGGGGACCTTATGTCCGTTTGATAACAGCTTGATTATTCAGTTATGGAAAGTTATGGAGAGTTTGTATTATTACCTCATTAATATTGAAAATCTTAAAATTCTGAGTTTGAATTTCTTCTTCAAAACTACACAGTGCCCCTTTTAAATATTGGCAAAGCAAGCTTCAGCTTGTATTTAGTGCTTATTCACAGATAAACAATACAATATTATGGTGAACATGGTTATGACAGATAAACATTTTGATATTAGCATTATTATTGTGAGTATATTAGCATGTTGATCTTAGCATTTAGCTAGTAGTTAGTAGAGCCTCATTGAGTTGCTAGATTGGCTGCAGACTCTTAAGCCCAATTCACTGAGGACTAGTATTACCAGGGGTCTTTTAAACTTAGAAATTACCACCATGTAGTGATAATCTGTCTGTATTTACTCCCCAGGTAATACTAGTCCCGTGTGAATAGGGCTTTAGTCTTGCAAATGCGAAACGTTACAATGATTGACTGTATTTGCTTTATTTTCCCTAAAACATCTGTTCTTGATGATCTATAGGTATAAAGAAACATCAGCTGATAAGTCACAGGGTGATATAACGTGAGTAAAACCCTGAAACATTACCTCAGCTGTGAATATTTCTGCCTGAGTCACGATAGATAGATAGATTTTCATTGGCAGTGGCGACTGTTTAATGATGAAGACAACAAGTCCCTTGATCCCCGGCTAATTCAGTGTCATCAAACTACATTTGTGGTCTTCATTGTTTTGACTGAGAGATCCCTCGCCGCAGAAATTACAGTCTGTGCATTTAAAGTGGAATTGTTGTGCTTAGTGGAGAGCACTTATTCAAAGTCAGAGAATATATTATATAAATACAGAAAAAGTTCTATATATAGAAAAAGTCATTGCTGTCTGAAGCACGACACAGACTGTTTACTTTTTCAGCATTTCCTGCACCTTAATCAACCAAACTGTAAACCTCAGTCTCTGGTGTCAAATTCACTTTGTGTAGGACTACGATCTAACCCCCCCTCCCCGCACCTGCCTACGTGAATGTAACACTCTCTGAAGTGGAAAAAACTGAACATAAAGCAGGCAGCAATTATATTTTCTCCCAAAAATATGTGGCAACAAAGATTTAGAGGAACATAAATGTAAGTTATGTCAGACAGGGTTGGAGCGGCACAGTTTCCTCGT
This sequence comes from Pagrus major, assembly GCF_040436345.1. Taxonomy (NCBI): domain Eukaryota; kingdom Metazoa; phylum Chordata; class Actinopteri; order Spariformes; family Sparidae; genus Pagrus; species Pagrus major. Next base: position 11,354,579 of record NC_133237.1, read on the forward strand.
GATTCCTCGATCCCTCGGTCATCATTAAACCCTGTTGTCCACTCTGTGTCCTAGTTTTCTCAGGAGACGGGTGAGGGACAGCAGACCAGTGACACAGAAAGACTATGATCAGCTGGGACCAGGACACACACATTCCTCCAGTGATCGATGGAGACAACAGTGGTAATGGCCTTTACAGCCAAACATGGTGGGCGATCAGTGGCCATCGATCCGAGCAGCCTGGGGAACCGATGTATGTCCGAGCTGAAGGTAATGTGTCACTGATTACTGGAGCCAGCGTGGTCAGTAGGAAGTATCGCACCTTCAATTATTTACAACCCCTCTCTTTCACCCACCTTTCCTCTTCCTTCGCTCAGTCTTCTTGCCTCTCTCAGCTTCCACCTTGCATATTTTCTCTTTTACCGCATTCAATCGCGTTGGGTCAAGCATTTTTCAAGGGTTTGATGTTTCTGCTCTTAGATGTTCATTCAATTCTCGCTGTTGGCATAATTTGCAGCAGAATTGAGACCAAGTAAACACAGGAGCCAGATTCTATTAGTATGCTGCCTACTTAGCACATGTTATTTTAAGCTTGCTTTGTACATTTTCATTTCATTTTCCATTACATCGGGCGTACGGAGAGACGCTGGCTGACTGTTTGTAGTTACACAAGTGGAATTTCATCACTCAAAGTTCTTGGATGTTTACGCTTAGTCGAATGCTAAAAGCCCGCGCTCTCCCTGAAGACTTCACAGGGCACGGTCATATTCTCCAGTAGTCCATCTTCACAAACGGCCTGTGGGTACTCCACATGCACATAAAACACTGCCTCTATATTTACTCTTTAAAAGCCCCGTTCCTTGTGCATTCAGGATGCTTTCGGAATAGCTGAAGACGAGGAAACGCAGCGTGTTCTTCAAAAAGTACTGCACAACATTTGTATGCCGCCGCGCCAGCGACGGCCTTGGCCAAAGGCAATATGTTTTAATGTTATCTTGTGAACACGATATCTCAGGTATGACTGGAGGGAATTTCATTACATGTTGCACAAAAGGATGAATTGATTGGAATCTTGTGTTCAAGCTCACTCAAGAATTCATATGTAAATCCGGACAGAGTTTTACAAAATATGTCAAATAGGATAAAACGATGAAGGTCAAAAGTCAAGTTCACCGTGACACTATAATTTTCTGCAAAAACACTTTTTTGCCAGCATTTAATGCCATAACTCAGGAGCAGAAGGGCAGATTGTGACCATATTTCACATTTGGTCAGATAATAGTCCACTAAACCAATGTCGCACAGATCGGGCAGGGTGTACGGATTAGTGCTGCTAACCGGAGCCAGGGGAGCAGTCCTCCCATATCCCTTTTACGAACCTTTTAAGAACCGGTTTGCTTTTCCAGAGGCATGAGCCCCCTTAGAGTTACAACGTTCAGTCACTGTTACGTTGTAAGTTTTCCTGGCCGAAATCCAGAGTTTGCACTGGCTCCCAACCAGCACCTTGAGCACCTTGATCGAAAAGGGGTATCATAGTGGGACCGGGACTGAACACAGCCTCCTAGACCAGCAGAGTCAGATCAGTGAAATCAGTGACTGTTATCGTGGGGATTTGCTGCAGCTCCAACCAGGACTTTGACTCTGGGAACAAAACCGACTTGGTCTGAACTGACTGGTTCAGATGCAGACAGGAAATGTGTAAAACAGCACAGGAGCAACTTTGTATTGAGTTTATTTAAAAGCATACATCATCCACTTCATTGAAAAGTCCAAGCAGTTATTTCTTCCCCACATAAGACTTGTGTGTTGATATACTGTGTCGAAATAAATTAGCAAGATGTTCAGTCTCTTTGCTGGTTGTTCTGACCCATTCAGAATTGGTACGTTAGCATTGTCGTTAACAGGCTGCTCGCTTCGTCCATGCGTGAGAAAAACTATTTAAATAATTAAATTATCGTCATGAACCTGACGACTAATGGCTTGATCAAACAAGTCGTCTCCGAAATCTTTAGTTGGAGGCAGCCCCTGTTCGGACACTGAAATATGTTCTCTCAATGAACCTACACACCAACAGACATACAGCAAGAGTCGACCACAGGCTCATTGGTTTTGCTGATATTGATCTTCCGGTGATTGTCGTTGCTCCATGTGACTAAGCTCTCTGCGCTCTCTGTCAAAGTGGTCTCTAAGTGAGGACGACATGTTTCTCACTGGAAATTCCTTTCTGCGATCGATTGTCATGAAATGCCATCCTGTTGTAAGGCACTTGATAACTAGAAGAGTAATGACTGCTGACATATTCTGGCACTCAGAGTCTAAATTATGTAAATCATCAAGCGTAAAATGGGAGAACAGGTTTCTTTTTCACTTATCTCGTATGCTAGCTCTCTTAAAATCTCACTGGCTTTTTAGTATTAGCTTCAGTCAGGCTAATTTGATATAGCTCTCTGCACCAAATTCTTTATTTTCCACTGCTATAGTCTATTGATGTCACATTGGCTTTGTTGAAGACAGGCCATCTATTGAACTTGAGTATTTCAACATTGTGCAGGAATATATGAGGCCTCTGAGGCTCGGCTGCCTGCCTACACTTGAGACACACCTCAGAGCTCAGCAGCTGTCAATTCAAACTCGATGTGCCTCACCGGTGCCAGCTCCACTCTGCCTCTTATAAGCCTTTGTGCATCGATCAAAGCCAACCGCCTGCCTGGAACTCAAAATGCAGTACTGCACATTTCTGCAAAGTCAAACTGACCAGTCTCTCAACTCACTGAAGGTTCAATATTGTCACAAGGCAGCTGACACTACAAACCCAGGAGGGTGAGTTCATGTAGGAGTGTACTGAATGTACAGTACTGTGTGTGTGTGCACACATGTCAGAGTGTGAGTGACTGGAGCATGTGATAGCTTGCGTGAGGTGGTCAGGGAGCAGTGTTGCAGCAAAATGTACACGACCACTTAGTAGCATGCACAGCGCCGGTCTCAGTGTTTTCTCACAGATCAGTGGATGCACATGTAGCGACTCACCTCTGCCACCTGTCCTCTCTTACGTGATGGAGTGGTGTCATGGACTGATTACTTTCATTGACTTGGTGTCCAGTAGTGATCCAGAATCCATTTCCCAATCTCCGTGCCGTGTGTTAATGTATGAGGTAATAATTTGAACACTCCAAAGTCAAGAAATCCTCCAAATTAAAGGGGCTATTTGTAAGAAAAGTAGATTTTTGAATTTGATGCCATTTGCCATGTATCTGATGGAGACTGACTCATTCAGAACAAGTTCCAGCACCTTGGAGATTGGGGCCACCACCTATTTGATTGGATCCGGCACCTCCTTTTGTCGCTATCAAAATCTGTAAATACATTTTCTGTAATAGACCTATAAAATGTTATCCATCCCGTCCTTCTTTTATTTCCGATTAAAGTTTCCCAAAAATTGCTTGTTTGCTGATTTGCGAGGCATTCTGATTTAAAAAAGAGGGAGAGGGAGCGGTCATGTCACGTCTGAAGTGTGATTTTAAAGCTGTGAGTTTTGTGCACAAAACGCGAGCTAAGCTGGCATGTGGTTTAATATTTTGTTGTTTATAAATATTTTGGCATACAATCACTGTAAACCTGACAATCAAGTGGCCGTTTGTGCTGTGGAGTGATGGAATGAGGTGTGACGCTGTCCATGGTACTGAAATGGATCAGATGGACAGACAGACAGGACATGTCATTGTTTTGGTTTCTTAGCCAGCTGCTTTTTGTAGTAAAAAGATCTTTCAGCCCTAATCCCATCTGTTATTATCAGAAATAAAACTACGCAATAACTGATTTCAATTTGATGAAATCAATTTATCTTTAAACAAGTTTCTTCTGTGTTTTCATGCAGGGAAGTTAGTACATTGCCAAATGTATCTTTCTCAAAAAGTTAATACCTGTCACAGAAGTTTTACTACAACCATCAATTGGATTCACAGAGGGTATATTTTTATTTCTTTTATTTATATTGGATATTTGAGCACAGCTTCTGCAGACTTACTTTACTCCAGGAACAGGAATGAACAATATTTAGCATTTATCTACAGTGCCTGTGGTAGGTTGTCCACCCATAAAAGTTTTTGATGAATCATGTTTGCAAGTGCAGGAACAAAACAAGCTGGCAGGAATAAGACAAATGTGTGAGATCCAGAAAAAGTTGAACTCAGAAAAAAGTATCATCAGCACCGTCATTTTTCTCCCCACTAGCAGCGAGCAGCACCTAAGCCTGAGCTGCCGTGACTCATGTGTCTGTGTGAGCAGGCATCTGTGTGTGCTATTTAAGGCTGTGCGGTCACAGCGCTCGGCCTGCTGTGTCTGTCTGATCTCTGTTGGGAGAGGTAGCTCTGGCTGAATGGTCGTGACCCTCCCACATAATGCTGGGGGTGCGCTGGAAGGAAATGCAGGCTGAATGTCCCTGAGCACAATGCCCACTCTTTAATATCAGCAGCTAATGCATCTGTGATCGAAACACCTGCTGCTGGTCGCTTTCATCTCGTGCCCCGAAAATGATCTGCCGTCATTGTCTGATTCTGTTTTCTTCTTACTGATGGTTGCTGTCAAAAGAGAAATGGGGGTCTTTTGCAAAGCAGCACAATTGTAATGCAGCAAAACTCTTTCGTTAATGGCCTCTGAAACATTTTCGAAATTAAGCTCAAGAGGCGAAAATGTTTGGTTTTCGAGTGCAGAGTGAAAAGGAGTGAATGGCAGCAACAAGTAAACGGGGAGCTGAAGAGACAAACTGCTCTCAGCTCTGACCCAACCTGACTCTTTCTGTCCCCACTAACTCCTGACCTGTCTCAACCTATCGATCTGTGTTCTGTTCCTGCTGCTTTGTTTATCTGACCCAGGCTCGGCTCGAATCTATCAGGAAGGTTTCACTGCACTCTCCGTGCTTGTCTCAGATGGACAGAGCATTAGAGTTTCCTTTTAAGGCCGCTGCAAATTGCCAGTTTGCCACGCTAAAGACACCTGCGGGAGTACAACAATCTCGACTCAGCGGGAGAGTGCAAAAGCCGTGAGCTTTGCTTCTTTATTATCACGATTTCGGTGTACAATGCTCAGTTCCTCAAATAACAAGCAAGCTGCTATCACAGTTTTATCATCATTAGTGATTATTGCCAGTAATTGCTCACAGATATGGCTTGTTTAGCTTAAATTGGCTGTTCTGATGGACCTACTGAGACATAAGGAAGGGTGGTAGATTTTTAATTGTGACCTTTATCTTTCCTCTTGTCTTTAAAGGTCAGTCTCTTATTGGACAGAACATTTTCCTGACTTTCTGGGGTGGATATGAGACTGTCAAATCCAGCATGTTCCTGCGCACCTCAGATCATGACAGCACAGAGCAAAGTGCCCTTGAAACATATGCTCCATCTCTAATTAAAGGGGAGCTCAAGAAAAGGCCTGAATTAGCCCAAAGCATATACCCTTAATTAACGAAAACAGTCCTCATGTTCGTAGAAGTGGTTGTCAATAGTGCACTTATCACCCATGTCAAGAGATATCAATCATACAGTGTCATAGCAACTGTTCTCCCTGTGTGTCGTCCATACTCTGGTATGAAATTCTGATTGAACATTGTGAAATAAAGTTGATATTGTTCATCTGCCTCATGAAAAAGAAACTGAGCAACAACACAATATTTGGGGGAGATGCAGTCCAATAAAAGATGATGATATTTACACTCTTCTGGTGTTTTCAGACAGAACGTGAGGTGAATTTGAGTCCATCTAAAAACAATGAAAAGCCAAAAATTAACACAAACTGAGGCCAAGACTTGTCTGTGGTTTATTTGGTCTTTATGAATCTACTTGCAGATTATGTGTGCAGTTGGTGCATTGGCTGTTTTTGGGGAGGAATAAACACAAACTGCTCAAATGGTCCAGTTGTCAAATCAGTTAAATTAAATTCACTCCACTTTAGATTTCTCATCCTTGATTCATTCCTTGTTAAATTATCATATAGAGGATACATTCAATCTTCATTGTCTCCTTTGGTTGTAGCCATGTGTGACCCAGAGGTACACAATAAAGGAATAATGATCTGGAACAGTTTATCGACAGGAGGAGAGCTCAGAGATTACTTTTAAACTGTTGGGATCTATCTTCACTCCTGTTTATCAACCCGACTGCAGCAGCAATCCACGGTGCTGACCTCCATTTTTGGGTGTTTATGTTCTGTAATGTTGACTGCTGACTGGAGCTGGAGGGGAAATGTACTTTACTTCATGAATGTAACACTACAGAGAGGAGAGGAGGGAAAGAAGAGAGACCACCGGAGTCTCAGTTAAGTACTGAATTCACAGTGAGTTGTCCTGAATTTAACCACAAAGACAACAAATCCTCAGTGTGTGCTGTTGCTCGCTAACGTTAGCTTATGGGTAGTGTACAGTAAAGTAAACAGGCATCTATCTGATGTGACTCGGGCACAAATGTTAACAGACAAGTTTATGTTTAAAGTTTTTTTTGCTGACTTCCCTGTCCTGGAAGTTACGACAGGGGACCATATGACACGCAAGTAACCTTGAGTAAACTTGAGGATGTCTCTGGGTTTGAACATTGTTGGAAACATTTGGGATGATGTAAGTACACAATCAATTATATAACACAGGTCTCTAAATACTAAATATTATATCTTTAAAGGTTTTTTAAAGGCTGTTCTCTGAGGGTGAAAAGGGTGAATCAGACACAGAAAACACTTGAACATAGTTTGGATTTCAACTGAAGGTCATAACACATAATTTAGCTTTTTCCTTTTTTATTCAGTTACGTTGAGAGGCCTGAGGAGGTGTAACATTTTTAGTATTTACAAGAATAAAGAGAGCAAAGATTTGAAACGTGAGTCTGAAAAACAAACACCTGATTTTGTGTAGCTGAAAAATGTTTACTTCGTGACCTCTTTTCAGGGGTCCTGACCTCCAGGTTGTAAACAACAAGGCTAGAGCTCAGGCGCTAATGAGACATGTTTTTGAACCCTGCATTTTGATGCTTTTCTGAGTTTGTTTTTTTTTTGGGAGCATCTGTGGAAAGTTTTCTTGGAATTGAGGAGAGAAGAAGAAAAAGATGAGTCTCTGATTGGAGCAGCGAGGAACTTTGGCACAAAGCGTGGCATCCTAGATGCATGTTGTTAACCCAGATCTGCACTGAATCAATACTGGGGGTTGGACTTGAAGTCCAACGGTGCTATGCGTCTCTTCTCCCACACTGACGGGCTACCTGGGTTGTTCCTCAGAATCCTCACCATGCAGGAATACAATAACACAAATCCTGAAACAGCCTTTCTGTTATTGGCCAGCCCATTTACCTTGACTTCAACTTTTGTTCTGAGAGCTAGAAAGTTGAGAGGTATCTTTATTTATACCTCACAGCCACAGTTTCTTTTCCAGTTCCTATCAGCTGCTGCACAACATCTCAACAGCATTCTTCATAATTTGAAAGATGTTATTCTATTGTCTCGCAAGCAGCTTTACAGGACTTCAAAGAATCCGTTTTTTCTAACCACGCAGAGGCATAAAGAAATGGCCTTGTAGGCAGAGCACATCGATACAAACCCCAGAGCTGATCCAACATGATGCCGTGTGCACGGTGAGCAAAATTTGATACAAGTGGATCCATTAAACATCGACTAAATGTCATCAATAAACCTGTAGAGCCCCGCTGCAGTCCTTGACACAAAAGCAGATCCAGAATCCCTCCCAGCAAACCTCCACCACAGACGTGAGCAGAGTGATGCTGCTGCTGACGTTTGTGCTCTGACTTTAGGGCATACTACTCACAGCATCTTCTGAATAGAGGCGTCTACATTTATACCAGCCGGAGCCATGTGTTTCCACAGTCACATGCACCATCCTTCTGTTTATTCATGAGTTTATGTATCCAGCCAGAGAAGAAAATAAAGTTTTCCCCGAAGAGGTGCACACAAATAAAGGACATTCTAAAGTTTATAGCGTTCCCACACTTACAGATTCTCCCTCTATCCCCCTCACTTCTTTTTTCCTCTCCATCACCTCCAGGCTGTGTCCATCCAAATCTGAGAGGACAGTGCTGTATTATTAGTCGAGGGCTCTCCTCATCAGTGCAGCTGTGTGTGGGCTGTGCACCGTCGATGCTCCGAGACGCAGTCGAGCAAACGCCTCTCCATCACCTTTTATCTGCGCCTCACATACAGCTGGAGGCAGAACGAGCGGGCGCAGAACTTGCAGCCAGTGATATCATTATGTAAAAAAAAAAGTTACGAATAAAGCGCAGGTGACTCAGCATGGCATTTGACTCAACATATATTGGTAGTGGGGTTTTTGTTTGCACATCAGATGACAGATTCTACAAGCACGATTGAATCCACCCACGGCGCAAGTCATCCATACAGTAATCACAGTGTGATGGTGTTTACCCACAGTCACGATGCAAAACTGATGCCGATGCAAAGGTTGTGTTTTGTTTTTGAATTGTTATTTTTAATTGCATACCGCCTCCTGAGGAAACTCTCCAGTTATCTGTCTTTTAATTTAGTTATTTACCAACCTGTCATTTCTGATACACCGATTTTAATTTTAAAAATGACATTTCGAAGCTGTAGTCCAGTTTTTTCCAGTCTTATTCTGGCTGTGCACTGCTGAAGCAGATGGGAAGAATAGCCGATTGTTCTCTGTAACCATGGTCGCATTGTGACAATGAAACCTTCGCACGGACGAGAATGGCAACAAGAATTGCAGGACATTGCACACGCTGAGTGCAAATGAATATTCACTGCTTTTACAGGAAGCCTGAAGGTTGTTTCATTATGTAGCTACATTCTCGTGCTATCACTTCTTCTCCCATCCTGAGCAATAATGTACCACAAAAACAAATCCAGACAGGTGTATTTACTGTCGATAGGATTTGCTCCTCAGTGTGTGTGTTTGTGTGTTTTAGTCTCCCTCAGCGGTTGCTCCTTTGTCTAACTTTTTCATCTTCAGCATCTCAAAATATAGGCCTTCGAAGATATTAAAAAAAAACTGTCTGGAAAATCTCTAATACTGTTGTTTCTGACCTTTGACCTTATGTAAAATTCAGATGTGGACCTTACTTTTTTATTAATCCATCCATTTTCTGCTGCTTATCCAAGTCCAGGACATGTTTAATAATTAATGCATGATATTTTTGTTATATACTGATGGGACCGACTGGCAAAAATGTGAAATAAATAAATAAAAACATAAATGCATGCACTTCTTGTGCATTAATTAAACTTCCTGTCCCTTCTGGTTTCCATTCATATCTTTCAACTTCTGCAGACACGATCATTAAACATGTATTAACTTGCATTCAATGTGATATTAAACCTAAAAAGTCTTTGTGAAGATACATTGCTTTCAGTGTTTGGACTAGCACAGCACCAGGTGTGTGTGTACGTGTGTGATTGGGTGTTTGACGCAGAGGACAGGAGGCCCCTGACCTCTGCCCCGGCCCAGATACCAGATGCTGGCATCACGTGGCAGCAGCCAGCTGGAGGGATCAATGGCCTGCACAGCAGCTGGTCGTATGGGGGAGGCTTAACACAGTCCAGCAATTAACCTGCAAATGTAGCACAGATCAGACAAGGCTGATCTACCAGGGGAACGTTTGATCCGTCTCTCATTAGAAGTCCTTCAGAATTATATGGTAAAATATGCTGTTGGTCCGTGTAAGTGTTTTGCGATCTTACACAGCTGTGGTTATGGTTTGGTTAGTGTCAGGCATTAGTGACAGTCAAGATTATGGGTTGAGTGTTACGGTTTCACCAGAATACTGAGTTGGACCCAGAAGCAGACACTGACTCAGGGTTGCAAAAATAACAGTACAAGTTTATTGGCTCAAAAAAGGGAAACAAAAGGCGAGCACGTGAGAGCCACTTCACGAACTGAGGGATATCCAAAAGTGGACAGGCAGGCAGGCAGGCAGGCACCGGGAAACACACCCCCGGATCTGGAGACAGGCAAAAATACAAAAAGGGTTAGCTTACAAGCTGGTTGACACGAGAGGCGATACACACAGGAGTGGCCGAGACAGAAGTGATACCGCGTATGAAGACTGATACTCTGGCGAGGATAGGAGGGAAGCCGGGGTTCTTATACAGCCAGGTAATGAAGATGATGAGGAACACCTGGTGCTGCCTGCCGGTGAAGCCGCGCCCCTGCCATACAACCACACACACTAAACAGACCCTGCGAAAAGGAAGGCTTAAAGGGTGACAGGAAAAAACACAGATCACACCATGACAGTACCCCCCCCTCAAGGACCGACTCCAGGCGGTCTGCCAGGCTTGCCAGGGTGGTCTCTGTAGAAGTCCCGGAGGAGGCCAGCATCCAGGATCAGGGACCGGGAGATCCAACTCCTCTCCTCAGGACCGTAGCCCTCCCAGTCAACGAGGAACTGGAATCCCCGGCCCCTACGCCGCACGTCCAGAATACTCCGGACCGTGTAGGCAGGATGGCCATCTATGAGCCGGGGGGGTGGCGGGGCGACGGCCGGAGGGCACAAGTCGCTGCTGGACACCGGTTTCAACTGGGAGACGTGGAACGTGGGATGAATCCTAAGAGCAGAGGGGAGTTTCAGACGGACTGCAGAGGGGTTAACGATGGTCTCGATCTCATAGGGGCCAATGAAACGGGGGGCCAATTTCTTAGAGGGAACGTTGAGTGGGATGTCCCTAGTGCAGAGCCAAACCCTCTGCCCCGGGGCGTAGTCTGGTGCCGGAATCCTCCGGCGGTCAGCGATCCGCTGATTACGCTCCCGAGATCGTAGCAGGGAAGCTCTGGCCTCTCTCCACACCCTCCTGATCCTCCTCAAATGGGCCTGGACCGATGGGACAGCCAATTCCACCTCCTGGCTGGGAAAAAGGGGGGGTGAGTAGCCCAGGCAGCACTGAAAGGGGGACATACCTGTAGCGGAACTGGTCAAGGAATTGTGGGCGTACTCAATCCAGACGAGGTTCGTGCTCCAAGCAGAGGGGTCCTGAGCACAGACGCATCTTAACGCCGCCTCTAGGTCCTGATTAGCCCTCTCCGTCTGGCCATTAGTCTGAGGATGATAACCAGAAGACAGGCTTACCGTTGCCCCCAGTGCCCGACAGAACGCCCTCCATACTTGCGAGGTGAACTGGGGTCCTCGGTCCGAAACAATGTCCAGAGGGATGCCGTGAATCCGGAACACATTGGAGACGAGGAGCGCTGCTGTTTCGGAGGCTGAAGGCAGTTTAGGCAGAGCAATGAAATGAACAGACTTGGAGAATCTGTCCACGATGGTGAGTATGGTGGTGTTACCTTGAGAAACGGGTAGACCAGTTACGAAGTCCAGGGCTATGTGGGACCACGGCCTGCCGGGCACGGGAAGCGGACGGAGGAGGCCAGCGGGTGGACGGTGAGTTGGCTTGTTGCGGGCGCAGACAGTGCACGCCAACACAAAATCCCTGATGTCCTTGACCATGGTGGACCACCAGAAATGGCGCTGGATAAGTTCCGTTGTTCGGGTTATCCCTGGGTGACAGACAAACCGAGACGTGTGTCCCCACAACAAGACCTGCGGACGAACCGCGTCGGGAACAAACAAACAGTTCGGGGGACCACCCCCTGGGTCTGGGTCACTCTCCTGTGCCGATCTCACCACCGACTCGATCTCCCAGGTAACACCCGCCACGAGACAGGCAGCAGGCAGAATGGTGTCCGGGCTCAAGGGTCTCTCCTTGGTCCCCACAAACATCCGAGAGAGAGCGTCTGGTTTGACATTCTTGCTGCCAGGGCGATAGGTGAGAGAGAAGTTGAATCTGCCAAAAAACAATGCCCATCGGGCCTGACGAGAGTTTAACCTTTTAGCAGTCTGAATGTAGGACAGGTTCTTATGATCAGTCCATACCACAAATGGTCTCTCAGCTCCCTCCAGCCAGTGTCTCCACTCCTCCAGGGCCATTTTGACTGCGAGCAGCTCCCGGTTCCCCACGTCGTAATTCCGCTCTGCAGAAGAGAGTTTGCGAGAAAAGAAAGCACATGGGTGAACCCTATCATCACCTGGTGACCGCTGGGACAGGACGGCTCCCACGCCTATATCGGAGGCGTCCACCTCTACGATGAACTGCAGCGCTGGATCAGGTTGAACCAAGATGGGTGCTGAGGAAAACCGCTCTTTAAGTTCCTGAAAGGCAGCTTGAGCATCTGGGGACCAAACAAAAGGCACAGACGGAGAGGTGAGACGAGTTAACGGCGAGGCAACCTGACTGTAGTTGCGAACAAACCGCCTGTAGAAATTAGCGAAGCCCAGGAAGCGTTGTAGTTGCTTCCGTGTCGCCGGTGTCTCCCACTCTACCACGGCCTGTACCTTAGCCGGATCGGTCCTCACCTGTCCGCTCTCCAGGATGTAACCAAGAAATGTCACAGAGGATGAATGAAACTCACATTTCTCGGCCTTAACAAACAACTTGTTGTCGTAGAGTCTCTGTAACACCTGACGAACATGGGTGACATGCTCGTCCAAGGTCCGGGAGAAAATTAAAATGTCATCAATGTACACAAAAACTGACCTGTTGAGCATGTCGCGGAGAATGTCATTTACCAGAGCTTGAAATATGGCTGGTGCGTTGGTGAGTCCAAATGGCATTACCAGGTATTCGAAGTGTCCTAGTGGAGTGTTGAAGGCGGTCTTCCACTCGTCTCCCTCCCTAATCCGGACAAGGTGGTATGCACTTCTCAGATCAAGCTTGGTGAAGATGGTAGCTCCGTGTAGTGGTTCAAAAGCAGAGTTAATGAGTGGCAAAGGGTACTTGTTTTTGACGGTTATATTATTTAACCCACGAAAGTCAATGCATGGTCTCAATGTCTTATCCTTCTTCTTTACAAAGAAAAACCCTGCCCCCAGGGGAGATGATGATGAACGGATAATACCTGAGTTGAGAGACTCATTGATGTATTTCTCCATGGACTCCCTCTCCGGAGCGGAGAGACTGTACAGGCGGCTGGAGGGTAATGGTGCGCCTGGCAGCAGGTCTATGGCGCAGTCGTATGGCCGATGTGGGGGAAGGGAGAGGGCCCTCTCCTTGCTGAACACCTCCGCTAGGTCATGGTACACAGGAGGCACTGAGGTGAGATCCGGAGGTTCTGGTGGAGCCGAGCTAGACACACTGTTATTGCACACTTGAGCGGAGGTTAAACAAATGGAGTGACAAAAGGGACTCCAGCTAGTAATTTTACCTGCTGCCCAATCTATCACTGGGTTGTGTTTTTGTAACCACGGAAGACCCAAAACAAGAGGCGCATTAGCGGAAGGCATGACGTGAAATGACACCCGCTCCCGGTGGTTACCTGCCACCAGTAATGGTAAGTCCTCTGTCTGGCTGGCTATATGGGCTAATATGTCGCCGTTCAAAGCGGTCACAGCCAAAGGGGTAGCTAGCTGGGACACTGGTAATTTAGCCTGTCTTACCAATTCGAGATCTATGATGTTGGAATCTGAACCAGAGTCAACTAAGGCCAACAAAGAAAGGGACTTACCATTAATAAGAATACTAGCCTCAATATTGACACGATTTCGGGGCATAGCAGGCATCATAGTACGACTCACCAGAACCCCGTCTGTGACTGATGAGCCTCGGCGTTTAACCGCAGCTGGCAGGTGGAGAGTTGATGTCCGGCCTCTCCGCAGTAGAGGCATAGATGTTCTCGAAAACGTCTGTTCCTCTCTGCCAAAGAGAGCCGCTGTCTGCCCAGCTGCATGGGTTCCACCCTGTCGGTTGAAGCCGAGACTTGAGGAGCACTCGGATTTCCAATAGTCCCTGAATGTCTCTGGAGCTCCGGGCGGAGCTGCTGGGGGATGGGTCGCAGGGGTTGAGGCCTAGGTCTCTCCCTGCGTCTATCTCTGAGCCTGTTGTCAATTTTAATGGCCAAAGAAATCAACTCCTGAAGTGACTCCACTTCAGCTCTCCCCACCAGGTTATCTTTAACAACATCGTTTAGACCCTTAAAGAAGATGCCCTGCAGAGCCCTGTCATCCCAGCCTAGCTCCATAGCCATAGTCCTGAACTCCACTGAATACTCTGCCGTACTGAGCTGCCCCTGACTTAGACTGAGCAGACGGTTACTCACGTCCCTACTACTAACAGGATGGTCAAACACCGTCTTAAGTTCAGTGGTGAACTGGTCATAGGTAGCATGAGCATTAGCAGAGTTATTCCAAAAAGCTGCCCCCCACGCTCTAGCTCCTCCCGTTAGCAGACTTAGCACATAGGCTATCCTAGTCCTGTCGCTAGCATACGTAGCTGGCTGTTGCTCAAACACTAATGAACACTGAAATAAAAATGAACTACACTCCCCCAACTTTCCCTCATACCGTTCCGGAGCGGGCACAAAAGGCTCTCTGGGTTGGTAATGAGGATGCAGAGGAGCGGGCACGGGAGGAAGAACCAAAGGCGGAGCAGGTTGGCGTTGCTCCTCGAAGCGAGTAAGGCTGGCGGTGAGATCCTGCAGAGTTCCCATTATCCCATGCAGAGCGCTGGCATGTTGTCCGAGCAGGATCCCCTGAGTGGAAACAGCTTGACGAAGAGCCTCCATTTGTGGCTTCGGATCAGTGTCCGCTGAATCCATGACTGGCCAGAGTATTCTGTTACGGTTTCACCAGAATACTGAGTTGGACCCAGAAGCAGACACTGACTCAGGGTTGCAAAAATAACAGTACAAGTTTATTGGCTCAAAAAAGGGAAACAAAAGGCGAGCACGTGAGAGCCACTTCACGAACTGAGGGATATCCAAAAGTGGACAGGCAGGCAGGCAGGCAGGCACCGGGAAACACACCCCCGGATCTGGAGACAGGCAAAAATACAAAAAGGGTTAGCTTACAAGCTGGTTGACACGAGAGGCGATACACACAGGAGTGGCCGAGACAGAAGTGATACCGCGTATGAAGACTGATACTCTGGCGAGGATAGGAGGGAAGCCGGGGTTCTTATACAGCCAGGTAATGAAGATGATGAGGAACACCTGGTGCTGCCTGCCGGTGAAGCCGCGCCCCTGCCATACAACCACACACACTAAACAGACCCTGCGAAAAGGAAGGCTTAAAGGGTGACAGGAAAAAACACAGATCACACCATGACATTGAGTTAAGGCCAGGAGACCTTCATTGCCACAGTTACACTATTAATCATGTAGTTAAGGTCAGAGAATGATCCCGGTCGTGATTAAAAGAGATGAACATTGACTGTCAGTCGGAAATAGTAAAGTAACTGTGGTCTCCTGTTTTTTAATCCTGTGATGTCACCTAAGTCCTGCGACTGTAAGAAGACTTTTGCTGAAACAGCCAATGCTGTTGTGTTTTCTTGGGAGGACAGTCTCTTTAAGGGGCAATATGTAAGAACTGAAGTTGAAAACATCCGATAATTGACTAAGATTATCAATAGAATGTGAAGAATTAACAATTTTAACATTATCATGTTTATGTATTGTGTTGCAGAGATATCTACTGAAGTTAGCATGCTAACCAGCTAGCCCAGGCCTGTCCCGGTCAAAAGCTCCTATGCTAATGGTTTAGGTGGTTTTGATCTTTGTCGAACTACTATCTATTTCCTTTTATTTTTTAACGTTAGTTGAAGTTATTTTGTTTTACTTTTCTTTACAACTGCACAACAATACGTAGCTACAATAACTACCACACTTTCCTCCATGTCAAATTGCTTTTCACTTCTGCCTCCATCTGAATTTCATGAGTGATCAGAATCAGGGGACTGCAAACAAGTTGTTAACCTGTTTTTTGAGCATTCCACAACTTTCTCACTCTTTTGTTGGCCCTGTCCCATCCTGTTTGTAACGGGTTGATGGCATCAATTATATAATAATCATATATTTACAAGTAAATAGCAAAAGCAAATTATCCTTTAATGTTTCATCTATGTTTCACACCACCATCCAACTTTTTGGGAATCTGGGTTGTAGCTATATGGTGAAAAGTAACAAGTTGGGTGACTGATGGTATTTGCTGAGTCACACACTTTAACTACCTTTACCATTTGTGTGTGTGTGTGTGTGTGTGTTGGAGGGACGTGACATTGAGGTAAATTTGAGTTTGAGGCTCAGTTTTATACATGACTCACACTAGGGGCAACAAAACCTGTCCAGATATAGCCTGTCAGGTCTGTAATCCAGGTTTAGTTTAGGATGTGTGTGTATGTGTGTGTTGCTGTATAAGCTTCTCTCCTCTTCGCTTATTCTGAGTTTCTAAAGTCACGGATCAGTCAATGCTGTCTGCCTCAGCGGGCCCACTGTAGGGCGCCATGTTGAGGTTGTGGGTGTCACAGTGAAATTCTCACTCTCACCCACTTATGCGCCTTTCAACTTGACTCATTCTTGTTACACAGCTCTCCTCCTTCTATCTGCATCGGAGCCAAATTGCTTAGAAAAGCTCTCCGCACTGCAACTGACTCAAGAGATGAGCTCGTGTTTTTTGTTTTTTTGTTGTTTTTTTTCCCTGTGCACATTCCCATGCTCTTCCTGCGCTCTTACAAAGCTGTACGTGCATGTACTGTATGTTCAGCATATCAATGATCACATCTACCTCCTCTCTCCTGAGTCATGTGGCGGCAACCTGCGCTGCCACTTTTAGTTCTGCGGCACATTCTTCCAAATTGATTTTTCAGGAGGAGCCGGCCTGCGGATTGATAATTCAGCTGCTCTGACAGCTGCGTGGCCAGATACACACACACACACACACACACACCTCCTGTATATATAGTTTTTTTTTCCCCACGCAGTCCTACAGCTGTCAGCCTTCCCCCTGAATTATCAATCAATTCACCGCTGATAAAAAATTTATTTTGTTATTTAATGTGGGTTTTTTTTTTTCTTTCCACCACCTCCTCCTTCTTCATTGTGGAGGCAGTGTGTAAATCATTACAGGAGAGAGGGAAAAGAAAGGTTGAGGAAAAAGTGACCGGAGAAAAGAAAGAAAAGGGTGGCTGACATTCACAAGTGGGAGGGGGAAAAAAATTAACTGGAAGAATTGATGGGAGAGAGGCTGGCTGTCTCAGGAGGAGAGAGGGAGAGAAGGTCAAGGGGATGAGCGTCCGCCGCTCCACAAATTACCGCTCAGCTAGTCGTTGGCGTTCCTCGATAATTTGCAGCCCAGGGGGAGAAGGAGATCGGTAGTGATTTTAGTGGATAGATATGAGAGGGGGTAATATATTGCCGTGGACTTTTCCCCGGGTTTCTGTGGCAGATCTATAAAGTGAATGCTTATGGGAGAAAGGACCAGGGTCAGAGGCGTCAGCTGACCGCAGGAGGAGGGTGAAGCCTTTGAGAGTTGCTGAGTATATGCTTTCCCATATTATTAGTATGGGTTATATTTCAGGGTTTTTTTTACATATCTTTACATGTAGTTTACATTTCTTTACTTTAGTAATCATTAACACATGAATGTATCGATTTCACACAAATATAAATGATGCAACAGCAGCAGTATAAAGAGAGCCCTCATATTCACAGCAGTCACATCTACCCTGTCATACCAGGCACTAAACAAGACACGAAATAACCCAGTATGCCACTGATATTTGTATTTTTCATGTCATAAAGTGTTGATTCCTTGCTGATTTGACACTGTCTCTGTAGTCATGGCAACCTTTTTTATCGTCTCACACTGGCCTTGTCTCTCATTTCCAGTAAAGCCGTGATTCTTAGAGGGATTCTCTGGAAGCTAAACTAGTCTTCTGTTTTTCATGTTTTCTACTGACACGTCTGAGGCGTGTGGAGGAACACGTGTCATGTAGATTTACTGCAAATTCCACTGTTGTAGGTTTGAGGATAAAACAGCTGTTTTGGGTGTGGTTTTGCAGGACATGACAGTACTCAGTACCCAGACTTCTGTGTGAACGTTGTTTTCACATCTTTGTGCACGGAGAGTGATAGTCTTGCCTTGTAAGACAGCTTGGATGGTTATATGAGAGGTTTTCTCCAGGGAAACCTTTTGAAAGGGCAGGCCTTTAGGTGATATAGTATAAAGATGCACAAATACTGATTTTATGACAAGTTGTGCTGGATGAATGGAATTCGCACATGACATTTATGCGGGTGAGCAGCGTTCGTGTCTGTGTATGTTGTCAGGAGCGTTTTAGTTTTCAGGCGCAGCTTGAAAAGAACATGCTCCAACATTCACTTCTGGTTTCACACGGGTCACCAACAGCAATGATCACAACAACTACAAATATCATGTCTGTCTGAAGTAACAAGTGACGAGACACCCAATGCGAGGAGAATGTGGATCAGGCACACAGCCCTCACCGAGGCGTCAGCCCCGGGCGAAATACCAAGTTTATAATGAGTCCCATGTCAGAGTGTTCTGGAAAGTGCGACGCATGCAGGGATATAAAAACACTGTGACACACTAGCAGCAGTTTGTTGTGCACTATGAATCATGTAAGCCCCTCGCAAACATACAGCAATTAATCTTCACAAACACATTGTCTATGCACTGCCTGTCACTCAGAAGAAGGGCGAGAGCTGGGTTTGGGGGAGAGTACCAGCAAGTGTCGACCATTAAAGTCCGCCTCAGGTTCTCCTCTCGTTCCTACAGCTCAGTGTTTGAGCTTCACTGTGTAGAATGATGTTTGTGCAGAGTCTGACGCTTTTTGTTAGAACATTTCCTTTAAATGCGACTCTCTCTCGGGGTATCTGGGCATGTAAATACTACGGATGAGTTGTTGGAGTTGTATCGGTGCATCCACTAATTGTCCACCTGTCCAAGACACTGAACCCCAAATTGCTCGGCCACTGATTCATGGCATGCTTGATTAGCACCATGGTGTTGTGGCCTCGTTCATCAGTGGGTGAAAGGGAGACAGAATTTAAGGTGCAATATAAATTCAGTCTGTTAACCATTTAGATTCAGCTTAAGGTCTTAATGTGATCTAACCAGAGGGCCCTCCACATCTTCAGTTCTCTTTCTTTTACTCTTTACACAAGTCTGTCTGTTACTTTGGATGTGAAAAAATGAATGCAACACTATGAATGTCCTTCAGAAGAGTTTGTCTGACAGTGTCCTTAAATGATTCTCCTCTCTCCTCTTTCTATGTTTTTCTCTCTTCCTTTGAGTGAAGCAGTTCAGAACAACTCTGAACAGCTTTGGCTCCTGATGTGGTTGGACACACACATCATACGGACTAGTCAGTTTTTAGCGTACCACCACTTTTGGTGTATGATTCTTTCACTTTGCCGGTCACAAGGTAGCCACGCCCTAAATTTTCCTCTAAATGGGAACATAATTTATAATATGAACTTCATGCTGTGTTGAAGAAGACTTGAAACAAGTGATTGAGATGAAAATGTGTCCTGTTGGGACGCCAGTGTCCCAGATGTGCCATCAGTTGCTGTCCACCATGATACACTACACGGGATAAAGCACTCAATCGTCACCTATTTTGGTTCTGGACGCCCTCTGTTTGTGTTTGTGTTTTCTGAACCCGACATTAACGGGTCACAATGTTTAACTCAATGACACCGTTGGCGCCTTTGCATCCATAGTTCCCTTACATCCTTGCACGCGTCCCTTTGTCTTTGCTCGTCTCGGAGGCTTGTAACAATCGCTGAGCTGTGCGAGGGCAGCAGCGTAGGTCAGGTTTTCCGTGCACTCAGCGACGAGCCGCAGACTGTGATGGAGTGTCCATCTGCTCAAATCTATCGAACATGTTGACAAGCGATTCATTTCGCTGCCTTCTCCACGTTTGTTCGTAATAGACAGATGCCTGCAGTCCTCCACCGAGAGATGAATGTCAGCTCATATGTGGGTCGACTGTAGCGCCTACTGTAGTATGGGATAGCATAAGTGGGTCAGAGTAATCTGTGTGAGTGTGCTGACGATTATATGACATATGTGTGTGTGTGTGTGTATGAAAGCTGATGGATTACAGGACTGCATGTTTACAAGATGCAATATGTATTCACATCACTTTCTCCTCCATTATCCGTCACGGCAGCTTACCTGGGGTTGAGTGTTTGTTTGGAAACAAAGGTGTGTGTGTGTGTGTGTGTGTGTGTGTGTGTGTGGTTGCTAAAAGTGTCGTGTTGGGCTGGCGCACCTCGCTTCATTACCCTCCTCCCAGCTGCAGACAGACTGCGCAGCAGGAACACATAAACTCTCTGTTCTCCTTGTGTACACACCGCAGCCCAGCCACAAAACCACACTCTGCACACAAACACAGAAATACACCCCGAGACAAGCCAGCAGTCGAGCTGACTGAAGCACATTGCCACACACTGCCGGTCCCTCATGGGTGCGCTTATGCGCCGTCACCCTGGGCCTGACTCAGCCACCGGCGCCCGATGCTCTCCTCACCACACCTGGATGCAACCCACAACACCGTATCATCTTAATTCATCCCTCCTGGAGAAATGTACTTATTTGGCATCATCGCGTTAGTCTCCCCCGGAAAATGTGCTGCCTCACAGATATCTGCAGACCCGGAGAGATTGCAGATTTTTAATAGCTGGAACTTTGCTGCAGACGTTCGCTGGAGCAGAATTAATGCGCTGCACTCCAGTGTCTGTGTGTGTGTGTGTGCCGTGGGATGTTTGTTTGTTTGTCATGGTGGAGGTAGTGGTGTTACAGCATGTTCTGGCGGCGGCTCGTACCGCTCTCCACTCTGGCAGGCTGACATGCTCCTGGAGCAGATGGTGCCGACTGTGAACATGAACACTGCCATGCCCTTGGATGGGACAGGAAATCTCCTCCCCTCATTTCCTCTGATTGCCTTTTCCGTTCCTCTTCTCCTCCTTTACTTATCTCTCCATTCCTTGTCTTTGTTTTTTGTTTTTTTTAAAAACGGACGACAAGAGAAATGTTGCTGTACACAACTCTTTTAAAGGTGCAATCTGTAGAACTTTTGATTGGATGAGGAAGAACTTCACTGACTGATTAAAAAGCCAATTAAACAAACAAATAAACAAACTCTGTTTGTTTTCATGACTGAATAAACTGGATAAACAAACTGACCTTAAAGGACAACACAATTTCATACTGTTTTACTTTGTTTATATGTGGCGGACCCTGCCACCTTTCCAGTTTTAGACAGTGTTCTGGGACCTTATTTTCCTCTGAGAACAGCTTGTTTATTCAGTTATGGCAAAAAAAATACACATATATATATATATATATATATTTCTGCATTTGTATTATTACCTCATTAATGTTGTAAATAGAGTTTGAATTCCTTCTCCAAAACTACATAGTGCCCCTCTAAAAGTGTGATAAATAGTCCAATAACATCGACTTTTTCTCTGCTCTCCTACAGTTTTTCGTGTCCTCCACTTTGTTTGGTCTTTGTTTGTTTCAGTGTCCCGCTGCTAAGCCGCTGACCTCTGACCGCCGACCACTGGGAGAAGCCGTAACCGTGGCTTAGCCTTCATTAAGCCTGTCTTCTCTGTCCAAGCCGA
Source organism: Pagrus major (assembly GCF_040436345.1). Lineage (NCBI taxonomy): Eukaryota > Metazoa > Chordata > Actinopteri > Spariformes > Sparidae > Pagrus > Pagrus major. Next base: position 11,375,997 of record NC_133237.1, read on the forward strand.
TTGTTAATGCTAGTAGTTAACCCCGGGTTGCACATGCGGCCCCGACAACAGCCAACTTTCTCCAGTTCTGCCCCAGATGTCACAGCGGCTGCTCTTCCTTCACTTTCTGACGCAACAGTGATGCATTTACTGCCTTTAAGTGTCGGTTCGTCTGGTTTGGTCATCAAGCCACCCACTCACCTGTCTGCTCCTACGCCGTCTGTTTACCTGCAAATCAGTTTCTCATCCATCCCTCCGCAGTAAAGTGGTGATCTCACCGCTCTGTGTCAAACATTGCGTGTTTTTCTTCTTGTTCCCATGTATCTGTCAGTCTGGTCCACTCCTCTGCGTCCTGTCGGCAACATGTCTCGTCGACATAATTTGTTTTGTCTCCCTGCCTGTCATTTTTAACAGGAGGTGATTGACTCGGCTCTCCGCAGAGACGGCGTCCACGCACTGCTGTCGGATGACAGGATGACACATTTCCGTCCATTTTTTTTTTTTTTGCGGTGTGGTATTTTTATCACGCTGCTCTGTTTCACAGTGCGATCCATTTTTCATTGTGCTGAGGTGATTGCAGCCATCAGTCATAAGGATCCACTGAGTTTTCATTATCTTATCGCGCTCAGTGCATTTATATCTTTTGAGACCACAGATGCATTTAACAACATGAGAATCAACAGCTGAACAGTCACACCGCAGACCGCCCTGAGGTCAAGCTCTGCTGCGCTCAGACTGTGGCTGTCTGTGGTAATGTGAGGTCTTCGACACAAACAGTGTTAGTGGACACAGAAGGGATGAGCTGCAGAGGTCATCAAATGGACAGATTATGACTCCAAGCAGACAGTCTGACTGATGAAAACAAAAACAGAGGGAGAAGCGGTGCTATTTGTAGAGAGAGTTCAAAGCCTGCGGTCAGACGGATCCGACTGTGTGTAGAATCACAACTAGAACTCTGATACTCAGACAGAAATATACTTACTGCATCTGAACACTGAAGAACTGGGTGCAAGTACAAAACTTGATCTCAACTACCAGAATTAGCGGCGGCACCATAAACACGCCCTTAGTCGGTTTACGTGATATCGTCATGTTGGTGTAGTTTCTAGAACATCTTAGTCAATGTTGCTCCAAGATGATGATTTCTAATTACGAAACGGTGACGAAGCCTGCGTCTCTCTGAACATATATTATTCACTTTTTACACTTTTACACTAAGTTCACTTATTGTTTCCCAAACACTTGCTTAAACTTCTGGAACTTCTGTGTTGTGGCATAAGCCGGTGGTTGGATTGTGTTAGTGGACTTAAACTATCGTTAGCTACTGTCAGGGCCTGAAGTTAACTTTTTTGGCCACCAGCCACTGTGGCAGGTGGATTTTGAAATCCACAAATTGTTACACAGAGCCCCTTTAAGTTTGGCCAACACAAGTACTTGCTTAGGTTTAGGAAAATATGACGTGGGTTACATTTTACTTTTCCCACATGCGTATTTTTCAGTCTGCTTCTTTTTCCTGAGTCACACAGCAAAATCCATTTTTATAGCCCCTGTTTGTATCATTAGTGCTCTGCAACAACAAAGAAGTTGTGCTTTTTCACCACAGACCTCTCAACGACCTGTCATTATATACAACCATTATGCAAAGCTGTGGCTATGGCACTCGTATCATTAATTCATCACATGTGCATGTACAATCATCATCATCAAACATTATGTTGTATGTATAATTTAAATGTTTCTTGGGTAACTTGAGGACGAGCCATGCTATGCTGCAAGATCTATTTCTTGTTTTCGTGCTATATTTTTAATTACACTTCAAGATATAAAAAACAAGGCCGCATTTATGTTAATTACATTTACAAATGTATCAAAACAAAAGAACGAACCTCTAAACTGTTGTATTACAAATATGCAGCTATACTGCAGCACTGATTTAGTTCATTATGATTTAGTTTGTAGCACTCACAGATTGAAATGAGATTAAATGAATCAATGTCTTAAAGGGAGACAATGTGACTTGAGAAGAAATAACACCTTCTTCCTTTTTCAACTGAAAAGTTATATTCGGTCATTGCTGCTTTACTTGGTCCAGTGTGATCCGTGGCTAATGTTAGCAGATGTGTTGAGAAAGGTCTTTGTGACTGAAACATTGACCTTTTTCTCAATAAATCCATGCAGAGGTAAAAAAAAAAAAAAAAAAAAAAAAGGAAAAAAAGGGAGAAGAATAAAATAAAAGGAATGCAGGAATTACTAGTTTTCATGATGTTAGCAGTTCACCAACTTTAGATTCATATTGCCGTGTGACATTACTGAGCCAACCCCCTGACTTTATGTCATTTAAATTACTGCAGAAGCCAGTGCTAAAAAAAAAAGGCTGCATAATCTTGACGAAAATAAGTTTTAAAATGTGCTTTTGATGGACGTTTTACATTGTGTAGCCAGCAAAGACACTAAAAGTATTAGCCTCAGTCGCTAAAGGCGTGAGCACTTCAAAAACAGCTTGAATAAAGGTTGTTTTGGGCAAAACAGCATAGTTACCGGCCATCATAGGTAATTAATGGAAAATGTGGTGCAACTGCGCCTTGAGCTGAAAAGTTGGAGATCTTTCACTGTTTTTTTCAAAGCTAGAAAATGTGACTTGCAGCTCAACAAAGGAGTGCACATCAGACGCACCATACCACAGGAAAACAGTGGCTTTGCTGCTGACACGTTTCGGGTGAGACGTCTTGGTGTGATGGGCCGCTCAGATGATCTGAAGCATAAAAAACAAAGTTTATGTGCGGGATTGCGTCTACATGTCTTTTGTCCGTATGCATTATTCATGCCGTACATCCGTCCCTTGGAATCTCAGTTTAGCGTATTGGGCATCCAGCATTTCCTTTCTTCTGATCTTTGCATTACAACATATTCAACATGCTTCAACAACCGTATGTTTTTATGTGCCCTCACTTTGAACATCACATCATCTCTAAATATTTAAAAGACTTCTTGAAGGCTTCCTCTAGTTCCTTGTCATCTCTGTCAGTAGCTGCGTCTCACTACCTGTTTAAAAGATTAGAGGGTGTCAGGATATCCAAGGCAGGAAATGCTGTTAGGACGTTTATGTACGACACCTATCGTCCCAATTCACAGTCAGACTAGAGAAGAAGCAGCTGATACAGTAATACTCCGATTTCATCCTGAGAGTGTGCAACCTTTGATTCAGACAGGAGTCTCATCAATTACAACTCCTTGATTAGTGCGCAGCGAACACACCGCTCTGCTCTTTGAAAGCATAATGATGCAGCTCTGCGTTCCCCTCCCATACTTTACACACTAATGGACTGAGCCACAAGCAATCTCACAGGGTCTTCATGTGCAGTAACTGGGGAATACTGTACTGCGTGTTGGCAGAAAATATTGCGATGGTGCATGTATTGCTACCTTGCACGAGTTTTAATAGAAGTAGGCTTTTATAATATTGATGATAAACTTGGTGTCATTACAGTTCAGCTACAGTGTGTTCAGATTTCAGCTCTCCTGTATGTGTTTCATTTAACAACAGTCGTGTGTGTGTGTGTTTCACCGCTTTAGAGAGCGATCAAACGAGCAGGACACCAGTCGACAGCAGGCCTTTTTCTTTTATCTCTAATTTTATAACTGCATGTGCCCCGTGGGAAGCAGCGTCACCTGTGTGTGTGATTCCACGTATTGATGTGTGTGCTTGCGCTCCCCTCTGCTGCATATTGCTGCAATTTCTCGCAGTCTCGCGGCTGCGTCGACTTTATTAGCCGATGCTGGATGAAAGCCAGGTGTGTTTAACTAGGCCGGGCCTCGGTGGCTCTCGGTAAGGAGACACGTATATTGTATAACCGTCCACCCTTTGACAAAACACTAACAGGGGCCCGAGGTGGATGGGAATGTGTTTGAGGCAACACACTTTGAAGACAGTAACTATGTCCACCCTCGCACTGCCTGCTTCAGCAAGGTGTGTGCATCCAGCCGTCACATACTTTGGTAGTCACCTTGATCTTTATTAATGCATGAATATATGATAAATTATTCCTAATTTGAGCAAAACTGCTTTAGAGCTGATTAACCAATTAATTGTTAATGTCATTTTTCACGCAAAAACATCAAACATTCTGCCTCAAGATGATTCTGGTTCTGTTTATTATCCTTGTGAACTGAATGTCTACGGGTTTTGCTATTAACTGGGGTTGCAATTGGAGTTCATTTGTAAAGATTATCTTGCTGAAAAAGTATCATAAATTTGCAATAATCCAAAATGTTATTGAAAAATCTTTAGGGGATCTTTAGGCTTTATAGGGAATCAGGGTGATGCTAACTTCCAGGTTAGCCTACAAAAATAAATCATCCCTGCAGCCCCTCAATGTATGTAATGCAAAAAAAAAATATGTAAAAGGAGACTCTGCTTCCTTCAATAGAGTTAGGATGTTTTTGGTAGTTATCTGGCAGCTCTGAACATTTAGGTAGGTGGGTGGTTATCTGGGAATACTGGCCTGCAGTGGCTGGGAAGAGTTTTTTCAACATGTAATTATAAACACTTGTATTCTCTGGTGAGCCTTGCTGTGTTTTGATTACCGAGCCTACCAAAGAAACAGTTTGATAATTATGGCACAACCAGGTCAGTGAGAGAGGCTCTGGCTGAAATCCACCTGCAGACATTGACCCAGCTGATTCTCGCCTGAATGAATGAAAGCACAGTATTGATGTGTAAAGCAAGCAGAGCAGCCTGCTAACCTGGAGAAGGAAAAAAGTAACTGCCTCTTGAACTGTGATGGTTTCTAATTCTTAATAAAGAAATGATTTTAACTTGATCTGCAGCTGCATGTTACTGTTTTCAAAATCCCAGTCGCATGAAACAACAACAGTTTCAGCTAGCAGCGTACACGCTGAATACAGCAAGTTACCCTGATGCTAACCTGGTTGCTAAACCTGCACAAGTGTCAGACTGCTAGCTAGTAACCAATGTGTAATCAATGCACGTTTCAAAATGTTCAAAACATTCAACCTCCGGGAAACACAATCTGTTTTGTTGAGTAACACTGAATATAAACATAACTTTATATAAAACTCCACAGGGCGCCTTTAATCAAGCAGATAATCAACAGTTAATTGGAAACACTCATTTCTGTTTGCAGCCCTCACGGTGATTCTGCATCAAAACCTTTAGAGGTGAAAAATGATTTTGGTGAAAGGTCTGCAGCTGAAGCACAAAGCGGTCGGCGGCGGTCCAAACACAGAGTTCAAAGTGTGGTTTGTCTGTTTATCTTTTCTCTGTTCTCCCTGAAGCGGTGAACGTCTGTCTCTTCCAGTCCGACCTGCAGGTAGAGACGTTTGTTTATGTGTTTGTGGAGCGAGAACACACACACACGTACTCGAGCCCCCTCACAAACACACACGCTGCAGAGTGCTGACAGCGTGGTCCCTGGTTCAACGGTAAAAGTGCTGTGGATGGCTCCTCGGAGAGCGTCAGTTCCTCTCATGATGTACATTCCACTTGAGACGCCGCTGCAATGTAATTAATGTTTTAAGGGACGCAGGAGTGTATTAGAGCCGAGAGGAGGAGGTCGGAGGGAAATATGAAGGAGGAAAAGGCACAATCAGGAAGGGTGAAAAGGTCTAATGAGATTGATGAATGTCTCACACTCTGACACTAAAGGTTAGCTGCACGCTGAGCAGTGTATAGGAGCTGGTCACCTGCTGTATGCACATCAGGAGAAGAAATAGAGTCATATTATTCGGCTGTTACTGGCTGTAACAGAGCAGCGTCTACTTCTTCTTTCCATTATAAGTTGTAAATGCCAGTGCTAAAGTTATGGGCTACCAATCACCTTGGCTCGGGCTGAAAAGGAAAAGTCATATTTCGCAGCTCGCTTCTCCCTCAGCTGTATTTGCTGACTTAGAATTTAATTGACGTTGCCTCTGTAATTTCCTGTCTCTCCCCTTTGTATGCGAGTAAAAAGCGGGATCTTCCCTCTGATGGTTTAATCCCCCCGGACGTCCAAGTACATCATGCATGACTGCTCGCATTCTCAGCCCAAGTGTGTGTGTGTGTGTGTCAGTGTGTAAATGAGCGTGTCTCCCTGCAGCCTGGATTAGCAGGCTGAGTGTTGCCAGAGTCTGTCCAGAGTATCCACAGTGTGAGGGAGGAAATGAGGCGATCAGTAGCGGGGCTGTAATCAGCAGTGACGGCCCGCCTCGGGATCGTCCAGCAGGTGATTTGGAGGGACACTCCGCCCTGCTGCCTTCGTGTTGTTGTGTTGTTTCTTCTTAAAAAATGCTTTCGAGGTTTTTATCACAACCGTTAATGATAAAACGCCCTAAAAGTCAGCGGAGAATGTTGCTCTCGGCCTATATTTTCATAATATGTATAAGTTTGTAAGAATTTCTGGATCTTGCATTAATCTTCATACAATACTACAGTAATCTCCATTATTACTTACCTTAATCCTTTTATCCATCTGCTCTCCCTGTCTCCGTTCCCCGGAGAGGTTTTGTGTTTGCACTTCCTTCCTGACACAGAAACCTCTCAGACGACTGTCCTTTGTTTAACCTCACACGCTCGCTTTTCCTCCCATATGCAGGGGCAAGAGCATTCACAACATAATCCCCCCGACTACACTTTCACAGTCTCATCGGAAGAGAGTAGGGGGGGTGGGCTACTCGCCGGAGCACGAGAGTTCAGAGTGGCCTGGATCATGGTGACAGGTTATAGTGATTCACTGGTCTTATAATGCGAACATGATTTGGAAAGGGGGGGAAAAAAAAGCCATTGCGGTATAAAGGAGGAGATAATTAGAGCGAGTGAGAGGACGAGGTTTTAATCAGACTTGATCTGCTGAAGTGGATGTCGTCAGGGTCAGTAGAAGGACTCATGTGAGCACAATATGCTTAAAATATATCACCTCCCGGGACTTTTGACATTTCCGCGCGCCCTTTAAAACACTTGTGTATCTAAAACTCTGTGATTACATTTGGCTATGTGTTAGACACACTGAGTCCAAAAAGGTTAATGCTTGATTGAGTGTTAGCATGTTAAATATTCAAACCTACAGTGCTAACAATAGGCCAGAGGATTTCCTGTTGCATCAGCACTAATGTACCTGTTCTGGCCCTATATGGGTTGGCTGTGGATTAGGATGTAGAGCAGGTTTTCTCTTGATTACAGAATTGAGCATCACACTGAACCCCGAAATGGTCCAGATGTGTACATGCAAGCTACAAGCTACTATTTTAAAATAAGGCACTAAAGAGGAATTTATCCAAGACTGCCACACTCTACCTGCAGCCACTGTCACAAAAGAAATAACAACATTGTTTGTAAAATTAAGAGAAAGGCATGCATGTACAAAGCTGCAGACTTAAGGAGGCCTGTGTATCCACCTTATTCCTATTACAAATTGAAAAACAACAACTCCTGGCACGTCTTTCCACTAAACTGGAACGACATCTTCCATGGCAACAAGACGCTAATCTTCGTTCTTATGGTACACGTCCACAGACCATCACAGGCTACACCCGCCAACAACCATGCAGATACTGGGGCTTACTGTAGACCAACATGGCAGCTCATTGGAAACATTCTCTTATGTTACAAAAATAGATCACAGAAATATGTTTTCCAAAGAGTTCTTAGGAGAGAAACAAGCCTGAGTCTTCATTTTATTACGTCAACTTGGTTTTTACAGTTTTCAGAGATCGCGAGTCGCACTGGACGCCCCTGATTTGCATAATCTGAAACCCCTACTTTATGCAAACAGTTTCCTTTTGTAAATTATGGTCTCATGCAAGGTAAAATAGGAGGGTATGCTTCAGGGAATGGCTACCATGTGTTTGACAAGCCTGTACTTGGTTTCTCGGTAAGATCCAAACAGGATTTCCTCCCTATAGCTCCACCCTCTCTTCCAAATATGGTAACTTTTGACTGTAAATAAACAAACGACAGCCGTGACGCCAAACTCAAAGGCTTCAAAATGGCAGTCAACAAACTGAATGGGTGAGTTTGAGGTGGGTTTACACATGAATTCCACATAAATCAGAGTTATACAGTACAGGAAGGTCTTTAACAGGCTGACTTGTGCCTTTTCTATTTAAACAGAGCAGGTGTCGTCATGACGATCCCCATTCAGTACTACTGTAAAATGAGCCAGGATAAAGAGTTTGGTTGCCTCAGCATCATGCTTATATTATACCCATACCAGAGTGAAATATATACTGCCCAAACAAAACACAATTTCCATAATGCACCGTTTGTGTGTGTGTGTGTGTGTAGTGGGAAGAAATGTAATATTGACTCTGTAAATCCCAGATGCTCACAGTTACTGTGTATCTACTTGTGAAACAACGATCTGTCACAGCCACCAGTATCATCAGGAGCATAATGAACCATCACACACACACATCTGTCGCATGATACTGGGTGTAAGCAGTTTTGTCCCACTCGAATGTAAATTACACTGTAAACTCCAGATTTTTTTTTTTTGTGTGTGTGTGTGTGTGTGTGTGTGTGTGTGTGTGTGTGTGTGTGTGTGTGTGTGTGTGTGTGTGTGTGTTGATGATGATGATGATGATGAGAGAGAGAGAAAAAAAAATGTTGGAACTTTTAATCAGATACATCTCCGTTATAAATGACTGCACTATAACTATAATTCAAACCTGATCATTGAAAAAAAACCTCATATTGTAATTTTGTGAAATTCTATAAATCAGTTTTAAGTTTTTTGATCCATTTTTGGAAGTTATAAATGAAAATTTAATTTACAGTTTTAAGATAAGGAAATATTTGAGAGCACAGATAATGAGACCTTTTCTCCCTCTATAGATGATTCACTAATACAAAGTGGGGGGGGACCATAAACTGCTTTGCTCCTACTTTCTGTAGAGCAAAGCATCGGCTTTAAGGACACATCGTAGTGTTCTCTGATCATCATTTGTCTGTGGCGTCCAAAATGTTACAAACCACTAATGAAAATAAATATCTGTTTAACAACAAGGTTGGGTTAGGTTTAGGAAAGCATCGTGGTTAGGGGGTTTGCTAGTGTTGACTAGCACTTGGAAAAAAAAGCAGTCTCTCGGGATGATGAAAAAGTCCATCTGGCAGTAACACGTTTGTCACTGAGCCACGGTCCACTCGGCGGAGATGTTGCCCAATTTTACTAAACAAAGAGCCATCAGCTGTTCATTATATAAAAAGGGAGCTGGCAGCAGTACACATATTATCTGTAGAAACTTTTCTTTTTATTTCTTTTTTTTTACAGTACAGTACTTACAGTGTCATTTGACCTTGCTGATGAAGTAAAAACATGATGATTGTTTTGTCATGTCCGAGGGGGGCTAACAGCATCTAGCTGACATTGTTTCTTTGATGAGATTCCTTCCATCCGAGATCTCGGTGCTGAATGTGTTCTCTTCATTTATTGTTCAGTGCTTTCATAATTGTGACATCAGCACAGCCATTCAAAGGCCAAACAAAACCCCAAAAAAAGTTTGATTTGACAGGTTTCTTTGTAGTTTGGTAGAATAGAAGTCCACAGTGACTCATGAAGGTGTGACTCAAGCTGCGTGACTAAATAGTTTACACTTTTATTTTTGCTTTGCAGTCTGTTCATCCTTTAGCCAACACTGCAGTCTATTCAGAGGTGAAAAAAAAAGAAAAAAACTCCTGAATGACAAAATTCTTCTGCCACCACGGCACCGCATCTGTCTGTTTTATGTATTTTTTCACTGTGTACACAAAATTCATCAGCTTATTTGACTAAAGCTCATTTTTGAAAAGCGGAGATTCAAGGATTTTTGATAAATCGCCATCACTGACTGAACTAGATTAAAGTGGTTTATAATGGCATTTTCTGAAAGAAAACATTTCTCATCTCTCTCTTTCACACGCAGACACATGCATTATGTAGGTGTAATCTGTTATGATGAAGCACGCCTTTGTCAGCATTACTCCCTTGTTTGCAGTTTCCTGGCAGTAAGCTGGAGGTCTGCGTAATCTTTGGTGCCTTAGCTACTGAGCCGTGTTGTCACCGAGACACCTGGTGCAGCAACCTGACTGACCGACTCATGCTGGGCCGACACGTGGCCTCAACCTGGACTGTGTGGGAAGGGAGGAGAGACGTGAGAAGTGTAGGATAGCAGTGAGTGATGATGATGAGTGATAAAGAGGTTGTAAGCTTCAAGGGGAAACTGCTGTCAGGTGTGAACAAAAGGGAAAACAGGAGAAAGGAGAATAAAGAAGACTATAGTACCTCGGAGCATTCAAGTGAAGAAACAAAAGCTATGAAAAAAAGATAAATACATAAATCTATCTATGACTTCTTTCTGGGTCACAGGGGAGCTGTAGTTTATCCCTGAATTATTTGGTTTAAAGGCAGAGAAACTCCCTGGATAGGTTGCTGTCAAAAGTTGGAACCCTACAGGGACCCTGCTTCACATTTACCTTTGGACTGTGGGAGGAAAACACCACAAACACAAAGAAAACATGCAGACTCCCCACAGAATGGACCATTCTTTCAATGCATTGATTGAAGTACTGAGCTGAAAATAACAAAACTTCTGCCGTCATGGAGACAGCTGCACCGTCCTCCTCTCTTAGCTCTTTTCTCCAGTTCAGTTCTGTGTATAATCTCTCGTTTAAATCCAAACCTGCCATTATGTACCTTCACCCATCTGCTCAGGTGGGTAGATTCGGCCCACAAGACACTTACAGGTCCTTGATGATCTGTACTTCACCTCTACTTGCTACCAGACCTTGGCTGACCAAGTCATGACCAGGACCAGAGTGTATCGAGACCGAGACAAGACCAAGACCAAGTCCTTCAAAAAGTGGTCTTGTCTTGTCTTGTTGGACCTTTGTCTATCTTTCATTTTCGGTTATCTGCAAGGTGGTCAGCCTTCCATAGGTGTACCCACACCTTTCCAATCCCATAGCTCCATATGTCTCATATCAAGCCTGTTAATGTCGCTTGTCTTCTTTCTCCAACCACTCAACCACATGTACAAACCGAAGATGCCAGCGAACAGCATCAAAACTTCTTGTGACACACACACACACACACACACACACAGACACACTTACGATGTCAAATTAGTTTGTTTTGTTACCAACAGTGTCGTCTGAAACAGACGATCTGACATTCACACCCAATTCATGCGCTGAGAAAAAAAAGCTATTTCTGTCACTTTTCATGTGAACAGCCAAGTGCAACACTATGAATGACTTCAATAAGTGACAGAAAAAGTGTTTGTTATCCCCACGTTTGAATGAAAACATGTCCGCCTCCTCTCTTTGATAGCAGTCTTTTTACCCCATCTTCAAGTGAGGACATTCGGAACAACTGTTGACACATTTTATTTCTGACAATAGCTGGGAAACGTGTCTATGAATCACTTCTTTACAGCTGTGGCTGGTTCTTTCAGTCCCTGGTGTACCATGAATAGTACAGTGGGAGGGTTACAGTCTTGGGGCTCTGGATCAGGATATCCTAGAAAACCTCCCCCAATAAAATCCCTGCCAGCCTAACAGGTGAGGTCATGAACGACAGTACAGGTCGCTGATGATTTCAGATTGAGTGAAGTGAGATCCACTGTTTCTGTTTGTTTCTAATGACCATCTTCTTTGACCAGATCTATGATTCAGCTACACAAGTCGTGCGACCACAGCCGAGCAGACTCGGACCGCATCCAGATTGCCTTCAGTGTTCCTGGCACAATCACCATCTCTCCAGGATCAGTGATAGTCTCCAGGACATCCCCATGTGCGTGTTCTCAAGGTTATTGTGAAGCAGCTCGATCTCTCAAGCTCTGGAGTTGGTCCTCTGCACCTGTGTCCCCTCCTATAATCACACAATCTAACTTCCCCCTCCTGTCTTGTCTCTGGGGGCATCATCAGGAACCCAGTCTGTCTCCTCCTGAGCACTGTTCTCTGCCCATTGTTTTTTTTTTTTTTAACTCCAACCCTCTTCTTTTTACCCTTCAGAGGCTTCTGGAGTAGCATTCATCATCTGGGTCCACAACTGGGCTCCAGCTGTAGCTGCAGCTGCAGCTGCTCATTTAGGTCTGGTTTTACTCTGTTGTCATCACCTCCTTTTTCTTTGTGTTCTTCTTTTCATTTTCTTCCTTTTTTCTGTCACAAGATAATCAACAGCTCACCAACCTTATGTATGCACCATATGAATATTTTTTTTCCTTTAGTGAGACACAAAAAAAGGCAAACTTGAAAACGGAGACTGGATTTTGAAGACACGGTAGAGGAGGTCCCTGCAGACTGGATCCTGAACCAGTAGAGAAAGAAGACAGAGAATATTGTCATTTGAACTCTGGCGCGAACAAGTGCACCGATACAACCTGAAAAGATCCACTTTGATGTGAACCCCCGGGGCAAACTCAAAGCAGACCAGCCACAGGATTATGTGGTATGAATTTGTAAATGTGCACAACTTTAAAAGCAAAAACTAAACATGATCTGCAGATCTCGCAGTGCTGGATGTCTCATCGCTTGCATCTGCTTCTGTCTGATTTTTCCTCATTAATAATAGATAAAGTACCATTTTGATTAATGCTAATAACCTTGTACTTCAATGTGAGCTCTCACAACCGAAACATTCAGTATGACTCTGAAGTGCAGTTAGAGCAATTATTTTATGCCAGATTTAGATGACAATTAACAACACTCTGTACGGTATGCTCTGTACAATGGTAACACAATTATTTAAGACAAGAGATAAGATAGAACTTTATTAATCCCGAAGGACATTGTTGTGCCAGAGATTGCAACAAAAACTGACTGAACAATAGAAAAACCAGCAACAGCCAGTAAAAACGAGTGGTGTCCCTGAGTCGGGGTCACACACTGTTTAAGATAAATACAAATATACAAAATATACAAACCGTAAGGTGTTTAAATATCACTTATTAATATGTCTTTGGCGAGGAATAGTAATTTGGTTTAAAAGTAAAAAAGTAACTGCTCAAGGAATAGTACTGGACTGGACTGACGAAGGCTAGCTGTTTCCCCTTGTTTCCATCATTTATGCTAAGCTAAGCTATCCCGCTGATGGATCCAGCTACATATTTAGCATACAGACAAAACAGCTGATCTTCTCACCTAACTTTGATTGAAAGCAAAGAAGCATATTCCCTAAAATATTGGAAGTTGCGTGACTTATTAGCGCGACTTGTTTTTAGTGGTAACAGGATGCTAATCCTCTTTTTAGAGCGATCAGCATATCTTTCAATCATGAAGACGTTATAGAGTGAATACTAACACTACATGTTTATTATTGCTTAGCCCACTTAGCTAACACCTCTGAAGTGTTGAAAATAGCGTCGGAGCGCCAGATATTATGATACTTTGCTACTTACGCTATCGCCGCTGAGCACAGGAAGTATCACCCATAATTGTTTCCCCCAGGAAACTTGTGGATATGTTGTCTATGCTGTGTACGGCACAATACGCTGAGATACTTTTATTTATTAAAGCAGCTAATGCATCGACATCCACTGACTCCAAAGATTCCATTAGGGCATCTTATTTACTGTAAATGCTTCTAGCTGCTCTTCTCTGTCTTGTACGGTCCACTTCAGCAAACACTATTACAACTAATCACTTACAAAGTGATCATGCTCCAGGAGCAGGGAGCCTCTCCAGTAACTCATTTATATCCCATATTGGGTGCAGGTTTTGCTGGGGCTCCCAGGGATTGTTTGGAGGCTGGTGCAGTCAGGCGTGGTGGGGAATGGGAATGAAGGGATTATGATGAGCTGTTAGCATTTGCTCTACACACAGACACACACATTTAAAAGGAGCCCGGGCAAACCAAATTAGGCTGCCAAATTGTCTTCTCCCTCTTCCCTGGCTGTCCTCTCCAGAGCCTTTGATGGTCCGCGTCTCTGAGGGCTCCGCCATCATCAGGGAAAGATGAGAGGATTGAGGGGCTTAGGCTCTCTCAGGAAGATAAGAGAGTAAGAGCCCATTCAGACTGAGACAGAGAGGAAGACATGACCTGTGGAAGATTAAAGTTGAAGGTCATCACGACTACAAGTTTTGAAATGACAGTGTTGTTTGTTTTATGTGAGAACACCACTGAATTACAGGGAAAGAAGGAACACCATCTGATTCATGACAATAATTAAACAATTCTTTGCTTTCGGTGTGACTCACCATGTGCACAAGAGAGACGAGTTGTGAGTGTGATCAAGGGCATTGGAAAGTATAATATTAAACCTGTTTAATTTTATAAGATGGCTGTTTTGCAAGAGTTTGGGAGTTTGAATATAAAGATTATATCACTGGAGAGCGCCATTAAAAGTTTCTCCTGAACTTTTGATTTTACTTGGACTCCTGTTGAACCTTGTTAAAGCGGCCTCGTCTCATTTGCAGGGCGTCACATACCAACATTTTGTTATGTCCCTCAGTGTGTCACACATAACACATCCTCACACCTAAACGACTGGATAGGTCGATTGCCAGTGACTCCTATAACGACATTTGACACCATTCCCAAAACAGCATGACCCCGGCAGCATGCTGGAGACGGGCGTACCCGACCGTCATCGTATGTTTCGTTACGTTTAGGTTTAGGCAAGAAAACGACTTGGTTAGGTTTCGGAAAACATCATGGTTTGGCTTTAAATAACGCTGTTACATGTATGTAACTTCAGTTTAGGGTTAAGGTTCTAGGTTAGGGTTAGGGGTTTGTGTTTAAGCAGCAGTCTCCTGGGTGAAAGTCTTTCAGGTTAGGTTACCAAACCTTTAAATTCAGGTGATTGGCGGCACTGTATGTGTAGTTTACATGAGACAAATTGTTGATTCATTTCGGTCATAAAACATAAGACTACTATTTTGAAAAGAAAGGTCACTCTTATGGTATTATGCTTTATTGCTTGAAAAATGTTGCTTCCTGGACTCATAATGAAAAATTTAAAAAGAATTTCTTGATTTGTGCTTCATGAGGGAAATTCACACTTTTTAATAAAATGAGATATAACAGTGAAGTTTTTCAAGTGAATACTGGTCACATGGTGTGTTTTCTTGAACTCTATGAACTGAAAGCTAACTATAACATATTGCTTGCTGTTTACCGTCGTCCCTTTTCTGGCTTTTATTCCCATGAGCTGAAGATATTAACCCCCTGCAGCGTGCAGACACATCATCCACTTGATTAGGTGTGTGTGTGTGTGTGTGTGTGTGTGTGTGTGTTTGCATGTTGACTTACATGTGGGGGGTTTTTGCTATAAGCTCTTTAAAATTAGAGAATCTATTAGCAGCTGTAGGGGGTCCATAAATGCATGCATAATGAGTGTCGCACATACACACACACACATGCACACACACAGAGTGCTGGCTAAGACTCAACAGAGATAAGCCAGTGGATTAAAACAGCACCAAAATGTCTCTGATGTAGGGGACGGACAGTTATGTAACACAGAGAAATGCTGACCAAGGAGAGCCTCTCTGTGTGTGTTCATGGGAGTTTTGCTCTGCATACCTGTTTTCTATATCGCTGCAGTTTTACATTTCTTCGGTTTACTTAACAAGGTGATTTATAGTTTTTTTTTAAAACTCGTCCACGGAGAAAAGTTATTCTGCGGTCTCTCAAGAGAACACAAGCTGAATTAAATTTGAGGTTATATTTGGATGTACCTTTTCCTCTACCTACAGCAGCATGCGCATACAAATTTAATCAACCAGCTCTGCCCTCTTTGCTGCCTGAATGCACTGATTCCTTACAGCAGTGCCATCTCCAAGAGTCCTGCTGCATGAGGATGTGCAGAGGGAACTCCCCCTACAGGCTGAACGCTGAGACGACAGCATTTCTTCTCATTACTATTCAGTTCATGCTGCTGCTGCCTTCAGATACCGCTTGTAGTTACTAGCTGGTTATCACGGCCGTTGGTTTATGAAACTTTGAAGTTTATTGAGTTTCTGTTGAGCGAGGAAGAGCCGGCCTGGCGATGTCTTACCTTAACCTCCAGCTTCTCTCAGATTGAACATTTGGTGATGATGGAAAAGAAAGAAAAAGAGTTAAGAGGCTCTACAAGAGGATGAGATACAGATTCTTCTTTCGGGTGAATTGATCCTGTTCTAAAGCTTTCTCCAAGAGAGATGTGGTTGTAAAGAAAGTGGAGTGAGACAGAGAGAGGAAACCGGAGGGAAATTATAAAATAAGTGAGTCATGATGACGTGGGATAAGATGTGTGCCTTATCAAAGAAATCTCTGCGCATGAATTAATTATAAGAAAATGTGTTGATATGAATTTGATGTAAATATTTTATGCATGTGCTATACCAGACTTTTATGCATCTCTGAGACACTCTTCCCGTCCTTGTTTCCTTCCTCCTGACCCTCTTCACACATCAGTGTTTTTCTTTTTAAATACAAAGCTACATGAGCGTCAGCATCTCCTCCTCCAGTTCTCCACTCGAGTCAAAGGGAATTCCTGAGCGACGCAGCTCAACCTCGGCTCTGCCTTCTCATCACCCACGCAGCCTCTCTGCCTCGCAGCTGTTTGCCACTTTTTAACATAGTTCCCATTTGTTTTTGTTTTCTCAAATATGCAGGACAAGAGTAAAGCTCTTTGTGCCGTTTTTTGAACTAAATCCGCTGTTTTTAGAGGAGTATTTGCTGAATGACATCATGTCGGGCAGAACTGGATTAGCCGAGAATAGCTGATCCTCCACTTTACACATGCTGACGTTTCCCAGCAGCATGTGCTGGAAGGTTTTGAAACTATGAATATAAGAACTTAAAACACAAACAAATTCATATTTCTTAAAGGGACAGTTTGACATGTTGGGAAATACACATCAGCTTTCTTGCAGAGTGACGGGATCAATACCTCTTCTATGTCAGTGTGGTAGATATGTAGTGAACCCATTCAGTTTTTGTGTGGATTTAACAAAAAAGATACACCATTGCTCATTAGACGGGTTGGTTACCTTCAGACAGAGCCAGGCTAGCTGCTTCTCCTTGATTACAGTCTTTATGCTAAGCTAAGCTAACTGGCTGCAGTCTCTAGCTACATATGTACTGTAAAGGCACAAAAGTCCAACATTTGGCTTCATGTGCCACTTAGCAGCTCTCACAGTAATG
This sequence comes from Pagrus major, assembly GCF_040436345.1. NCBI lineage: Eukaryota > Metazoa > Chordata > Actinopteri > Spariformes > Sparidae > Pagrus > Pagrus major. Next base: position 11,393,075 of record NC_133237.1, read on the forward strand.
AACAGGGCGCCATCTCCAATGCTGTATCCAGATTTTGATTGTTACATCCATGGTGTGTTTCCCCAAAATGTTGAACTATCCCTATAATATTTGTGCAATAACAGGCCATATTTAAACATCACACACTCTAATTTTCTATCTCCAACCAGTAGAGACGTTGTCATGATTACCAGCCATAAAGAGACACATAATCGCTAATGAAGACACACTCCTGTCCACACTCATGCCCGGCACTGCTTGGCATTGCTTTTGTGTACTCAGTTTGTTAGCCACTTGGAATAATCAACAAGTCTCTCTCAGGAGTTTGAGGTCCACCATCTGGAACAACAGGGAGGCTTTGGCCGACTGTCAATCAGGGAAGCTCAGGCCTGACCAGGGTGTACACTGGAACACACATGAGCCAGTTATTAGTCTGGACCATATGGATGTCCAGGACCAACTGGAAGACTTTGCTCCCCCCTGCAGACTTGTGGCATCTGCTGGACAAGGCGTTCTCAAGATGTTAACCTTATTATTCCACCTGACATCTGCAAATAAATTCAGCAGCAACACACTGACAGCGAACACTGGGTTGTGCAGCTTTCTTTCTTTCATTTTCCAGAACAACGTCTCCGTTTTCAGCACCTGCTCCTGGTTTTTTTTGTCTGTCAGTTCGACCTCTTTCCGCTGTTCCCCCCCTCCACGTTTCCATGTGCTCGCTCTGCACGTTCCCACCTGCAGCCGTAATCCACTTGCATGCACTTTCAGTCTGCTTCCCTTGTCCTGATTTTAGACAATCCTCTCATAGTCTCAACTAACAAGTCGAATTTTAATCATCCATTATCACTACTTAACCGAGCGAGTAACGGCGGATTTGACTGTCAAAGGTCACTTTTTGTTCCTGCTTTTTGGTGAATTGATGTCATCGTGGCAGCTTCTGACAGAGAGCAGTCTAAGATTAGGAACAAATCTTGACGTACATTTTTTTATTTTTTTTTCTGTTTTGCTGAAACAGGGAATGCTCTATTTTGAACTAACTTTACCAATAAAGTTGTTTCTTTTAGTCAGACTTCTCAGGATATAGTCTCGTCCAAAATATCTTCACCTGACTTACTTGGATTCATATCCGTCTCTGTATAAATTATCCTCCAGGTCTTCCATCTTCTCCTCTACCTCTAGGGATTCCCTCAGCTCAGGCAAATTATCAGTCAAGTGATGACACCCATAAAACCCTGACAGGTAGCGTGTGCTCTACTGAAATTGTATTGATCCACCGGCCATTCACACGAAGGCATGCAAGAGAGTAAACGTTTTAATATACCCCCTGCTCAGTATGTTTTACGATAATGGAGGAGCCCACACGGGGTGCGAGAAGCCTCATCACAGCCATGTCGGAGGACGCTTGTGGTTTATTTCCTTATTCTCACAGGAGTTTCAAGATTCAATCTCACCTGTGCGCTGTAATGAAATGAAGAAGTGTTCAGTGTCAGCTCGACTAATGAATCTCTACGCCAATGATTTCTTTATAGATTGCTCACTATACACACATGCGTGCACTCCACAAATGCGAGTTGAGTCTAACAAGGAGAATCACGTTCATCTTGTTGGCTGATCTCAGGATATTTACTGTGAGACAGCTTCATTTGGGCGGCAATGTGAGAAACAACCTTGAATTGTCAGGTATTTAATTTGCTTTCAATAGACAGCAAACACACATTCCTGTCCAGTCGTTCTAACAAGTTTATTTCCCAGAAACGCTACAAATGCAAAGCATGTAATTATTCTGTGGCTTACAATGAGCTTTGGCATACTGCAAAGGAGGCTAAATTAATTGATTTTACATGACAACAAAACCACAGTGAGATGTGTCACGGAAAATAGACCATTACAGGGAGATTTTCTCTGAGTGGAAGAGCATTTGAAAGTTGCATGTGACCACTTTGGGTTCTTAATGCTATTCTGTCTGTGCACCACAGAGTGAAGCGTCTGAGAGTCCTAATGCACACCATTTTTGTACTTCCATTTCCCTTGTCTCGAAGTCGATGGGTTTTTTGAATGGGTTTTTGGATAGACACCTGAAATAAGGTCTATGGTGAATACAAGCTCAAGAAATCTTCACATTTGGGGCCCCTTGTTCAGGAGCTATAACCTCGCTGCAGCGGCCCCGGGATTTGAGTCTGACCTGTGCCCCTTTGCTGCTTGTAGTCCCCTCTCTCACTCTCTCTGTCTCTCTCATCCCATTTCCTGTTAGTCTTCAGCTGTTCTATCAAATAAAGTCATGAAAAGGCCAAAAAAAAAAGCTAGAAATGTTCAACTTTTGCTGTACAGCATCCGTAAATACCCTACGTGTGAATCGTAAAGCATTGGTGTTTGCTAACAAGTGGCTCAGTGAGACTACAGAAGCTGTCTGGGACAATAAACGTCCTCACGCTCACTAGTCCGTCTTTACAGGCCGACTTTAGTTGCAAACTATTCGAACTCTGACTCCAACTTGTAGCCCATTTTATAGTAAAGTGTTTACAGTATAGTGAAGTTAAAAGCTCAGGGGAGGTGATGCTGAAGTGAAGACAATGACGTAGTTAATGTATAGCCTTTGTTACCTATTTACTTGTGGAGATTGCATTTATGTTTCAAAGATCAAAAAAGTGGTGTTCATTTGAGGATTATCTTTAACTCAAAGTACTAAGAACCAGGGCGATGCTACTTCCCAGTTCCCTGCAGCACTCTTTATCTAAAACCTCATATAACCCATCAATCCTTTGCCCTTTGCCTTAGAAGATTCATTCTTGACCCAGGTATTTTTCCTGAAACCTCTTGGGCTTATCCTGTGAGGATACGCTCCTCTCAAATACTGTAATCAGATTTGTATTTGCGACAGTGGTGCCAAATTTTACAGAATGTCGCTTTAACTGAAACCGTGATGTTTTCCTAAACCTAACCAAATAGTTTTAGTGCCTAAACCAAACCAAACTGCTACCAAATGAAGAAGATCCAGTATGTGTGTCGCCATTACACTACAGTTATCAATTAGTTACAGTAGGAACAGTAATATAAGTCATTTTCGGAGAAGCTGACGATCGACATATTCAGCCATTTAGGCATGAGGATTATTTCTCTTTGTTGTGTGCTACTACTTCCAAGTTCAAGACAAAACTAATACATTTTGTCCTTGAGAAATAAGTTATATAATTTGTAAGAAAATATGTTAATTTCTATATAGAAATGGAAAAACTAGGAATAGAATGACATAGAAATAAATCACTTTTTTCCTTTTTTCTCCATCATTTTTTCTTCCTTTGGACTCTGATAATCCTCTATTAACTGTATTAACTACTAACAACTGAAATTTCCAATGTCACTCCAGCAGTCAGCGGTCAAATCGATGAGACACCCGACCTGACACCTGTCACCACCCACACCGCTGTCCCGCCCTTGTGGATGTAGGTCAACCTCTGTATGTTAATGCAGCTTTAATTCATTACAGCTGAGCTCCTCAAATGTGATTGTTGGATTGATAGCAGCTGGTCGCAGCGCACGGAGCAGAGTTTGAGATCGATGGAAAGCTGGACAACAGACTCAGGTGTGCCACAGCCCGATCGAAGACAATGCGATACTAAAACCATACGATAAATGTTTGTCTGCTTGGGTGGATCAATTTTAGAAGTGCATGCAAAATATTTTACATTTCCTTTATTGGTATCCTTATCTTTCACTTTTGTCCATCACACATGAAAACAAAGTTAAAACATGCATGATTTGCAGAATCACCTCCCTCAGTTGGATTTTCTTTAACAGACTTCATCGCCTTGACCATCTCAGAGCCACAAGTAATAATTTGTGATAAGCTGAACTATGTTTTGATATCTGGCTCTCTGTGTGGGTGTGTGCATGAGGCAGAGCCGCTCTATAAAGGCACTGAAAGGCTGAAAGGGAGTCACACATTTGCAGTCCTTGAAAAACAGAGGTTAAGCTGTGAGGTCTTTTTCGCAGACCTGCTCACAGAGACAAGAATTCTCTTGTCTCTGTGAGGGCAATCACAAGGCTGCCTGCCTATTCACACGCACACAGAGCCCACACGTATTAAAACATCAACACTTGCTCAGCGCTGTGTCGAACTGTGCAGAGATCCACGAGTTGCTGCGTTTTCGTGAGTCGTGCCTTGAATACTTAAAGTGGGAGCGAGAGAGACAGAAAGAGAGAGAGAGAGAGGGGGATGAATAAACAAGTGAAGTGGGTTGAAGAAAAAAACGACCGGAGCGGTTTTCATCCCATGTTCCTTTTAAATCTTTGGCCAGCAAGAATCAGATAAATTAATAATAACGTCAGGTTTGGTTTGCCTTCTCCTCCCCGACACCACCTCTTTGCTTCGGGTTCATTCACCCACCCACCCCCGTGTGTGTATTTTTGAAAATCGCCTTCATTGCTACGGAGCGCTTCAATAATTCACATGAAAGTTTTAGAGCGCACTAGATGATCTGGAGAACATCCAGTCTGAGAGGATCCGAGGAAATCATTAAAGTTTTCCCTGCTTCTCTGTTCTGATGTTTCCTCACAGCGCGCCGTGTGTCAGGAAGTGGAACGCCGACTGTGAGAAGACAAACACAGCCACAGTGTGAGCACATATTGATTCTGCAAAGGCCCTGTGAGGCCCAAAATTAATTATTTTTAACAGTGAAAATGTTGTTATGGCGAGAGATGCTGGAGAAAAAGGGAGCGTGACAGCGAGGTCTGTGGCTCCTGTCGCCAGACCAGAAGACAAACTTCTCTCTGGCACGGTGAGAAAACATCTCTTTGTGATCCTATATCTTAATTAACCTCACAACACTAACTCGTCTGCCTTGCCTTTGAAGTCACATTTAAACCTCAGTCTTCCTCATGAAACCTTTTTGGATCTTCCTGTGTGAACGCACTCTCCAAAACACTGTAAGCAGAGCCGGCTTAAGAGAAAAGACCGTTTTGAACCTGTGCTGCGTTAAGCCATGAATACATCATTCTGGACAAGGACAGCAGTTCTGTTCAGGCACCCTTCAATATCAGGTTAGTCTCTGATCCACTGACAGCCCCCTCACAATCAAGAGGACTTTGTTGTAGATTTCTGACACATCATTAAACAACCTCATCGTTAAACAACCCAGCAGCATCATGAGCGGATGCTGCTGGGTTGTTTAACAACAAAGACACAAGAACAGTATGCTGCTTATGAAGTGTCCTGAGCATTTGAGCTGCAGCAGTAACAATGGTGGCAAACATTTTAAAAGCTCTCTAGATAGAAATGACATGTTTGTTATTAAAAAGTTTAAATCATGTGAAAATTAAAGGTCCAGCGTGTCAGCTTAAGGGAGATCCATTGGCACAAATGGAATACCATATTCATAATTGTGTTTTCATCAATGTATAATCACCTGAAACTAAGATGCGTCATGTTTCTGCAGTAGCCCTGGAGAGACAAACCAAGCACCGGCTCTTTTACTTCTTTTTTTTTCATCTGCGTTTTTAGCGGCCATCGTAGGGGAGGGTGACACCAGGGATGTTAAGTTAGTTATTGCTAACACTAAATCCTGCACACTGGGCCTTTAATATAATAGTGTGGCATTTTGAGTAACATGCCATATTAAATGTAATATATCAAATGTCAATGAGTGGTTTTTAAAAAGCGTTGGTAGACAGATTTAATTAACTCTGGAAAGAGCCAGGCAAGCTGTTTCCAGTCTTAATGCTAAGCTAACCAGCTGACTGTTGGGTATCAATCTTGTCAACTAACTCTCGGCAAAAATGTGAACAAGCCTATTTCCTAAAATATTAAAGTATTCCCTAAATTGAATTTAAGAGTGCAATCACTCAGTGAAGAATTGCGCTTCTTAAACTGCATCGTGATACTGACAGACAAAATGTAGTTTTATTATTGGCAGAAAATTGTTCATTTTCATGCACTGGGAGAAAAAAATGTTGTATGCACATTAAAGTTGTTGTAGGATTTAAAGAAAGTGGTTTTATACCAGATATTTGAGACCAGTTTTAGGCAGGATGTCAGGAACTAGACTCAAATCAGAAGTTAATTGATGTTAAACATGGACAAGGGAGAAAGATCTGCAGAAACTCTTGTCGACACTCTTACAGATAATGACATGAGCCAGAGAGGATGTTTTGCGCCACCTCACACACTTGCATTTGCCCTCTTCATGCATCTGTTACGTGTGCTGTCCATACAGATCAGGAGATGAGCGTGTATAAGTGCGACAACCTGCATAACAGAAGGTGCTCTTCAGCCAGAGGGCCCCCCTGCTGCGACCAGTCTGAGCATTACCAGCCCTGAGGAGGGAGGCGCACATGAACGTGTCCCCCCGGCTCACGGCATGTTTGGTTAAGAGAGGTGGGCGGGCGAATTCAGCCTATTCTTATTTCTCTCACAGCCCCTCAGATGAATTGTGACTGATATTCTTCTATCGCCTCCACATATGGAAATAAATGAGCCTGGGTTACTGTATATGTTGGTGTATGAAATTGCTAGTACAGTAGGTCTGTGTGTCGGGATAATAGCCCTCCTATATTCCTCCTATATGGTATAGTAACTCCTGTCAAAGTGACAAAAAGCACCTCTGCTCACCCTGCTGCTGATGTTGCAGATGAGAGCCTCAGGTTTTATTTCTTCGAGAGAAAGAGAGACGAGAGGAGAGGAGAGGAGGGGGGATGGAGAAATGGAAATAGGCGAATAAACATGGAAATATAAATAAACTGCAACCTCTAGGGTTCTTCCACCCACCATCTCCTCTGCTCTGCATCTGCTTACACCTCCAATGAACTTTGTTACTTATCCTGTTATTTACTATTATTATCATGTTTTATCTCTGCTCCAACACAGTTCCTCCAAATGAAGCTGCTCGCTGCTAAGGTCAGGAATGTTGGTCCTTTTTGTTAAGACAGACGCTGTCGCTTCTGCATCCCCCTCTCTGCCTTCATCTCTGCATCCTCCTCCTCCTCCTCTCTCCCGGCCTCAGGGGTATGCTGATTGAGTGTTTGTGTGTCAATACTGGAGGAAGACTGAATTAGACCCACAACAGTGTCCGGTCATCTCTGTAATGAACTTCAACACTGAGGAACTTTACTCACTGTGAAAATACTCCAACGAAAGTGAAGGTCCTGCATTTAAAACTTGAGTTAATGTATGAAAGACTTATCAGCAAAATGTACTTAAAGTATGAAAAGTAAAAATATGGTCCTTGTGAATGTTTTACTATTATTAATGATACTTTTGGATTAATATTACAAGGTAACACGTCATCTTACAGGTCCGCAAGTTTCATGGCAAGTAGGTGGTGATGTATTTGAAAAATGTTTGAATTAACCCTCCATTTATCACAATAATTACCTCAAAATGTATAAAACATTACCTCAACATGATTTAATAATAATATTTTTCTATTTTCCAACAAGCTCATAATAAATAGCTGGTCAACTGGTCTCTGCTATCACTTCCTCTCAGCAGGCCATTAAACTGAAGTGAGTTGTTGCAGCTTAATTAATGGTAAATAAAAAATAAATAAATATGAAAAAAGATTAAAAAGACAAAATGTACTTCAGTTTACTGACCTGCAGCAACTCACTTCAATGTATTGGTTTGCTGAAGGTAAGTTAGACAGAAACTAGTTGGAAATTAAAATGGCGTTATCAGCAGAAGTTGGACAGAAACCAGTTGGAAGTTTCCTGGAAATGTATCAAAGCAATTATCACTCGTTCAATAAAAGCTTTTTCCAAAGTAGAATGTTTTTATTAAATCATGTTGGTCTCATACTTAATACATTTTTTGGTAATTACTGCGGTTTAATTTCAAATAAATTTCAAATATGCTGCTTGGTAATTACAACCTACTTACCATGAAATTTGCAGACTTGTAAAATGAAGTGTTGCCTATTACAGCTTCATTAGGGTGAGCTAAATTGAACCACTTTACATACTTCAATCTGCAGCAACGCATCAAATTCGCCGTATGTTTGTAGCATTGCTGTGACGGTGCTTTTTCCAGCTAATCCAAGAGGGTTTGTAACCTGACTTAAGAAATAAGAACATTTTCTCAACACATAAGTGGACGCTTCAACATCACCACATCTGGAGATAGACTGTTTTCATGGGAAAGGAAGAGTGTGAAGACTTTGCCTCTACGATGTAGTGAAGTAGAAAGACATAGTTGCATAAAATGGAAATACTGAAGTTAAGTACACACACAATTCTGCATTCAAACATACACACGGTGTGCATAGCTTTTTCCCACACTCTTCCCTCCACTGCAGAGCTGCATGATGAAATTTGCACGAACAGGACAGGCCCGGTATTTCCCGTGGTGCCCATATGCCTCGGAGCCTTATAGCGTCAGTTATAGCTGATCCATCTGCGCTGTGATGTTAGTTACAATGCACACCTTTCACTCTTTGTTATAAAGTGTATCAGTGCATGACAAGCCGCTGCTCTGTACAGCCTGCAAATGTGTTTCTCCTCTTTCCTAAACAGCAGGGGGGCCCTGAAAGCCTCGCGTTTTCGTGTCTCAGCTTCCTGCATGTGAGCAGTGTGAAGGTGACACGAGACCCCGTGCATTGCAGACTGTACAAGTTTCCTTTAGTGCATTACATCTCTCAGTGTGTTTTGTATCTGACAAATGTTATCTGAAGATAAAAGGAGTCTGATGAGAATTCATTTGCATCTGTTACGAGGCTTTTATGAGTGTTGAGGCAAATTAAATTGCATTTTGTTATTGTCACGATGATATTTTGATCACTATCACCACAGGCTGCTGTAGGGGGGTCCAAGCACACTGCCAGTGCTCTGTTGGAAATGCTCAGATTATGAGTTCAAACTTTGCCAAAGAAACTTTAAAATACTCTTAACACACGACTTCACATGTCACCGCTGTCAGGTGAATGATGCTTTCAAATGTTATAAAACTCTGTAAAAGTTTCATAGATACAAGGTTTGACGTGAACCCATCAAGTTGTCATTTCCTCCTGTGGGTGTCCCGTGGGGGACCCAGGGGTGCTGAACAGCTGCTAAGTTCACCTTCCCCTCGGGCTGGCTCTTTTTCAACACTCAGACAGATGTAGAATGGATCCATTAAAATGTATTTAATGGAGCTTTATTGTGAAAAGCTGGGATTTATCAAAGGTGGAAAGTCACATTTAAACAGTTTTGTTACTTTCCTCAAGTTTTTCTGTTTGAGAAGATTTTTTACTTTTTCTACAATATTTCAAATGGATATACATTTCAACATAAAGCTCATAAAAGTGCTTTTGTTAAATAAAAATCATCATCTGTAGACATCTGACATTCGCCTCAATGAAGCAACACATATTAGACATAATTAAAACTGTTTTTGATCATTTTGTTAATCTACTCTCATTCAGTTTATTTTGCTTCTTAATATAATATCAGAACATTTCACAGAATCAAAGGATTTTAAACGCTATTTTTTTAGTTATTTTTCTTTAACAAAGTAATCTTGCTGGTCGAGTGATTAATCTTCTCAAATTGAGCGGATGTTAAAGATATCACTGCGCTGATTACACATTTCTTCCCCTTTTATCTTCTGTTTTATCCGTTTTTCGTTAAATCATGTAAATCAAAGATAACAAATGACTCTGAAGCTCAGCTCAGCCCACCGCGCTATAAATCATGTGAACAATCTTCATCAGAGCATAATTAGTTTTCTTCGAGGAAGGCTTGTATATTACACAACAGTAAAAAGAAGAGGCGGATTTGTTTGTGATTGTAATCAAAGAAAATTAAAACACAACAAGTTTAATATACACTTTGAATCCTCAAACAATATTCTTTATATAGGTTCTCCAGGCACGTGGGTTGAAATAAGCTGTAGTAGTAAACTCTTTTGTGGTGTAGTTATAGACAATTGCAGTGTTCAAGGTCGCTGGGAAAACTGTGTATTGCACGCTGATTGTTTGCAGAAGAGTCAGGGATTACATTACCTATTTAGAGATTAATCTCCTACATAGAAGAGGAAATGAATGAAATATGTCTGACTGAAACATTAAGGAGGGATTCGTCTCATCGCAAACAATTAGCTTCTGCCCTGTGGGGAGAGAATGACAGTGTCAGTGTTCAAAGGGCTAAAAATGTACTTAAATACTAAAATTAAGACAATATAAAATAAACAATTGGCTTTGCCTAGAGCAATCAATGGTCAGAGATCTAAGAGACATGCAATGCAGTATTTTTTCTTTGTTTTCAGCAGAATTTTATGAAATAGTAGCTTTAAAACCTCTTCATGTGGTCTTGTGCCCCTCTCTGAGATGGGTTGGTCAATGGAGAAACCGCAGGCCCACTCCAAACACTGCAGTGGTTGCCACAGTACACAATGCTGCATAGTTCACCTCGACCACTCTCCTTCACAATGTGATGATCCCAGTACTATCAAGGCCAACGCTTCAATAGGCTACGGGAAAATACAAAAGCTCTCCATAATGGTCGTGCACTAAAAATCCATTATCCTCTCACAATGAGCAACAATAATTTATGTGAACACTTTCTGCTAAATGTGATGTTTTACTGATGGGGCTCTGAGTGCAGGGTCAGCAGCGGGACAGCTGCCTTTAGCTGGCAGACGTTCAGTGTGATGGTGAAGGACAGGAGCTTTAAAGGAGCAGTTCAACTTTTTGGGAAAAATGCTGGTTAGGATTTAAATGAGAAGATCAATGCCATTCTGATATGTCAGCAGCTAAATAGCTTAGCTTAACTTCAATTGAAGTCCTGTCATTATATACGTATATGTGGCATATAACCTCCTGTAAAAAATTTACAAACTAGCATACTAAGCTGGGAGCTTTAGAGACACTGGTAGGCAGAATAAGTCTGTTTGGCCCTGTTTCCAGTCTTTATGCTAAGCTAAGCTAACCAGCCACTGGATCCAGCTACATATTTAGTTAACAGACATGAGTGTGGCAAAGCTATTCCTCTTTATACAAACACCAAGGACAAACAATGGCAGTGGTTTCATGTAAGACAGGCCGAGGGTGCTGAAAGATTTAGGGGACTATCCATTGTTCTGATGGCCCATTATTCCAAAACCTGAACTGTCTGAAAAATGGCACATTGGACCAAAAGCCCATTTGTTATCCCGAATACAAATGTCCACTGCTGCAAAGGTCTGTTGTTCCAATAATACACACCCTCCCTGGAGTTTTTGCCCATAATATCTTAGTTAGGGTTAGAGGTAGCCATTTAAGGCTAAAACCATTCATTATTGTGTTTGTAGCTAATAAGGGTGCTGGCATGTACAATGATCATTAACAGGATTGACAGGTGCAGTGAATAACATTGATCATCTGGTTATAATGCAAAGTTCTGCTGGGAAACCTCGGGTCCTTCATGTGGATGCCTAAGATGCACTACCCATCCAAAAATTGTCCAAGGCCAAGCATCATAGAAAATGCTCAGGAATAGCCCAAAGAACGTGATGGAGCACTCAAGGCGTCGACTTGGCATCCAGATTCCCTAGATACTGATCTGATCAAGCATTTGTAGGACGTGCTGGAACAAGTCCGATCCATGGAGGGTGCCCACCTCGTCGCCCACAGAACCCAAAGGATCCGTGGCCCAGACACTACAGAGCACCCTCCAAGGTCTTCTGTCCATGCCTCTATGGGTCAGAGCTGTTTTGGTGGCACGAGGGTGACCTACACAGCTTTAGGCCGATTATAATGTTGTGTCTGATCGGCGTGCTGTGACTCCCAAAAAGTTTGGGAAGCACTGAACCATACCGCCCTGCTGCATGAAACTAATCCAGGAACACTGACATGTGGATCACAGGGTAGATTATTTCTCACCTCTACAGCAGACATGAAGGTGATCCAGACATGCTCCAGATCAAAGCCAGCCGGGCCGTGTGAAGATCCAGCACATTTCATTTGTACGATTTGACTGATGGCTTTCAAACCCGGCCCGTCTGCTGAACTCTGCTGTCACACTGAATTCCAACATACAACAGGGATAACCCATTTACAGATTAATCCCTGTCTCATAAAACACATTTATGTGCCGCCGATGGTCTGAACCATTTGGGAGGTTTGGGCTGTCTGGGCTCTGCGTGCACAGCTGAGAGATGATACTGCACTTAACATGGTTCTGTTCCCGGCGGTGACATATTCTCAGCTGTGGATTTACTCCACGTGATTACATTTTACCGCAGCCCATCTTCTCCCCTCTCTTGACCTCGCCTAAATAAAGCGGCCCCAGAGCTCAATCCATTAATGTCACTCAAGCACAGGAATATCTCTTGACAGTTCCAGAAATAGGCTTTTTAAAATGTAATTGTTGTTGAGGAACACCATTATATTATTTGCTTTAGGTGTACAGCCAGAATTTGTCTGATTGAGTGAGTGAGAAAGTATTTTTTTGCTTATTGTATTTATTTTTCTTCATTTAACGCCCTAATTTATTCAGCAGTCTTCCCCACCAGTAGCTGTTTACCCTCAAACTGTTTCATTAATGTCAGCGGAGAGCTTTAGCGTCACATAATGCTCTCTCCACACTCGCAAAAAAAATTACAGTTCTGGGGCAAAACATTTTCTGGGTCAAATTAAAGAATCTGCTTCTCAAAGCCCGTGTCAATTAATCTGCAGTAAATATTTAATGCTTCCCCGTTCAGTTATCAGGATTCTCGTTTGTTTTTCTGCTTTTAGAAACTCAAACTAACTCGGCGCGGCTAATTGCTTTCTTTCTCACGCGTCAGGATGCCTCTGAGCCGCCGATTCTTCAATGCGAGCTGTGTTTTTTTTAATAACAAATGGATCTATAAGTACGGACTGGAGGCTGGGCTCGCAGTGATGAATAAGCCTTGACAGAGTTATTGAGGGATATATTGTTTTCTGGGACGTCGGACAGTTTCATCTGGCGAGTATTGTGAGAGAATGATTAAAGGGAAGACACCACTGAGACTTGTATGGGTACAGAGAGTTATGACGGCGCTCTGCCACTTCTGAGGGACACCTTTGGGCATGCGAGGGGGCTCAGAGGTCATGCTGTGCTGTAGTCTTAATTATTTCCTTGGTCGCGCTCCCAGTCCTCCATATTTAAAGGTATGAATCAGTTCTGAAACTTGGAGCTGAGCGGATCCACTCATGTCAAAAGACTTCATGCTTATTACCGTCATGCGTGTCTCCTTTGGGGGGATTCCTCTCCATAGGCAGCTGGCAGGAACACTGTTGACATGACTACGACATCAAACAGACCTGAATATCATCTCTCCACCCTTTTCCCTCAAGTGCTAATGTCACATGAACTTTCTATAATGGGTATGATGAAATATAGGACACATGGAAATAATGGGAGCCTGAAAGAACTCTTATGTAATTTTTACAGGAAGAAATTACACATGCTTCCTCTTTCAAGTGAAATGTAAAGCTCACATTTGCTCAGCTCAGTACACTTTGTGCTTTTGCTGCTACAGCCTAACTCTGTCTGGTATGACCAGCTGCTTTCGGTGGCTTATTTTTGCAAACTTTAAATAGCTGTTAATGTGCTGCTAGTCCCTTTAACTTGATCCAGCCTAATCCAATATCAAATGCAATAGTGCTGTATCATTCTGACTTTTAAATCACTCTTAACCAAAAATCAAGCTTAATATCAAATTGTTCTCACTCATAGATACCAGCCACCATAATACACCTGATTTATTTTCATCTCGATCCATGCATTATTCCCTGAGCAATTAACAAAAGTGTTGCAAAACGTCCTATCACCGATGTTAAAGAAAGTGATCCTGGATCCCTCCCTTTATCAGGATCCACATTGAAAGTTAATGGGGTCTATTCTGGGCTGAGACCCATCCTCCATCCAAGTGTCATGGAAGTTTAATATAACCTCCTTGTCTGAGATAACAAGAAGTAAACACACTGCGACTCCTAAACTGTGACCTTATGCACATCATCTACTGGGTGTCTGAATTCTCAGTGTGTAAAATGTATGCAGTAATTTGTGTTGGGAATGATAAATGAATGAACAAAGAAATTATTTTAAATACAGCGATGTTTGTGGTTTTTTTCCCCTGCCAAATTCCCTGATGTGTCAGGGTTTCAGTTTGGTTGTTTCCTGTTTTTTTCTTTTGCAGTTCAATCTCCTTGTGACATGTTTTGTTTTACACTTCCTGTCATTGTCTCTTTCCCGTCTTTCTTTGTGACTGCCCTGATTATCATTTTTTTGCTTTCAGCTGCCTATTTTTTATTTTTTATATTCAGCCATTTGATCAAAGCTGGTACTTTTGTTACTTCTTCTATCTGCCTGCCTTGATTCTTGCATTTGGCTCCTTTTTTTTGCTAAAACCCTGACATAATGATGATGTCTCTAAAGCAACTGATTAGAAATTCAATGTGCTTTTATGCTTTAATTTCCACTTGTGGCTGGTGTTCAGAAAAAGCTACACTTAAATTATGTAGAAAAAATATATTTTTTAGTGCTTTTGTCTCGTTTTAATGAATCTTGAATATATTTATCTCCTCAGTGGAGTTGTGACAAAGCAGACCTGTAACTTTGAGGTAATTTGCACAGGCTGAGCTGCAGCAGGTGTGATGTGTCTCCTCATGCTGCCTGTTGGAAGAAACTTTCCGTCTCACTCTATTACTCAGTCTTTTAGTGACATTGAGCATAACAGCCAGACTTTTATGGCCGGGGGCAGAGATACAAATGGGCACACGAAAACAACATGATCTTTCTCACAGCATGTTGATGATGCATATTTGCTTCCATATGCTTGATATTTGCAAAGAAGTGCACAAGAACCTCTCAGCTGTCGGCAGACGGCAGTGACCTCTCTGTGCTCTCTACTCTGGCCCGACTCCACAATGTCAGGTGCATCAGAGGTCAACAGTGTCGACTGACGATTATCCCTCATCTCAATCGTTGTCAAGAGATTTTCTTTCCGCTACAGTGCTCCCCCATCAGTGGAGATACAGACACTATCCATCTGTCAGCGCTGGACAAGTTAATACTGCTACCGGCTGCTGTGGTCCTTCATTGGCAGGAGGGTTGTTATAAAATACACCCTAAAATGTGAATTCACCTATGATAAATAAAAAAAAAAGTTGTATAGTAACATGTCAAATATAAAAACAATATGTATTTAGACAACAATAAAAGACAAAATAAGTAATGCAAAAAAGTTAACTCTGAATGCAGAATGTGGCCTGAGGGTTTGTCTGGCATCGGCAGGACATTTCTGCAAAACCATTCTTTCTGTTGCATCTCTATAGTTCTTTAGGTTGCAGTTTCAATTTTATCTTGTCATAATGCTGTGCCGGTTATGTTTAGACACAAAAACCACTAGGTTAGTGTTTGGAAAAGATCATGTTTTGACTTAAAAATATCGGCTTTGGTCAACGCAAACGCAGCAGAAGATGTCCCGACTTCTAATCAAAAATATCTGGTTTTGTAGCCACAAACACAGCTGGAGACGCCCCGACGTCTAAGCAAGAATATCATGTTTTTGTTGCCAAAAACACAGTGGTTGATGCCCTGAAACTCATCAAACAATATTCGATTTCGTCGCCACAAACACAGGTGGAAATTGTCCCAAGGTTTAAAAATATGCTGTGATCACTGGCTTGGCAGCCAGGTCACAAACACATAATGTGAATGTGATCTGACACGTATTGTACAAATGTCAATATGGTATGACAAATGACACATACAGGTGTGAATGTATTAGCGGTTTGCTGAAACGTTAACTGCCTGTATCAGCATATGTGTCAAATGTGTAAAAGAGGAGTTTGTTGCTGATCTGCTTTTGATACTGCATGAGGTCAAAAAGGCCTGTTGGGCGTGACTCTCCCATCTCCTCTGTAAAAGAGCGACAGGTCATTCGTCGACTTCTTTTACATGACATATAAGTCTGGAGACAGAGGGTACAAACACTTGCCCTGTCCTCTTTAGACTGTAAAGCCTGAAGGGTTGGTAGCAAGCTTATGCGTAACAACAGGAAATCTTTCCGACAGAATCAAACACTAGTTTGTTTTTAATATAATGGCGATGTAGCGGGGATATTCATGGTGTAATAAAGTATAAACTTTAGAATGTGGCATCCTCTGAGGGGAATTTACAAAAAACAGCCACTTCTGCAATCTGTACTTTCAGTTTCATTGCTTCTGGCATTTCATTTTATGTTAATCTATAACAATTCTGAAAATATGTGCTGATGAGGTTCCAGTTCTCTGGGGCCTGTAACACAATGATTGTTGTTGGTGATACAAAAGGCCAGGTGGGAAGTGAAGCAGCCCAAATGTTTAAAATGATGTGAAAGGAGGAGACAGTTCCAGTGAAGCAACTCTGTGACATGTGATTATTAATTATTCAACTTCATTACATCCATGTTTTTCTGGCGCAGTGTAATCCCAAACTGCCTCTCCCTCTTCCTGCCTGTATCACAGAGTGCCAGCCATTAATGTAGCATGATGAATGAAACAGTCTCTCTGTCATGAGTGTGCCTCTTTACATTAAAGAAGATCAAGATGATGCACTGTTCTTTCTCCTCAACAACAAGAAACTGATCTACTATTCAATCTAAACTCATCTCATTAATGATTACACACTTTGAAGTGCAGACTTTTGGTTTAACATTGAACAGAGATTCCAGCCTGCGCAGCAAAACGCTATAATTTAAGGGATGAAAAAACTTTAACTGACTGTTTTCTTTCAGCCCAGTCACCAGAATAAATTGTTGGCAGTCTCTACAAGCTGTTTCATATCACATTCACATTAATGTGTGACGACGAGTAGGTGGAGGGGACGGTGGCGGAGTTCGGCTGCCAAGCCAGTGGAAGCAGTTCAAGACTGAGTTTCAACATTTGTAAGAGTGACACCACTGGATATTTTTCAGGAACCCGAGACAATTTCCAGCAGTGTTTGTGGTGACAAAACTGGATATTTTTGAAGTAAATAAACGTAAAATAATGTAAAATTTTAAAGGTGTAACTTGTAAAAGAGCTATTCTTGGCTGTAGCTAGCTACCGTTAGCTAATTAGCTCATGGCTCAGTAACAAAACCAACATTTACTCTGGTAATCGGTTGGAAAATTCAACGTTATAAATGCACTTTGTCATGTTCCTACTGCATTGCAATTGTTTTAGCTTTGCACACCCAAAGGAGCTTCATTCTTGTTGCTTTTATTAAACCAGAGCTTCAACTTTCTGCCACCATTTCCCGTTTTTTCACTCTCAGTGGAGGTATAGATCACCGGACGACAGGAGACTAAAATGCAATTAGAGCTGTAAGAAGTTCTTTTAAAACAGCAGATAGTTACACCTGATACTATTTACAAGACTTACAGTCAGAGGACACTTGAAATGATCTTTTGTCTTCCAGCTCTTTTACCTGAGATGCGCCACATTATTGAAACAATTCATCACTGTCATCTACAAGCCACAAAGATGTCATTCTGTATATGGCGACATACTTTGGCTGCGAACGTTAAATTTTCTCCTTCTCTTCACTTCCTCTGCCGCCTTCTCACCTTTCCCCCCCTCGGCTTCAGGCGGATCATTAATGCAGTCCTTGTCTCTACCATCCAGCTTGCATGAGTATTTATTAGCAGCTGTCACATATTGGCTGCATCAATAATTAGTCACTGTAAAGCCATTTGGGTCCTAATTACGGGCAGGGTCCAACGTCAGGGTGATCCATCAACTTGTCACATGTACAGCGCACATGCAAATGCGGGCATGTAAGCATCGTCATGTCTCTGCCACATCGCCGCAGCGCGTAATGAGGTGATACAGTAGGAAGATACTGTAGTGACTCATCTCCAGCAGAGACGGCTCAATAAATTCTGATGTAAGGACTGATTTTAACTGCGAGTGGTGGTGCTGGTCATAGTACTGCAATTACAATAGTGTAGAACATTTATATCTTCATTACTTATTCATCAGGACGGAATTTATCCTTAACAATTATCCATTAGCCTGTGCTGAATTTACATTTGGAGACATGAATAAAAGAGGAGAAACGATGTAAAACTGCATCTCTCGACACAGACGTGCACCATGTAAGTGTGATTTCTTCTTTTTTTTAGATATTGTGAAACCTTTTGTCACGTCTAGTACATTTTATCACCTTCAATGAGATGAAAAACAACCTTTCTTCTAATTTTTGTTCTTTTTTTGTCTTCCTAAGGGCCGACAAGCCTGTGTCCCTCATGACGTCTCTAATCCTAGAGATGCTTTTACCCTTACTTGTGTATTTTAGAATAGATGATGGCTATTCTAGGGCCACCTCTTGAGAGCTTACACAAATTATCGGATGTTTACCTGCTGTAAATAATTTGCACAAAGGATTAGCAGGCTGGCCGAGTGGTTGTGTGCTGATACATTTCTTGTGTGAGTGTTTGTGTGTGCGTGCGCAAATGCATGATGCACAGCCTGTCGACGGCCATTGATCCATAACACTCCCTGCAGTAGAAGTGTGTGTGCGAGAGTGTGTGTGTGTGTGTGTGTGCATGCTTTTTGTTTGTTTGTTTGTTTGTTTTACTCTTATGCACCATTTACCATTTTAACTTGTACAATGTGCAACATATGCACATTTGTTTAGCTCTGCTTGCTGTAGCGCCTATAACTTCATATGTGTGTGCGCTTGTGTGTTTGCACATGACGGGTCATAAAACAAGCCTGATAGGGCCCCATGCGTTGCTGAGCACATTATCATCAGCTGGCCCCAGACTTTTATGGCCTGCCACACCTCTCAGCCGCACCGCAGCTCACTGGTGTTTTATGAGCGCTGCTGCCACATACAAGACAGCAGAAAGGGTGCAGAGGAAGGGTAGGGGGCTAAGATGTAAATTATAGACTGCCGGCTGTGCTAAAGGTACCGGAACAATCACACAGCTCTCGGTGGTGAACTATGAGTCCCCCGATAGAGAGGGAATGATGAGGTGGGCAGAGGGGATAACATGGAAACTACAGCATCGACCGGCGCTCCTCTAACAAGATCAACATCATCAAGCAACTTTAAGACGCGAGAGGCCTGAGTACAAATATGCATCGAGAGCATTGTGATAATCAAACAGAGATTAGGCTCTCAGACTGTCTGTTAGACGTATTGTGTGAGCGGTGAGGGTTTAATGATTTAGTGCCATGTTTGGCTCTAAACTAAACGCCTCTCATATTCCATTTAACTTGAATTTCACAGTGGAGAATTTTCTCTTGGCTGGAGATGCAGGTAGTCTGACCCAGATACAGTGCAGTCTGATGAATTATTTTGTCTCTGATCTTGGGCTAATTCCAGCCCAACTGAGTGTAGTAGCAGCACCAGCTTTTCTTTTTTTTTTTTTTTTTTTAAATGAGCCTGTGTTTGGTCCTTTTGGGACATGATGCCTTATTCAGCTCCTGTGCCAAAACGCTGTGGGTTCATGTTCCCACCGTCATGCTGATATTTGGGGGATTATGGGATCAGCAGAAATTAGGACGCTGCAGCTGGTTTGACTTTTGACTGACATTAGAAATACACCACAAGTGTGTGCCTATGTACAACATGCACACACACCACTGTCACTTTAAGGCCCAGGAAAACATCAGATGGTACATCAGAGAGTCAGTACGTTTGCATGATGTTAGAAAAAGTCGCACTATTGTGTTAGTCCGACTGAAACCAGACATTTAGAGTCCATGTAAAAATGTTAGTCTGACTGAAATTGTACTAAATAGAATTTCCAAAAAGTCGGACTAACACACCCAGATAATGCGGTTGGAAGTCGATTTACTCTTTCATGTATACGCCTCAGACGGACCTGAACTGGCCTTGGCGTTCTGTGCATGCACCACAGTCCCCATGCTGGGCATTTACCTGGAAGTCATCCATGGCATGAATCCATCGCAGGCAGCCGGGAAAAACAAAAAAAAGAAGAAGACAACAAAGGTATTATTAATTAATGAATTAATGTAATGTACAGTGAAGAAAAGTCTTCTTAACTTGTCTGGTATGGGACATAATTGGTCAACCGGATGAAGGTCCAGTAGCAACTAGCTGAAACGGTCATATCGCCACCTACGTTGGTGTTGTCAGACATATGTCCGTCAATAAAACATTCTCCCCTGGTGCTTGTATATGGGGACAATGGCAGTAGTCCAATTAAATCGTAGCTCGACTTAAGAGTACATGGAAACATACTGAGTGATGAAGGAAGTCCATGGACTTAAAGTGACATGAATAAAACGTTAATACATCACCACGTGTTGTAAACTGTATGTGTGGGAAACACACACACAACACCCTACATTTCTAAACTTTACACTCTACTGCATTTATTTGTCAAACAGTTTCTTGGCACTCTGCAGATTAAGATTTTTTAAATAATGTATTGTCATAGGTTGAAGTACACAACATTATATGGCATAGGTCCACCTCGACCAGCTTTATTGAAATGCTAATTGAACATTAGGGATAATAACAACATAATGTATGATCATATAACACCAACAAAAGCCATTTTTGCTGCGTAATGTGTACATTAGTTATTTTGAGTAGATGTGGCTGTTAATACTTTTGTACTTTAAATATTTATAACATTAGCAGTAGCCTTTTTTTTATATGGATATAAGTACCTCCACCGCAGGTTTTACGGCTGTGAAGTTTTGCACACTGTGCTGCAAAACTTCACTGAAGTGATAACAGGGAGGATACAAGATTTAATTGTAAAGATCTGCAAAAGGACCACACACACTGTTGTCTAAATTACTCAGCTATCTTCTACATTATTGATACGCTTCATTAAGGAGAGATTAATTGTCTATTGGCAAGCCCGTCGCCCAGAGTTCCCAGTGCTCAGTTGCAGGACTGCTGACTGTGCAGTAGCGGACGGTAACAGGATCTTTACTGTCACTATGAATGATGCCACACCTCCGGTCATCTTGCACTACCTCAGTAAAGTTGATCCCAACCTGTAGGCTACAGCTACAGCCCAGCTGAAAGAGTCTACCTCACGCTGCACGACTTCAAGGAGACGCTGGAAATGTTGAATGGACATTTGCGTCTTTGCTCCTGATTGACATTGATTTCTGCAGCATCATCCTGCTTTGTAAAGGCCTTCTAAAGAAAACCCTGCGACAATGCTGAGTCCTTGCCTTCCTCATCGAGGCCATCCATCCATCTCTGTTTCGCTGTGCGCATCACAAGTCTCAACATCTGCACTGTGTGATCTGTGTGAGCAGTGAATGGTGCTCAGGATACAGAACACCCTGACACTTTGTTTTCAGAGGGGCAAGAATCCATCACTCAGAGGAGTGAGGCTGCTTTTTTAGACCCAGCTAACTGGAGCGAATGTCGAGGTGTTTGAAAACCCTCCACTTACTCGGCCCACGTGCCTTGAGGGACAACGGGTTTGACAGAGAGTCATCGAGTCTATAAAGAGGACGCGCGGTCCTGCAAGAGTGGAGCGCCTCGAGGTTTTAACACAAGCTGAATGTTTAATCAGAGTAAAACACCAAAAATGATCTGATGTATGAATGTAAAATCCAACACTGACTGAGAACAAATGTACCAGTCTCCCAGATTGACCTTTATCTTTCTGAAGTCGTTTATTGGCAAAGTAGGCTTTACAAGATTCAAGTTACATAATGTTACATAAAACAGACAACTGTGATAAACCAGCTGCACCTAGGTACCTGCCCAGCACAAAATGGCACACAGACTTGGGGAAAATGGTTGAGAACCTGATTTTTACCTCAGAAGATCCAATCAGAGATTAAGAGAGAGTGAATATTGGATTTACACTCTCCAGACAGAAACATTACTCTAAATACTAATGTGATAACGTGGTGTCTTTACAACTTGTTCCACTCCCCACAAGTGGCCAGAAGCACTAAATTATACCACTTAAACACATACCTAGGTGTTGTTTTTTGTCTTTTCACCAAAATGTGCCTCACTAAAAATGTATTCTTCTCCAGTCTAAAAGTTATTCAGTACACAAGGTCTTCTTTAAGGCAAGTTCAGAACTTCAAACACAGCGATTGCAAGTCAACATTGAGAAGAGGAGGAAGGGCAAATACGGTGAGCTGCTGATCATATGCCAGAGCAACTTTGTTACAAATATTAAATATAATCTAAGCATAAAGTATCATATTTTCAATAAAATCTGGCATACATGAGACCAACACACTCTTCAGAATGTATTTCTGAGTGGACAGAAACACATCCTTCTTCTGAATCTCATCCAGTAAGACCTCTGTCACCAGATCCAACATCTCCACCCTCGTCTCTCCATGTCAACAGGAGTCATGCTGATCTCATTTTGAGCTGTAACCTTTATCCAGCTGACCACTGTGTTCTCTCATAACCAAGTCATAAATCACACATGACGCCTGTCACACAGAGCAGAGGTTCTGCTCGGGGTCTTGTGGATTTCTGCTCCAGCGGCTGCGGCTCTCATCAAATATCATTCAAGATGATAATCCCAGCGGTGGTGGAGGGGGACGTGTGCCCCGAGATGTGGGAGGTTTGCCATTTATCTCCTCTCGTCTGGTTTGTGTGAGTGTGCGCGTCTGTGTGTGAGCATCTGTCTGCCTCCCTGTCACTCTGCGTCAGGGTCTGTATCGCACACACACACACACACACAGACACACACACACACACATACACAGGGCTGTGACCCAGAGGAGCACAGTTCAGTCACAGACCCATTTTTGGATTTGGTTGAGGCTGATGACATTGAGTTTGACGAATAGTTTCGGTGAGATTAATTCATGTCGATTACTGAGAGGTTCAGTCTGCTGTGACACTTACGTCATTCAGTTAGTTCACATTAATCATATCGATATTGCCTGAAAGAAATGATAAAGTTTGCATCTGGTGACATCAGCTATTTTCCAAGGATCTGAAGTTTCCTTATACATCTCTAATTTATAAGCAGCTCTTTATTTCTTTGAAAGAACAGCTCATTTATGTAAATGTGCATTCATTACTTATTAATTATAAGAAGCTTAATTCTCCATATTTGTTGAATTTTATGCTCTCCTGAAGACAATTTTGTTGTTTTGTAAGTTGAATTGACTTGCAGTGCACCGACTAAAGGACCAGTTACAAATTATTACTATTAGTTAACTGGAAGTGTATAGATCATTTTGTGTCATAGCTCTTTACAGGAAATTTCGGTTGCACTTTATTTTACAGTACATTAATAAGACATAAAAAGTCATACATTGTATCAAATTAGGCAAAAACTTTTTTTATTTTTTGCCTATAGATGCACACTTCCTTCTGCCCTTCAGCGAGATACATGCAATGAAAAGGTTTGTGCATGAAACTGCTTACACCGGGTCATAATTCCTGTGAAGAGACATTGCTGTTGAGTTTTTCAGACGTCCTTCTTTGGCTCTTTGAGCCCCACAAGCCGACTGTCATCCAGTTCAGTTATATTCTAGAGAAGTCAGCGGATATCTCCAAAACTCTGCAACTAACACCAAAACTATCTAGATGGATAAACAGCGCTACAGGTAAGAGGAGAAATATGTATTTTTGATTTTGGGGTGAACTGTCCCTTTAAAACGTGTTTTGTGGCCTTTGAGTTGAGGCACCAAGTTTGTGTTCAGCCATCTTTCTCCCCTCATTTCTCTTCTGTCTTAGTATCCAATTAAAGGCACTTAATACCAGAATTTTGCTAAATAAATGTCCCCGAGTGTCTGACTACAATTTGTAACTGCTGACTCACACTATCAGACTGGTTGGAAGAAATCCTGATGTAGTCTGTCATCGTATATTTAATTTATCACATCACCATCTGCTTTCACTGACAACTGATTTAATTATAATCATTTTTCCTTTCTTGTTAATGCCATCATTATTTTGGGGGGGTTTATTTTGGCTTTGATGGAGATTTCAGTCATGATTTTCATTGACTAAACCAACAGTAGAAAAGCTCTGATAGGACGATTCGTCCACTCTGCAGCAGAGGCAACTGCAAATACAACCCAGAGGGATTAGGACCTTGTAAGAGCGGCACGTGAGCAGGAGGTAGACGATGGGTAATCCACTGAGAGAAAGAGACATGGATTGAAAAAGAACAAATCACGGTGGTGATAGAGGAGGAGGAGTATTTGCGTCATGCAGCTGCACTTTCCATCATGACATCTAGAGGAACGGAGACGCAAGTGGACAGAGCAATCCCCTCTATCACAGCTCCTCCCAGGCTTCGCTCTGTTTAGTGTGAGTTACTGAGACAGAGCGTATCCAAGTGTAAGGTACATCAGCCGCAACATATGGCCACGAGCACAACACTGTATACAGTAAACAGAACACACATCAGCATGAAATATGGCTGTTTCCGCTGCGAGCACAGACTGGAGCTCCCCGCAGATAATAATTCACTCATCTATTTGTTTGTACACGTGATTAAAATGAGCTTTGCCACACACTGGAGGGCTGTTTCAGAGCAAAACGGGAAGGGTAGGGCAGTTAACAACCTGCGACTGCAGACAAACGTGCAGCAGCTGAGACTTCACGTGCTGGTCTCTGAGAAGATGCTTTCCAGGCTGGAGTTCAGGCTTAAACGTCAGGTGTTTGGAAAAACAAATAGTCGAGTTTAGACAACTCTGTTGAGTGGTAGTGGCCTCGACAGCTTAGGGTTTCTTGGCCCGCAAACAAAGCAAATGGACACAGAAATCTGTTAAAGGCTCAAAATCTCTTTACTTGAGCAATAAATCTCAAAAGAGCCACAACAACACACATTAGAAGGAGAGAAGTTATCTACTGAGATCTGCATTTATTTTACAAGACTGAGAGTCCTTGCCTGGGAAAAGTGTTCTTCTTTTTATACATCCATATCAGTATGAAAAAAATTAAGATCAACATCAAGATTTTGTTGTTGTTTTACTACTAACTGTAAAATACCATACATACTTTTTCTACTTTTTGTGGCATTGTTGGGCCTGATACTGGCATACATGTAGTTAAGATATTGACATATGTGATTAAAAAAAACACCTCATCGATTTTGACCTAATGGGTGCTTTTAGCTAAATGCTAACATCAGCGTGCTAACATGTGTACATACTGATGTTTAGCTGGTATAATGTTTATCAAGTCCAGCCTCACTGGCATGTCTAAAAACTCAAACTGTGACATATTGAAGGATTTTCACCTCTAATTCAATTATTGCAGGGTTTTTTTCCCCTTTTATTGGACGAACTATATCCTGAGGCACCTTCACCGTACGGCTCCGAGGTTCAGCTGCGGCAGCGGCTTTTTACCCGCATAGAGAATTTTCCTGCTGAAATGAGATGCACGCTGTTAAAAAGCACGTCACGTAGTCTGACTTTTGCTGGCATAAATGTGAATCTCGCTGTTGAATATTATTGAAGCTGAGCTGTCTTGAGCCTTTTTACTTATGAATAGTAACATTTCAGAGAATGTCATCATCCTCTGACTGAACATCAGAAATCGACACCAGGTAAAAGTTTTGTCCCGAATGGATATGTAGCATTTAAACCCCAAAATCAATGATGTGTTTTTAATAGACTAAAATAGAATGGAATCTATTTATTATGTGTCCGTAGGCTTAAAAGGTAGAGATGGAGCTATCAGAGGGATTAACCTGAATTTTTCTTTTCTTTTTTCAACCTGCAGCTCTAATCCCCTCCCCGCTCATCACCATCTGCCATCTGTAATCTCAACCACTTCTGCCCCACCCTTCACTCTCTTTCTACTCCTCTCTCTCATTTTCACCTGTCACATTATGGACAGAAATAGACTGAGACAGGTGGGGTGTTTTTTAGACTGAGCCGCCCCCTCAACGAGAGCGTAGACCATCCCGAGCTCCGACCGCTCGGGGAACACGGCGCACACTTACCTCGACATAGAGGGAGTGAGTAAATGTCAAACCCTCTGAGAGAAGTGCTGATAGGGCACTCAACCAGGTAGCTCATTATTTCCCGCACAGGCTCTAATTAAAGAGGTATAGCATATATCACATTAGGAGCTGTGTAGAGGCTGAACTAAAGGCCGCAATCTGAATTGGTGGACGATCGTTACAGGAGCAGTTACTGTAAGGGTTGCACATCGACGGGGCTGTTCGCTGACCTGTCACTGCCTCGCCTACTCTGCATCTGAACCGAACAGACTGAATGTGTGGATAGAGATCATGAGAGTGTGTTGTGAATTTGCAATGTCTTGAAAATCCTGTCAGTTTCTTCATCGCAGAAGACGTTCTTGACAAGTCATGCAGAGGCGTAATCAGCGTCAGGGTGTCAGCCTCAGACTTTTTAGTGCGCTACGTGAGTTTCAGCTTCGGCCCTCTACAGCATCGACTTCTTATGTTTGTGCATAGATTTTTTGGGGAAAACACTTTGATGTGATCCACATTTAGATTCTGAAACCGTTTGTGTTGCTGCATCGAGGACATACAGCGGTGTGAAAAAACCAGCGTGTCCGAACAGAATCACAGAATCAAAGATCTCACGGGATTTCCGAACAAATTCTAGTCACATAGACCACGATGGGGTTTTGCTCCTGTCATACCATCATGAAACGCTGCTGACATACAGTACATGCGCTCACATACACACACGTGCCCTGCAGTTTTCCAGGAAAGCCGCTCAGCTGATGTCTTTGAACTCGGCTCCGCTGGGATCTTCCCAGTCCTCTTCCTGATGCGCGTGGAGCCCCGAGGCCTGATTCTCGCTGCGGTGAATTCATGAATAATGACAATTGGCAGGCTCTCTGACATATAAAGCGTGATCAGATCTGCTGCGTACCCGTGACCTTCGATGGTGGCTGAGGAAGGCTAAAAGGAGGAGAGGGAAAAAAAGAAAGATCTCAGGTGGTGTAAAGATCAGAGCTGCAGAACGAAGGCATGTGATCAGAAGACGGTGAATTCACTTAGACGCCAGGTTGTTATTTCCTCTAATGCAATGATATTATATCAGTATGTTTTCCCAGCGGACAGCTTTACACAATGAACCCCCTGATACCATCTCTCTGTGCTCAGATGCCTTCACATGCAACTCAGTGTGAATATTCTTCTGAATATCGCCAAAGGCCATGGGGGGGTTTCTGCATAACGATAGCGCACGGTGAAACGCTCAAGAGTCTCTTGTCAGCTGGCTTTCAAACACACATCCATCATCTCCCCTGAGAGTGTCAAATTAGCAGCATGCTAAACAGGTGGCTTGCCAGCAGATGCCAAGGAGCGAGCTGGAGAGAGATTGAGGTCATGTTTGTTTAATCGCCTCGGGGGTCAAGTACCAGATGGATTTGACTTCCTCTCTTGACGCAGAGACAGAGTTGTGTAACAGTGGTGTGTGTTGTCGCCTTAAAGGGCAATTAGAGCTCCCTGCAAAGTTTAAAAATAGTGTGACATTCAAATTGGATGTTTGATTTAGACTCTGTTTTACCGTTTATGCTTTAGGCATCAAGAAACGGTTGTTGACTTTCTGTTAGGGAGCGTGAATATTATTAGTATAGTTCCTCGTTATTGTGGGAGAAGCTGGCGAAGATCTGAGGCTGTATATGATTATAAAAAGAAGCGTATCTTTAGCACCGGAAAAAAAAGTAATAATATAAGTAATAATATGAGATATATAACTTGACTTCCGTTAACAGTGTCTACAGACAACTCATTTATTGTTGCTCCCAACAAACTTTACTCCTTTTTATAGAAAATATATAGTTACATAAACTTTTTCCAACACTTATTTCACTCCTAACAGAATAAACCATACTGTTATTAATACTGTTACCCATATTAACTATTAAGCAAATAAAATATAAATAAATAAATCTTTACAATTGCTTAATAAATGGTTTAAACGCATTTCATTATTGTTCACAATGAAGTAACTATTAACTAAAGTTTACTTAACTATAAAGGTACCATGTATTAATGATGGTTTTCTTTTTTATTAAGATATCTCAACAACTGTTTGATGGGCTGACAAAACCTGTTGGACAATTGATTCACATTGATCAACAATTCTGTATATGTGATAGCAGAGGGACATTCTTCCACTGCAGTCCTGCAAAATGTCTCATAAACTCTTTAAATTGGTCAAATAACACATCACATATACACATGTGCACATATTAATGTTCCACAGTGATTTAATTGTAATAACTTTCATCTCCTGACCTTTAATTTGTCCAACACTTCAGTTTATGACCAAATTCTTGAAACACTAATGACCCTCCAAGTAGCATGCTAACAAGCTAAACTGAAATGGCGAACATGGAAACCTCATACGGTCCAGCACAGCAGACAGTTCAAACCATGGGCAATTGTGCACGCTATGGCAGCTAAGGAAAATAATAAATAAATACATTTCCCTAAGGAATCGATCAAGTATGTCTTCTTCTTCTTCTTCTTCTTGATAAATGAATTAATGCAAACAAAAGGTGGCTCAGGAAACAAAATAATAAAATACGATGGATGGATGGAAAAAATATATATTCATACATAAATGATGATATTATAAGATATTTTATTGAGTGATCTGTTATATAGTGTATACCGTCTAGGACTTTTATTGTGAAATGTCCGTATGTGCTGCAGTTGGAAGCGGAGTAAACGTTTGCCGTCTTTGTTCAGACTCAGGAGCCTTGTATTATATATTTTTCTTATCTTGATAGTATCTTCATCGTTTTAATTTAAGTTCAACTTCCTTCACCATTGAGCTGTGGCTGCAGCTGGATATACCTGCTAAACATCAGCATGTTTACATCATCATGAGCGTAAGTATGTCGCAGCCGGCATGTGTTGTTTCAGTACTTCTGATCCTCTTCCCAGTTATGAGAAGATGAGAAACAGCTGGCTTTAAAATCTATCACAAGGCTCATCCGGATAGTCTTTTGTTCTCGGTTAATAATTATTTAATTCAGATCTGACAAAACTGGGTGTGTGAAGCAGATCTGATGAAGTTTTTGTTATTGTTAATCCCCCTGTGGTTCGTATATGTGCTCATACTGTAAGTACAGTGTGACGCTTCATGTGTCATCTACTTCTGAAGATTGTCGCTCAACTTCAGCTTTGTGTCTTTATTCTAGGGATCGAAAAGAACTGCGCCAGAGGGAGAGTGTTTCACATGCTGGTGTATTATCATATGTTATGTTATGTAAGTTTCATATTATTCACATGAAACTTCACAGTATTTTTCATGCAAGGACAATGAAGACACGTGAGTTGTTTTCCCTCAGCCCTACATTTAATGTTGTGGTGGATGCAAACATAATGTCCAGAGGATACAGCATAATGGCTTTCTGGCTGCTGAAAGTCTCATCTTTCCTGTTTTTTCCAGCATGTAAATTGGATCCAGTAATCGCCTCAGGCAGCAAATAAAATGATTTAGAGAGTAATTTGTGGAAGACAACTTTGAGGTCAATGGAGTGCACCCATTCATTTGCATTTAGCTCTGTTTTCCTCTGGTCTTCTTCAGTTTTGCCAACCGTGTATTTTCTCGCAGTCAAATTTCTCTTACCATCTGTCAGTATTTAACACCTACGGTAACATCCTATTAGAGAAAGTGTTCTTTCTGCCTCACACCATTTAACCAAGATTTCACTTCTAATGGTGCTAACAGGAGCCATTACCTCTCCACAGTTTCATCTACTTTCTTTTGCAACCTTGCTCATCTGCAGAGTACGTCACTGCGCATATACTGTAAGTCTCGTAAAACAAATTTTAACAAATGGCTGGACATTTTGGGACGTACACTTACTCGCCGAGAGTTAGATGAGAACACAGATAGCCATTCTTGTAAATGTCCGTTGAATATGCAGCTATAACCAGGATATGGTTAACCTAGCTTACCACAGAAAATCTACCCGCTACCACTTCTAAAGCTCAATTATTAGCAAATTGAACCACCTTCGTTTATTCCTTAACATTAATGATATTAATGTGGAGGAAGCTTCCAGGTCTGAAAGGTTAGTCTGCATTTTTTTCAAATGGCCAGCAGGGGGCGGCTTCACTGGTTGCAAAAAGACGTCCTTAGGAGAAAATGACCCTGCTTCTCTCTTTATTTATAACCTAAGTAAACATTTTCGGAATGAGTTTATGGTCTCAATCTCTAGTTCCAAGTCTTCTTCAAGTGGTGGGTAAGAAGGAGCATTGTCATTGAGTGTATTGAGAGGTGTGTTTAAGTTCTTGATGGTTGGACTTAGATGTTGCAGATGGAAAAAAAAAGTGATGAACGGATGCAGGAAAATGATCGGGGGGTCAGTGACCCCATATTTCCCACTGGGACCATCTTTACAAAGCTACCGTTACCATCATGAAGCTGGGTCTTTACTTGTCATTCTATTTCTCTTGTTATTAAATTTAACTATTGTATTATGCATGCTGGGGGATATTACTGCAGTCTGTATTAGATTGTTGAAGAGGCTGCCCTTGCTTGGGATTGCCTGAAGGCTTATTCCCCTCAGTCACTGAGCAGGCAAGCCATGTCACGCACAATAACTCAAGCCTCTAGCCTTAACATCAGAGGACGTGTTTCCAGCGTGACTCCCTGCAGCCCTCTGTTCACAATTACCATTAATGACTCTTTCAAGCTACCAGGCACTTTCTTATGATCTCATTCGTAGCTGTAATGTCAGACGCTGCTGCAGCTGCGGGTCGAGGCGGCTCCGATACTGCTGTTACTTCCTACCACTTTCATGCAGAAATGTTTTGCCTGATCCCCAGAGGATGAATCCTGCAGAATTCCCCCAACTTTAACCTCCAGCACCACCAGTAGGAACAACTGGATAAGATTTGTTTCACACATTCTTGCCATCCTCAGTGTGAACCGTCATGATGTTGGTGAACCTCTGACTTTCAAAATTTTAATTTGTTTATGAGCAAATTTTCCACTTGCACAATGCTCTGTAGTATGACGTATAACCGCTTTACGAACTGCACGTCCTTTTGCTTCCGGTGCCAAATCTACAGCATACGTCTATAGTTACCTCTTTTTCATCCCTGATTTAGTTCACTTTCCACAGTTCGCTTTGTATATGTTGTTAACAGTTTACCATTCGTTCTTTGAACATGGTGTTTTTACCATTTTTGATCATTAAGTCATGTAGGTGTTTGCAGCTCGCGAGGTTTCCTGTCAGCTAGCCTAGCTCGCTTCCTAAAAAGCTAATAGCATAATAGCAGAACCACTCACCCGTCTCTCCGTTTTGTGATCTATCTATCTAACTATCTATCTATCTAAAGGAGCAAAGTTAGGGATGGAAAAGCACAGAGATAATTATAGACGTATACTATAGAGAAGCAAAATGACGTGCACTTTGTAAAGTGGAGACCTTGCAAATACTTTGTACTTGATACAGGGACAAACATCCCATAATATACAGTATGTGGAGTATTTCAAGGCACTCTTCTGCACTAGCTTCTCTTTCACAGACTCAGAGAGGAAAGGAAAGTATTTATACTGAACCATGTACTTTCTGTTTCCTTCCAGTGGTATTTATCTGGCCTCTGGCTTGCCTGTCTACCACAGATGTTACTACTGATGGCTGTGATTACACAGGGTGCATTTTTAGCAGTTTGAAGCACCTTTTTGTAATTGTTTTGAGTCTTTTGAACCATTTCGTGTGCTGCTCAGAGCTCCAGGCACCTCACTTTTATCTACTCAGCATGCCCTGCAATTTCTGGAGGAAAGCCCTGAGCACCCAACGTTGAAAAATGGTTCAATTCTGAGCAGAAACAATTTGGCTCTTCCTCCACTCTCCAACTGCAAGTCATCCGTCGGTCAGTTTTAAACCAGGAAAACTGATTAGTTTTAGTCTTAGTGGTGAGCTAACATGTCACATCTATGCTAAGTGTTGTGAGAGACAATGAGGGTAGTGAGTCATCCTGTGCAGGCTGCTCAAAATAAAAGCCTGCCAAAGATTTCCTAAATAATTGAAGCCCAATATGTGGTTTAATGATTGGGCTTTAATTTATTATTCTGTTCTGCAGGAGAATACTGTGTACTGAATATTGTAATTTTCCCAGGATCTTCCATGAGTGTGGCATAATTTGTAATAAAAGCCTCTTGAAAATGTTCGTCTGACTGCATTACATTGTGTTTAATCCGAAAAACAAGGTAGTTTCCTCCAACCACAATGTAACTTGTAATGCATTTATGGGAATAAGTGATGAATAATGTGCATTTTTTTATTTTGCTCTTGATGCAATTCAGCCCCAAAGACATAAACATACTGACTGGGCTTATTGAGCCGTTGGAGCTTTCCCTGTGTTTTGTGTGCTAGAGGATGGGAGCAGAGGTTTCTGCTGGCACAGCATTATTGGATGTAAGGAATCATGTTGAAGTCAGAGTCATCTCCTATCCCAAGGACATGTTCATGTTCAAAACCTTGACTGCACTCCCGCAGGCTCATGTACTGTCTGCCAAATCCCTGATGCCTGCACTACTTTCACGAGTTTGTATTGTTGTTTTTCAGGTGCTGAGTCGATTATTTGCGTAGCTTAGGACGAGAGCCGGGTATTTGCATGTTTTGGCCTTGAATACAGGAAAGAGAAACTGGAAGGGGTTCCTGTGTTATTGATCCTTCATGGATCTGCAGGCAACACAACCTTCGTTGTTATGTGACTAATACATTTCCTCAAGGAATCCCACAGCTGCCCACATCCACAGTTACAGACACCTGAAACTCAGAGCACGAGCTAGCTTAGCCATGCCTGCAGTGCTGGATGACATGGAGCCGGAGCGGTGGAGTGAGACGCTCCCCTGAGTGTTGAAGACTTCACATATTCTCCAACACAAACAGACCGGCTGCCTTTGAGCAAGAAAAAAAGCACGGCTGTCCTTGTCAGCCAGAGCAGAACAGAGTTATATAATGTTGAGAGAAAAAATCTGACTCACTTGTTGATGAAACACTGATGACATTTAATAATTTCCTATTTTCTTCATTCTAGTTTTATCACCTGTTACATCAGCTTAAGATCATCCATAAACCTTTATCACTGATCTTAATAATTTGGGTTTGCATGAGCCGCTGACGATGATTCATCATGTTTCTGGCTGCAGTGTGGCCACATTATGTTAATCAGCTGCCCTTTGGCTTTATGTGTGAACAGAACGAGTGTGTTGCAGTGAATTTCTATCTCTTCACCAACTTCTATAACAACTTTACCCCTAAC
This sequence comes from Pagrus major, assembly GCF_040436345.1. Lineage (NCBI taxonomy): Eukaryota > Metazoa > Chordata > Actinopteri > Spariformes > Sparidae > Pagrus > Pagrus major. The sequence continues at coordinate 11,426,148 of NC_133237.1, forward strand.
ATCAGCCACATTTCCATCCAGGTCCATCTGCTGAGTTTAAATGCCTCGAATAATTTCTTCAATCACTGTCTCTAGTCGCTCATTTGGTGAATGTTTTTCTCTCCTTGTTTTAAGGTAAAAATGAGGAATAAACTGATACAATCTAATTTAAAAGAATTGTTTTCTTTGAGTTTTGAAATTGCTGACTTCCCCTCGTCAGCTTTATAATCACATTGAGCATATATATGCAAAACATGGCCTGGATGTGTTTATAACACTTCATTTGGAAACGGTTGCTGGAGACTCCATCAGTGTCACCACGAGGCTAATGACCAAGAGCTTATTTAAATTGCAGATGTTGCTATTATGGAGCTGAGGGTGGGTGGTGGTGCTGTGGACGAGCGGCCCAATTTGGAAAATGTTGTCCACCTGTCCATTATTCATTATTCCTAATGGCTGGCCTGGTCATTACCCCCTTTCCCAGCTATAAGGACCCTTAAAGGAATATTCCTTGATTTTACTCCACCCATACAACCCTAAATTGTCATTTTTACTGTATTACTGTTATACCACAATAATTCCCGCTCTAACCTGGTTAGATGTTACTTACACAACCTTTGAGTGACAGTTTCCTTGAGCTCCGTTTTCTTTGTTTTTTACTTCTTTGTTTCCTTCTTCTGTGTCTTCCTCACCTGTGCTCAGCTCGCACCAAACCCCTGCAGGCCTTATGTAACCTCAGACAAGCCCTGACTGTTTCATGAGGTAGGCAGCACGCACACACATACACACACACACAAACACACACACACACACACCTCTGTCCTTTGGCACACAGCGGCATGGACTTCAAAAGTCCTGCCATTGTTCCTGTACCACACTGAGTGAAACATGGCAAGCTTTGCAGCTTTCTAGCTTCAAGGACAGTTTTCTCTCTTGATGATGGTGTATATATGTATTCCCGCCACTTCCTCATTAAATTTCTTGTGTCACTACCTTCATTACCCACATCCCTCATCACTTCATTTTTCATTCTAAGCAACGTCATCCTGCTTCCAGCCTCCCGTACGACCTCTGTGCTACAGAGAGTATGATTTGAGCGGAGGGAGGAGAGGATTGTACCTTTCCTCAGGGCTTGCACTCAAGAAACTCTGCACAAAAAATCCCACCATGTATCATACTGATGGGGATGTCTCTGCTGGTTTCGAGTTGAAATGGCAAGAAAAAGGAGTGGAGAATGCAGTTTACCTGAGGAGTCGTGGTTGCAACGGCTGCTCCAACCGTTCACTGTATTTGATGCTAAAGCAAATTGATGCGATTATGCTAACAGGTGGGTGTCACCTGGGTGGAGGTGAATCTCTAATCTGCTGGTTGTTCCTGCAGGCTTAGTGGGATTTTAGCAGAGTTGATGTGCTGACTTGTCCTTATGTGCCCCAGCAAAACACCTATTAACTCCTGCATGGGGAAAAAAATGCTTATGAATCCTCCATCAACCTTTAACATGACCTCAAAGCATCGCATGTCATCACATCATGACCATGATTGATTCGCAAAGCTGACAGAAAGGGAGGGCAGGGTGCCGTGTAGCAAAAGTAAAATACAGTGCAGCAGGAACATGCACAGACATTTTGAGGGGTTGTTGCTCCATCCGGAAAAGAGGATAGAGACTAAACAAAGTACAAACCAGGATGACATGAGGGACAGAGGCAGCAACACACATGAAAGAAAGGGAAAAGACTTGGAAAGAGATGAACCAACAACCAGTGAGTGAAAAAACAGGGGGAAAAGACAAAGACAGGAAGTGGAAAGTGAACCGTGATGCACAAGGATATAACCGACAAAATAAAACAGGAAATGACCTAACCAAGAACGCAAGCCATGAAATTTTATTTCCATTGGTTACAACAACTTCAAAAGACTCACGTGGCACCCTCACACAACAGCAACGAGTTCAGATGCTGCAGTGTATGATGGGACACAGCGTAATACTTTGCATCATTATCTCCCCAGCTGACATTGGGCGACAGCGGGGTACACCCTGGATAAGTCGCCAGTTCATCACAGGGCTGACATACAGGGACAAACAACTGTTCACACTCACATTCACACCTACAGACAATGTAGAGTAACTGATTACCCTACACTATACTTGCCAATTATGCAATATCTAATATCGTGCTGACATTTTGTCTGCATGTACTAATCATTAACCCGTCTACCACTGGAGGTGCTTTCTCTAACCAGTGACTGACTGTTCTGATCCAACCAGGGGAAGAAGGAAATCACTCCTTCCTCCCTAAAACTGGTGTTGTTTTGCAGAGAAATGTCAAGACTGAGACAATAAAAAAAAACAGAACGAAGACATGAAAGGCACAACAAAGTTTGGAAACTCTGCGTCTCGATTGATGGGAGTCCTGTCAGGGTCTCCCGGAGGAAGGTGCATGTCAGGGCGAGGCAGATTGTTGCCATTCCTCCTCAGGTTGCTCCACGCCTCCCTGCACTGGGCCGGCGGAGGTCTTTCTCGAAGCCTTCTCCGGTACGTGCCAGAACACTCTGTTGCCTTTTGAAATCACATCTGAACTGGAGACAGCGGGGGCTCGCCTGCTGTCGTAGGGGCAACACACTTCTTATTTCTGTTCCTGGTTGGAGTTGTGGCACTCCAGGTGAGGTGAGGGGGGAAAAAAAGAAATGTGGCGTCCACTTCACTCCTTGTTTCACACCGACTGACTGCACCATGTGCATTTTAAGTTTGGATCAGAGAGGAGAAAAACATGAGGCTGTTTACAGAATTCTCTCACAGACTTAAGTAAATCCTTCTCTTCAAAGTTAAGGGGAATTATCACTGACAGCTCACAGCAGCACTTAAATCTGGAGTCTGTCAGGAGTACAGAGGAAAGCGAGAGCTAATGTCAGTGCAGCTACCAAAGGGCTTCAGAGTTTGGCAGACTTTCCAAGAGGATGATGATAATATTAGAGTTATTACATTTTCATGACCTTTCAACAACCTCCCATTAGGTTAACAAAGAAACAAACGCACCATAAAGTTACCAAACACCAAAGATTATATGAATACCTGCAGAAAAAGACATGTTTTTTGTACATTATACAGTAAATCACACTTGATACCTAGATATGAAATAAATCAAGAGACCGAGTGGAGCAAAGCTGAGGCAGAAAAGAAGCTTCTGCTGTCAAGTGTTGCACTTTCTTCTCTTACTGGGGATGTGTGACTCATGTGAACCTTTTTTTGTTATTGAACTCACGACAAGCTGCTCCGCTTTACAATCCCAGCAAATTATAACTCAGGCCCAAACGGGTTTTCTAATGTTTGTCAACGCTGGGCAGTGCCAGGTCCAAACTGTAGAGCTGCAAACAAGAGCAACCTGTTTCCAACAATGACACATGAAACTGCAGTTGCCAAGAGTTTGAAAAATCATCTTTCCAAACCTTCACTGGTTCCAAACTGACCCAGTAGCACCAGAAATTACATTCACAGATTTTACCTTCAACGCTAACATGAGGAACCAAAGCAGGAAGTCCTCTGTGTAGCGAGGTGGAAAGCAGTGTCAGGACTTTGCTCGAAGAGAACATGTTGTAAAATGTTCTCTAAAGTGTTTATAGTTGTAACGAATGGCCTCTCTCAACCAACCTGACACGCCAGATGGTTTGTTTCACAAATCCATCCGGCAGGCGCGTTCAGGAAAAATACTTGGAAGGTGACTGTACAAACCATGTATCTGTAACTGCCTACCACAGGCTTCAACAAGGCAGATCTCAACAGTAGGAGTCAAGAACCTTCACCTCATGTGCATGTTTGTCCCACACGACTAATAAAGGCTGAGTATTTTTAAGCGATATATAGAAAAAGTACTGTTACAATGGATTTAATTTTCTGTCAGCTGATTGTAATGGTGCATGGTGGGATATCAAAATTACTGCTGAACAAAGTAGTGCAGTTAGGATTTCCAAGGTTCTGGCAACTCAGAGGACCCCCTGTGGGCCGCTGATCCCTGTTCTTTGGAAGAGAAGGCACTTATTATTAATAATTCAGCACAAGAGCCACTTTATTATCAGATGCAGTGCTTTGTCCTGTCAGTGAGTAAGAACCTCAGCTTAAACCCTCCAATCTTTGTTCTTTATCTTGAATATGAAATCAAAGTTGCAGCAGGTGTCAGTCAATTCAGTAAGAAGCTCTCCGGTGTGCTGCTCCGCGCGACATCATCGAGTCCTGTGCGTACTGTACCCGAACCCTGATTAACTTTTCATATCCATCCAAGGAGTTTTAAAAATTGAGGGCCGCATTTACTTCACTGCCTGTTTTTTATGCGCAGGTGTGACTCCTTCTGTCCCAAAACACATGTACGGTATTCATGAAGCACCGGGCTCGGGTCGCAGTTTGTGTGTCATTTGTGCGTGTGTGCGCCTGTCTCCTCACTGCATCTGCATTTAAGGGAGGATGATAGGAGGAGACGTGTTAACAGAGGATGATTATGTATTCAGAGGTTAATTCTCCGCCTCTAAAAAGGAGGCGTACACACAGCTCAGATGGGATTTACAGCAGCCACACTGAAGGTTTTAATGGGGAATGAAACATCTATTAAAAATAAGCTTGAATGTAACTAAAAACAGATTATTAGAACAATTTTATTTATAATCTTATTGCTGTAAAGCAAACAAATGGGCTTTATGAAGAAAAACTGGTGTGTTTGAACCTGAACCGGCAATTAACTTTACTTTTGTTTGTTTTGTTTAGACATTTAAATGTGTTTTTTACTGCATTTACAGCAGTGTGAACATCCAGACCAACACCTCCTCCACATGCTGTGTCTATCTGTGTCTCTCCAACAGAGGGGCCTTGTGTCAGAATGAGTTTGTAGTCCAGGAACCATCCCAGAAAAACATTTTAACCACCCTTATATAAATGTAAACCATTACAACATCAAAATGTTGCTTCTTTGCTTTGTTATTATCATGTATATTTGGTAGTTTAGTAAGTATTAGCTTTCAAAGTACTTTTACCTCTAAACTGTACTGAACTAAAGTACTTTACAGGGCTACATTTATTCACTGTAAACTTGATGTGTCCTCACATTAAACTGTAGTTCACTGGTGAATGCTTCATGTTGCTGCTGTTAGCTTTATTAGCTCTGTTAGCTGTCAGCTGTATTAGCTCCGTTAGCTGTATTAGCTATATTATTTGTATTAGCTCCGTTAGCTGTAACCTTTTATGTCTGTTAGCTCTCAGCTGTATTAGCTTTGTTAGCTGTAAGCTGATAGCGCTGTTAGCTGTTAGCTTTGTTAGCTGTCCGCTGTGTTAGCTCCATTCTCTGCATGCTATAAGACCCGTTAGGTGTTAGCTGCCTTAGCCAAAACACACCACTGGACTCTGCCGCCCACTGTCAGCTAACAGCTAACGAGCCCTACTCCTGCAGATTATTACATGGATTTGTTGTTCACAATGTGGCATTATCAGGGAAAAAATATGACGTGTCCTCCATTGATAGTGAGTTTGCAGTGTCTTTTAGGATTTTAATATTTTTCATGGGTCTAGCACTGAATAGTCAGACTTGATTGTAACCAGAGCTGAAACAGAGAGAGATAACTATGGTAACCACATGAGAAGAGGCATCCTGTTGAAGTCAGTGGTGTCCTCGTTCATCCAAAACACTTATTTTGTATTAATCCTGAGAAGATGGACGCCGTTAGTCCCAAGCTCTGCCTTGTGTGTGTTTTGTGCGTCTTTGATTTGTCTCTCACTTCATCTTCTTTTTGTTGAATTTTTCCATGTTTATTTCCTCCGAGTATATTTTGAGTGATCGTGACGGTCGGCCAAAGCAAATATTTTTGTAATGGAGATCACTACCTCATTTCTTTCCTGAGCTTAGCGATCTCAGTGAAGTCCCTCCTCACCTCTGATCTGCTCCTGTGAGCTCTCCTTCATTCAAAGAGAGCGTCCGGAGGTTCAGTACCAGGAGCTGACTGCATAATGAGCTGCTGCCTCAGTAAATGAGCTGCTGAATACACACAGCTTGCAGCTGCAAATGCTGACTCCAGGCTTTTCCTCTTGGTACATGTATGTGATGTTTTCCTCACGTTGATACTTTGCATGTGAGCAACATTTTAATCAGACCTATTTTTTTTTAATGAGGCCGAAAGCACGATCAACACAATCCTACTTTAATTACAGTATTAACTCTGATGATTTCTGCTCCCTTCAACATTGTTGTGACTTCTTCGTGCGACCACCGGGGTGCAATTGGCTGCGTGTCATAAATTATTCTGTTAATAAATCCTGCTAAATGAAATTGTGATCAAAAGACACTGAGATCCCGACTGTTGGTTTGTCAGAATGAGTAGGGGTTTTTAAAAAAACGTAGCTGTAGCCTATCTCGACATCTGATTATACTTTTTGCATTTACAGTACCACCTTGGAAATACTTGACAAAATTACCCACAAGGCTCTACTGTTACTGGATGCAGAGATGTGGCATGAGAAGACAACCTAAAGCACATCAGAGGACACAGATGATCTAACTCCACCTCCTCACTGCAAAGTACACAACAAACACTGGCTTATTGTTCCTTCTCTGCATTACTTTGCATATATGTTCCCTTGAGTCATTCTATGTACATGTATCTGGCTTGATGGCTCACAGCAGACATGAATACGGTGTGCTTAGCTGTTTCTATAATTAAATCCCATAATTGAAACCTGAGGGATTATATGCTTTTGTTCTGCGCTCTAATCACCTTTCGCTGCAATACGTCGCCCATGTGAGTACGACTGTTGTGCTCCTTTCACTACACTGTGCCAATGTCACGGTGGCAGACCTGCGGGTCAATGCCGACGCCTCGCCTTGTCCCCAGGCTTCTCTGCAGCAGCCTGGGTGGGGGGGTTTAAGCCGTGCAGAGCTCATACAGTGTCTCAGAGTAATTACCAGCTGCACAGTCAGAGGTTTGTCCTCCTTTAACATCCTCAGAAATATGTGTCAGCTCGTCTCCTCTCAGCCGGATGGATCTGCCCAACACTTTCAGCTCAATCTCTTTTCTGTTTTTCATCTACTTTTTTCTTTTTTTTCCTGCAACTCCATCGGGCACCGCAGCATCACAAATAATAAGGCTTTGTGGCAAGCAGACGTAGCCGCGCCTTTAAAGTCCATCTGAAATATTGAGTGCGGATGAGTGCGCAGCAGTTTTTATCCGGGGTTATTATGTTCGTGCATCCATCAGGAGGCCATTTTCAGCCTTTTTCAGCCTCCGGTCATCAAAGCTGGTGTCGGCTCTGCCACAGTCTGCGGCAGGTGTGCGTTCTGATCACACACAAACGCTCGCCCACGTGCAGCTGGTTATTGTTCCTTGCGGGTCAGGTGGAGGGCAGGTAAATAAGAAGTGTGAGCTGGGAGTTTCACAGCCTTGCATAATTTTTTCATTAAGCATTAAGACATATTATATGATGGAAAATAGCCCTCACATGCTTCTTCGGCCTCCTTTATTGCTTTAAAACTCCTTACTCATTACTTCTGTGTTTGCTCACATGAGGGACTGCACGCTGTATGTTCATGCAGCGTTTACTGACGCTGGATTAATTAAAAGCAGTAGGCAATTTTAAAGGAGAATGAGGGCAGATGCCGCCTCCCCTCTCGATCTTCTAATAGCAGAGGGAGTGCAGGAGACGAGGGGTTGTTTAGTTGAACATGTTACTCTAGTCTGCCTGACTCATTGATCCTTTATCAGCAGTCTAACTGTGCTGTGTATCGACTTATCAACCTGCTGAGCTGGCAGACAGATTTCTATTCTGTCAGTTTTGTCTTGGGGTCTATCATATTCTCTAAACTGTATCCAACCATAAAGAAAGGAAACTGTCTGTCTGTCTGTCTGTTCCTTACATATCTCAAGAACCGTTCATCCGATCTACTTCACACTCGGCAGGTTTGTTTCAGAGCACCTCAGGAAGTGCAGTGTTGGATTTGGTTGCAGTTTGGACAGGCAATATGTGTGTGAATGCTGCTATGTGTGGCAGCGAGGGCGCAGTTTCAGCACACTGGCTTCATGGATCTGAAGACTCACACGTGATCCCTCTCACATCATCTCATGGGGAAGCAGACGTAAACAAATGGTGATTAGCATGGTGCAATAGTAGCACGTTGCAGTGAAAAAACAAAGATTTTCAATCGTAGCAGCCCCGATGACTCTGTGAGCAGTTTGGGAGGCTTAAGACTGGATCTGTAAACACCTCACATTACCAGATAATCTATGCCGAACAGCTTGTTTTGAACAGGCACTGCACTAGTACTACTATATTGTAGCCTACATACTCTACAGAGTAGGGTCACCTTCATGATCAAAGTCCCAAGTAGCAGCATGAGTCACGGAAGAGTGAGAATAGAGACATAATGATACCTGTAGCATTCTCATAATATTCCTATAATGTGTCTGTGATAATGTGTTAGGGTTAGGTCACATGTGTTGGTAGGTGTGGAAGCAGGGTGAAAAATGAACAAATCACTGGTTAGAAGTGAGAAGTGAATGCTTTCAGTCAGCAGCAGCAGCATCCTTTGTCTGAAACAGAGTAGGTGGGTTTAAAGCAGGTGCAGCAGCTCCTCTCCTGATTGCCGGAGCTGTCACCCGCTCCTCACTCGTTCCTCCACCTGCTCCAGCTGAGCTTGTTAACTGTTATAAATGTGCCAGAGTGGACCAGGATGGGTGTACGATGAGTTATGTTCAAGCTGGAAGGAGTTTACGTGTGCCTACACTCCACTTTTTCTGTCTCATACTGCTGGTGATTAGCATGAATGACAGGACTGGCGCATTGCAACGCTGGGATATAGTTGCTGGCGTACAAAAAAGCGTGTTCAGTCGTGCTTTTTTCTGTCTCTAATGGCTAAAATTAGATCCATCCTGAACATCAGCGCAGAGGATTATACACACCTTTGTTTCTTCTCACCTCACCTCCTGCAGTGTGTTTGTTTACATGCTTTTATCAACAAGAGGGAAGAGTCAGAGTCATATCCTGTTTTACCATTTCCTCACTGGATGGCAGGTTTTTAAGAAATTTATTTTGGATGATCCATTTCCATTGCCTGCCCCGGAGTTATCTCTGAACTCTGGATGCTTCTCAAGTCTGTGTGAAACCTGCGATCCAGGCACAAAACCTCCTGCCTGTTCTTGTACCGTATCCAAAAAAACACTTAAAGATACAGTCAAATAAAAAATACATTTAACACCTTCAGAATGCCTCTCTTTGCTCTTTCTGTAAATTAAACAAATATTTCGGGGGCACATTAAGGGTGAGTACTGGTGAGTTAATCTGCTGAAGCCTGATAATTTAGCTGATAATTGAACTGAGCCATTTATTTGAATCATGTGTGTTGGTTGACCCAATCAGCGTCCCTTGAGGACTGTTTGCCACTGAAAACAATAATGGTGGCTCCTCAAGAGATTAGCGTAGCGTCACATCAGAACTGGAGAGCAGTAAGCAGCACTGAAGACATTTCTCAATAGAAAAAATGTTTTCACTCTATCTTGAACTGACTCTAGTGAGAGTTTGATTCACCCGTGGGCTCCACAGGTAGCACTCTCCTACTGTCAATGCGAATGGTTGAGGTTAGCTGAGATAGACAGTGATGGACGGATGGTTCATCCGATCACCTTCCAAGTATTTTTTGAAAGTGACTGCCCTTTTCCAAACAGTTTCTAGCAGCTCCATTACAGATAGTTACGCGTGTCAAACCATCTGTCGTGTCAGGTTACTCAAAACCCTTGCACATAACAACCAGCGGGAGCAGGATGGAAAGCTCAAATGTTGTACTGCTGTGTTAAAGGTTGCAAGGTATACAAATTTAGGGAATATGAAATCATTTTGCAGCTCCTGGATTGACCAGCATCTGAAAAGACAGTGGATAATCAAAATTCAGAAGGGCATCAGGCCAGTTTTCAAGGTAAAACAACAAATTTGATAGCTGCTGTTAGACGATAGCCAACGTTAGCATTTAACCACGTCCTAGCTGACATTACATTGATTGTGTTACATGATACCGTCAGGAAAGCCATAAATTAACTCTCAAATATCAACACACATCTTCGACTCATTTATTTAACGTTAGCTAACCTATGCTAATGGTAGCTAACGACTGATGTCTTCCCTCCTGTCCTCGTTTGTCATTAGACTGGTGATCACAATAATGGGAAAGTATATTTGCTGTTATTGTAAACGCACCCCGCCACACACACACACACACACACGCTTGGGATTGTTTTTAAAAGAACAACTACTGATTAAGTAATGAGTAAATAATGACTTTGTGCTGTTCAGTGTCTTGTTCACAGTGAACCAGGCACGACTCAGGTGGTTATCACTCTGAATTATTTATGAATTATTACCTAATGATTCATTTATGTCGTATCCGTCAGTCTGTTCTCTAGGAACTCGTTGTTATCTACTATGTAGTCCTGAAATCAGTTATTCAGAGATGACAATTATTAACGAGATATGCGATTAATAATCAAGTTTTCCTTGATTCCTCACATTTTTTTGTGCACTGTACCCTAAAATATTGCAACATGTGAATTTAACCTCCAGTTTCATCAGCAGTGCTTGAAGTTAAAGCCTGATTTAATGCTAATCTTAAAAGTGATCTGCAGCTACTACAGTAACGATGGCAGTAACAGCATGTGTGAGAGAGAGAGAGAGGGATTAGAGAGAGTGTTATCCATGTGTGCCACAAGCACACGCACATTTCTAATATAAAAAGATGAAACCACAATGTGCGTGTGTGCATGTGTGTGTGTTGGGGGTGGGTGCTTCAGCACGACATGAAGAGAAGTGTCTGTGATTTAAAACAATGAGATTTTTTGGAGTTAATTGGAAGCCGACGCAGCATGTCCCTGCCTTGTTCTTCCTCCCTCCCACGTCGTGTCCTGTGGCACCGGGCCTCCTCTTTGTGGAGACTAAATCTGAGCGGTGTGCGAAGGTCTCTGTGCTTTGCTGCAGTTGAAAGACCCTGAGTGAAGGCTTTTCCCCAGAGCCCCCGAGGGAGGTCAGCAGGGTTTTTCACATATTTTATCCGAGGAAAGATTACCGTTTGATTTTGATTTGCCAAAATTCCTCGTACTTTCTCTTCATACTCTCTTGCTTTCATTGTGCGCCTGCCAGGCCTGCATATTTCAAATTACACTAATGAGGGATTTATAATGTCCCAAAAGTGTATGTTTTACAACTGCAAATGTGTTTATTGTGTGGCTCTTGTCAAAAAATGTCTATTGTTACACTTGGAAAACATGATGACATCGGGAATTTAAATTATGTCCAGAGAGTTGATTCAATTAAAACAAAAATCATGCTGCATATTTATGTTTGCAACTACATGATGTCCCTCGAGAGGACATTTGTTTCTGGAGGAGCTGCTAACAGACTCCCAATCTGATTAAAATCTGTGCCTTTTAATGCAGAGGGCTCTGATTTGAAACATCATGGCCATGGTTGATAATACAAATTTCACCCTAACCCACCACATTTCTGTGCGTGCACATACTGTGAGCATATGGGCATAACCTGAAGATGTTTGTACTCCTTTGAACTGATTTACAAGAACTTTAAGTCCATGTTTGAGCTTCAAATTGTAGATATTTCAAAAAGTTTTTGTTCTCGCATTGAATCGACCTCCTCTCCGTGTTTCTCCTTCAAGAAATGAGCTACTACAACATAAGTTTGTCACAAAACATAACTTGATTAAAGAGTTGAATAACACTGCTCTCTGTTTACTGTATTTTCATTTTCAAAACTAGTTAGACATCTCAGAGTCAATCAACAGATGGTAGGCAGTTTTCTCAGTGGGGGAAAAAAAAAATCTTACTTTAGGAAGGTGAAGAGTTACAACAAAACAAGATTTACTTAGATTGAGAACTGTTTCTTTCAGTCAATGCAAATCGTGAAACGCTAAAGTTGGTGCAAGTTTTCCTTCTTATTCACTGAGTGAGTGCACCTCAGCCATGGTACATTCAATGCTGCCACTGGTGATCCGGAGATATGTATAGAAGCAGAGGTGGAAGAAGTGTTAAGACCTTTTAGTTAAAGGTTATATTGATAACAAATCATTTTTTAAAATCTACATTTTCACATCTACAGAGCTTGTAGAAATGTGCATAATAAAAATATATCTTTTAATAAAAACATTATTATGATTGTGAATACTTTCAAAATGTATGGCGGATCCAAAATCTTTGTTTTGTTTATGTCTGTGTGACAATTGTGATGGTTGGTTCCAGCTTCTAACAAGGATTGTGAGCCAAAAGTACAACGTCCTTGGTAGCAGGTGGTATCTGTGTGCTCAACAGTCTTGGCAGTTGCCAGGTGGTGGAAAAAAATACAAAAAAATAACTCAAAATTGAGTTTTACCGTATGCGCCCAGCTAGCGTTAGCAACATTAATATTTGCTAGTGTTAGCAATGTTAGTTAACATTCGCTTAGCAACGTTAGCTAGTGCGCAAACTGGCAACCAGTTGAGGGGGAAGATGATTCAAACAACAGTGGTGTTGAAAGGTAAATGCAATGGAAGGAGGGACAGTGAACGCCACATTAAGGGGTTGAATGTTATCAGTAACACCTTTAAGTAAAAAGTTACTTATACAACAATGTAAAAGTACTTCACTGAAAGTAAAACTCCTGCATTCAAAGTCCTGCTTAAGTGAAAGTACAGAAGTATTACTCGCTAAATGTACTTATCAGAAGAGGTAGTTATTATACAGAAAAATGGCCGCTGTGACTGATTTATTATGTATTTTAACATTAGGTAGTTAATACTAATGCATCATTGTTCCTCGAGGTAAACTCCAAACTTCTCTGTCCAACTCTGACTCACGTGTCCACCGTAGTCTCCCTGCAACAACTCACCTCTTGCAAGATTTCAGAGCGAGACTTCTACATGAGAGAGACTTTTGGTAAGTATGAATCATTTACACACCAAAACATGTTAATACAGGGCCCAACTTTAAAAATAAAGGAATGGTCATAAAACTACACTAACTGACTGGCAGCAAACTTTCCCTCTCAAACTGAGACTTGTCGCTGTGACTGGACACAAACACCCTGTGGATAGAGTCAACATGAGGGGACGGTGCATGTTGCCCCCTCGTGAGCGTGTTACCTGCCCCCCCCCCCCTTGTCATCTTTCCTTTTGACTCTGTGTAACACAACACAGGTTCATCCCTTTTTCTCGTGGTTGGTCCTATTAAACCAGGGAAATCAAAGGAGCTCATTCCCATCTTTTCATCCCGCTGTCATTCACAGACAAAAGTAGAAGGGCCCCTATGACAGCTTCCTCATTATTAGCAGAGCTGTTGCTATGGTTACAGTTTTTCATTCAGGTCTGAATTTTTTTTCTCTGATCATTCCTAAACAAAAATCTCTGTCATTCACAGAATAGTTTCTATGCTTTGACTCATAAAGCAGCTCCAAGGTCACCTTGTTGTCTGGGTGTTAATGTTCGAGGCAGAGGGGGATGAATAGATGGAATGACGCATTGAAAACATATTTGAATGGCTGGAATAAAGTTTTGAAGCCGGTGGATTACAAAACATGTTTATGTCTGGATACCAACACCACTGAGACGAGGCTCGGAGGATTCCTATTGTGCGGGTGTTGATTATGGACTAGTTTGTGCTGTCAGGTTTGTCCTTTCATCTGCTCTGTAATTATTTTCTCAGGTGAAAAAGGTCAAGGTTAGGAAAAGAGGATGCCTGTGTTAAGCTTTTTTTTTTACCTGCTCTTCATCTTCTCCCAACATCCCTGTACTCCGATCCGTCTGCCTCCTCTGTTGAGTCTCATTTCCATGTTGAGGCTGAGAGATTTTCACCTTCACTTAGCACCGTAATCAGTCTCCTCAAGCTGAACAGACAGTCAAGTGCTGCAGTTCATGTGTTCTCCTCCTCTCACATATCCTTTCTTTTCTCCCCTTTCCTCCCACTGAGCCTGTCCAGTATTGATACTGGCCTTAGGCTCCGCAGACACATTGATTGGACTTTAAAATAGAGCTCTTTTTTTCGGTGTGCGCATCGAACTGACGTATGTTTTTGTGAGTATGTGTGTGTGTGTGATGGGGTGTCCTGATGAGCCTTTTCTTGAATTTCGAGTTGAGCACATCCTACTCTGCGCTTTTATATACAGATGACGAAATGAAAAGTAAAAATGATGAAATGGAACTAATATTCTCAACATAGGTATCTAGAGAAATAGATGGCTGCTGAATCAAATCAAATTTTATTCATGCAGAGTCTCTCCTGCAAGACTGTGCTGCAGAGAAATGAAAAAAAAATCAACACGAGAGAGAGAGGGAGAGAGAGAGAGATCAGAAGTGGAAGCAGTAATAACTGCTGTGTCAGAGCTTAATCTTTAGCTAACCTAATGCTAAACAAAACAGAGCCAGGCCGAGCAGAGGTTTGATACAGGTTTACCATCGATTGATTTTGTGGCTCCTCGAAGCTTTGTGTTTCTCTGCGATGGAAGTCTGTGTGAACTTTGTTCAACTCGAGCAAGAAATTCATCCTCGAAGAAAGAAGAGAGGCAAGAGGAAAATAACAGAAACAACTGGAGTTTCGGGTGAGTGTTGATAGCAGTCAGAGGCCGAGCTGATCACACACACACACACACACACACACAGTCAGCGTGTCTGTTTCTAGCTGGCCAACTTTACATCTAGTATATACAAGATTATTTTTTTTGGCGATACTAAGATGAAAAGTTGAGCTAAATGTGCTAGAATCAGCTCCAACTGATCTGGTGTCACATACAGACTTCTGAGGGGAGGATGTAACACTCTCAGGTGGGACGAGCTGACAGCGCCACCTCGCGGCACTCTGGACTGAGCCGTAAAGTAAGTTATAGTAGTATAACCTATAGGGAAAAAAGCCCTTCAAACCATTTTCTATCAAACTTTATTTTTATTAAAGCAGTTTTCATGCCCAGGTGACCATTAAACATGAGGTTATGGCTCTCTACCCAGTCATTTAGACAGAGACCTGGTCTTGTTGGCCCAAAATAACTGCCCAGGGGCATTTCCAAAATGGCTGCCTAGTGCAAGACTAGCCTCAAAGGACTTTGTTTGCACCAGCTTCATCATTAGCTATTATTATTTTCAGAGGCGCTATCAGCTCATCAATATGCATTTAAAGCTACTGCTAATTTCAAAAAGCTGTTTATGAAGGCTGTTGTACAGACTGGGGACTGAAGTGTCCTCAATGAAAAGGATCCAGGTGCTGGAATAAATCTACAGACACGTTCACATCACACCTTCTTGTCTGGCTGCTGACTGTCGACTGAACGTGTCGCTGCTCTCCTTCATTCAGTGACCACAGAACAGACAGCCACGTGAGAGCACATTCAGGGAGACATATTGTGCACTCTTTAAGTGTAAGGTAAGGACTGATCAAAAAGTCAATAGAGTTTTGCCTTGACGCAAACATAAAGGCACTAAAGGTCTTAAAAGTTAACATATTTCCTGAGAAAGTTGGCAACAGTGTAGCCAGTGAGTGAGCTACGGAGCTGCTCAGCAACATATTGCTGAAAAATCATCATCTGCAACATGTTGAGTTTAAGGATGGACAGTGTAGAGGCACCAGTGCTGCAGGAGCATCTAAAGGTTTTACTTCCTCCTTTTATATGTTTATGTACATATTATTCAAATCCATTTTCATGTCCGTGAACCCAGCGACCGCCCTCCACACAGTACAGATGAACGACGGCCAAAAAGTCCGTCAGAAATTCAAACAGTGTACAAAATGTCCCCGTCTTCCACATATACATCAACTCTTGTATGCTTAGAGAGATTTTTCTTTTTCTTTTTTAAATTGGAGAACATTTTTTTACATCTGTACCTAAGAGTTTAATTATTTACGGTGCTGCAAGAATTGAATATGTAATTGGCCCCCTGCAGTCACTTCTGGGTACATGTGACAGGCTTGTTGGCAGTAAAAAGAAAATTAGATTTCAGTATCTTCCTGTTGACGATCCCTTTCCTCCACTTTCAAGGACAGTTTGATTGACTTGTTTTCTGGTGAGATATTCAGTCTTCTTCTACTTTGTGCTCCGCCGAAATAAATACAGACACTTAAAAGTGGTGATGTAATTTTTCAGCATTTAGTTTGCCAAAAGGTGGCAGAGGGCAACTCCGAGCCTCCAACATCCATTTTAACTTAATTTTGTCCCACATTTTTTCCAGCTAATTAGTGTTCCTCCCAAATGAGACACATTGTTCTGCTATAAAGGCCAATCCCAGCAAACGGCTATGAGTTATGTAATGCTGCATGCTAACTCGCTATAATAAATGACTTTCTCCCCACTTCCCTGCTACTTTTTAGGACACTTCGCTGCAACTGCTTATCTCTTGTGTGCTGGTATTTTCCTTTTATTAAAAAAAACTGGCTGTTATTGACATTTACTGAGAAAATAAGCAAAAATGTCAAGTCTTGTACCTCCGACTGCATCTGCAGAGTAGTTTCATGTTCAACAGGGAAAAGAAGCTTAAAAGTTTTAGCTTTTTTTACACATTTACAGCCAGTAACTGGTGTCAGTGGTGGCAGGTGTAGAGAGGCTGCTTCCTCTCTTCCCCTTGCACAAACACATTTACACTTTCTATAAATGAGTCGTGTGATTGCACAGAGGAGCTGGTCTTTTGTCTTTATCTCATAAATTAACATAATGCTCATATTGATTTTCAGTGGATTCTCCCAGATGCCCCTGCACTGTGAGCCGGGACCACAGGGTTTCATCTGAGGTTAAATGCAGCTTTAATCAGAGCTATCATGATTAACTGAGGTGGAACTGCTCTCCTGGGGACTGATGCCTTCACTGGCTCGCACCGCAGTGACTGATGGGAGTATCACACGACATCAGGCCAACCTCTCCGTGTGCATCCTTTTTAAACTAATACAAACACAGAGTGCTGTTGACTCTCACCAGTAAACAGAATTTTAAAAACACTGGATGCAAAAACATTTTCCTGCGTCGGCCTCTGAGGTTGGAGCGCTGACAGAAGGCCTTGTGTGACGGATCCTGAGCCTCCTCTCCGCCTCCCCTCGTCGCTGTGCAGAATCTTCTCGACTCGAGTTTGTCAGCACTTTGCTTTGAAGACGTACCGGCATACATCTCATGATGTATGAGAACCAAAAGAAAGATTTCTCATCTCCGGGGAGCCTCTGTTGTGAGGAGGCTATTTAGAGCTTTTCTCCGCCAACGCTCACACCGGTGTCTCCTTTGGGCTCCGCTCCTGCACTTTTACCATCTGATTCCTCATGGCTCTTCAAACGCTGGAGTCCAACAAAACTATCGAAGTTTTAGTTCTGATTGTGTACTTTTCCTACAGCGAGGCCAGTGATTGTGAACTGCTGGTGTTGGCTTGTTTGTATGAAACCCATAGCCCTACAGTAAATTAGACATCCTACATTATATTCAGGATGAAGCAGATATGGGCTGAACTGAGCTAATTCATTGAAGAAGCTGAGCTTAAAAATGTGATTTGTAACTTGTGCATCTGTTATCTAATCAGCTTAAATTGATGGCACCTGCCTCCTGACTTTCCCTTCATATAACATGAGTACAATTGAGGGTTTAGTCAGGTGTAACCACGGACCAAAAGAAAAAATGTTTTGGAGGACGAGATCACGGCTGATGTTATTTGGCTGGACTTAATAGTGGGTCAACAAACAAAGCCAAACAAGCAGCTTTGGAGTCTGTCGCCCCTTAACGTTGTTCGTAAAACTCATGCCAAGTTCACCACAGGCTTGGATAAACATTCCAAACTGCAATATCCCAACATAACCAGGAGGAAAATCTCTTACCTTAAGTCAATATTTTGCTCAAAGAGGAGATAATTTCCACCTCAAAGTAAGGTTTTATGTGCTTTTCTGTTTAAGTTACACTTAAAGTGATAGTTCGGGTCTTTTGATGTGGGGTTGCATGATCTACACTAGATCAGTCGGCTTTCCCCCTGTGTGGAAAGGCACCTTGCAGCACAGACAGGAAAGCAGAGCATCGTACTGCTAAATGGGACCGGCAGCAAGATGTGTTTTAGCCACCTAAAAGAAGGCCCACCTAAAAAAAATACATTTCCATGTAAGTAAACGCTATAGTTTGAAAGATTCTGGCGCTTTTCCTTTGGCACTACATTCCCTCAACCGTACAACATCCATATTTCTATCACACTTTCTCAATATATCCTCATACATAAACAACATATATCACCCAAAACAACCTGACCCTTGCAGCTTACCACCGTTGAGCTTTGTTTTCGCACTGGACATGAACAGCGGTCTCCTGGGTGAACGTCTTGTCCTTGTTGCTTTGCTTAAACTACTCTGCCTGAATTAGCACCACCTCTCTGCTTATATTACTGCGCTCAACTCCTAATATTCATATAACAATAGTGGATGGGAACGCATATTATTTTGGATTTTCTTTTCCAGATTTTCTTCAAATTTGTTTATAATATGCGTCACATTTGGATGGAAACCAGCCCTTAGTTTTAAAGATCACAGCCTTGAGACCGTCTTTTTATTCCCCTCTGATGAGAGAAAACAAGCTTTTTCAGAAGACCTGATTGTGTTACAGGGCAATTAATCTTTATGTTCTTTGATGCCTGCATAATAGATTTTGAGACTCACGCAGATGTGATCCTCTCTCTGCCTCTCTGTAGCTCACCAGGATGTGCGAAGGAACAGCACTCCTGGAGTGCGTTGCTCAAGGACACTTCAGCAGGGTGTATCTAACATGGGACCAACAACAAAAAAAGGGGGAGAGAGAGAGAAAGAATTAGATTCATGTTCAAACCAGCATGTGAACATCAGGAGGTCTTGGATCTGGGTTTTTGTGGGGAGTGAGCACACAGCAGGCACCTCAGATGAGTGGCCCCCTGCGGTATTTCAGATGAAGCTGTTCACGTACTGCACGCCTTGATACATGTGCTGCATCGAGGGGCGACAAGTGGAGGTTTGAAGGCCGGTTGTGCCGTGATGCACACATCCGTTAATGTTCCTCAGTACGGAACAATGAGCATGACTTTTCTTCGTGGCACCTCTGCGTCCGTGTCTTACTGTAAACCCGCGGCTGCGCGAGGACCTGGAGCATTGTCTGATTCTAACCCGGAGAGAGTCGATGCAGAGAGCTTGTCACAGCCAAGCCTCTCAGATCATTTATTATTGATACAGTAGACTTGAGGTGGGTGGAGCGAGGAGGACAGAAAAAGGAAGAGTGAGAGAGAGAGAGTCAGAAGACCTATTTAGAAAAAGAAATGTTAGGATAGGAGAGTGAAAAGGAAAAAATTGGGGAAAAGACAGCAGAGAAAGGAGTGAGAAGATGAAAAGCAGGGATGAAAATGTAAATAAAAAAGTGAAACAGAACAGCTGTGACCCTTGGACAGACTGACAGGTGGAGTTGAGGTTTGGCGTGAGGTTGTGTGGGACAGGTAGCCTCAAAGTGTTGCCTTGTAGCAACACACTCCCTGCCTCCCGCAGGCTGTTGAGCCACAGGCAGAAACATCTCCCTCAGTGTTCCCAGAACCAGTCTTGGTTCATCCAGCCCGGTACGAGGTGCAGAAGCTCTCTGGAGAGGGAACTGGCTGCACTCTGTCAAAACACACCATGCCAGGGAGGAGGAGATGGAGAGTGGCTCTGTAAAGTAAACACTTGGCTGTAGCTGGGTGAGTCAAAAAGATGACGGTGTGTTTCGATGCACCTGTTTTTGTACACGTTTTTTGTACAAAAGTGGAAAAGCCAGAAATTCGCAAAAAATATCAAAATATCACCCAAGGGTGTTCATGACTGCCTCCAAAATAATGGCAACATCAGTGCCTGAAAACATCTTTTTGCGTCCAAGTAACAAATCTCTCTAGTGGCCGTAGAAACTATGCAAGGGAAGAATTTGTTATGATACATTATGTCCACATAGAGATGAGGTCAGCAGTGGGTGCATCTGTCAACATAGTATAGTAGATAGCAACAATTAAGCACTGCCATGATCATTCCCTAACCTTAACCATGTCTTTATTACTGTCACCATGACGATGCAGCTCCCCTAACCTAACGTGTTAAACTCCTTGACAGCTCATTTGAGCAACTATGAGCTTCTATGCCTGTCCTAGATCCTACAACAGCCAATGAGTGACAATGTCGACACCCACTCTCTCTTCTTTCTCCTCCCTCCTGAGCCACTTACACGCCAGCTTCTGGATGATTGATGCATCATGTAGCCAATGAGACTTCTTGGAAACTTGGAAATCATGCAACTTCATGTAGTTTTACGCATTTTGCTCTTTGAAGAGGCTGTTTTTCCACCTAAGCATTTGTTTATGAGTATTTTATATGCATAATGTTAGTGTAAATAAGGAAATTGCTCTCAGGCAGGGGTATTTTGCCAGATGTCTGGATATTTTCTCAGAAAAACAAGTGTCAAATGATGGACCATGTAAGACTATATGATGTTACAGGTCGTCGGACAGGAGACGTATTTTGTCTTTTAATTGGCACGACTAGTCAGTTTCTATGCTAAATTTGAGCTATATTTGAATATAAACTTGGCTACTGTCCCACTTTTGGTTTATTATATTGAAGCATTTGATCCAATTCAGTTTGTGTCCCCTTAAACCATGACTGTATGACTGTACAGGCTACATTTTTATACAACACCTGGGCTGATTGCTTGTAATTAGGCCCTGAAAACATTTGCCTCAGAGCAGAAACACGTTTCCCATCTCATGTCTTTCAATGAAGTGTTTTATTATCCGGAAACATTTCCCATAGGCCTAAATAAAATAGGAGACTAAATGAGTTTTTTACTCATCTCATAATTTCCTCGTCCTCTTCAGACATGTGTTATGGTAGATTGTCCTTGTGTGATTCAGAGCAACATCAGCACAGTTCATGATGTTCAATTTGAACAAAAAACATTCCTGAGTTCTTGTGCTGTTTCTAATCTCTGGCAGAGAAATACTATTTGCATTTGAATTGGACTGCAAACATCGATTTCATGCTTTTACATCTGCCACTATACAGTGTGACTTGTGACTCTTTCAGGCAAGGAACCTAAAAAAGAGGGGAGGGTCATTACGTCACTAGACTTTGGTATTGAAGTCTATGGGAGACGCATGGTGAACGCAATGACGTAGTGACCCTTCCTTTATTTAAGGTTATTTGTTCGGGGAAACTACAAGGACAAACTCAAGGAGTGGTGAGTGAGCATTTCTATTTGTTTACTGCCAAGATGGAGTTTTATTTGAGTGTGTGTGTGTGTGTGTCTGGGTGTGTATCCGGCTGATGTGACTCCATGTACAATTAAACCATAACCCTCTCTGCGAATCTTTAACAAAAGCTAATTCAGTGGAAATGAGGAGGTGAGGAGATTATGGCTAAGTAGAGCCAAGCACAGCAGTGAGCTCAGTTATTCAGGGCTGCACAGGTCAGGCTATTTCTTTAAATTTGTTGAATCACTTCTAAAAACTATCGCAGCCGTATCTGACACTGTTGGAAGACCACTGATGCAGAAATGGAGTTTAAAGTCCTATTGGTGTCTATGGTCGACATCTCAATAAACTGCTTTCAAAGTATTTGGGTGTATTTCTAATTGATATTAAGAGAAAAACAGTTCCTGCAGCAGAGGTTCAGCCAAGTAACGTTATGTATACTAATGCAGACAGGGCTCTGATGAAATGTTTTCAGAGGACTCAAGAATACCAAATAAATGTGTGTGTGAAAAACAACTTTGTCTCGTTGGATGTAGATAGGAGGCTAGCACGTTAGCTTACAGAGCAGATCTGTTCCACAACCTCATGTGACATAAAATCTAGCGAGCACTTTACATTCAGCTTGGTAAAAACATGGTAATGGTAGGGTAATAGTTTGATGATAAAGAGGCAATAATTTAGTAATACCATGTAATTACCAAAGTTATAACCATGTAATAGCATGGTATTGCCAATGGGTATATCTGGTTAAAATTAGACTTAAATTCAACAACAGGGTAATAACGGGGGAAACATTTGGAAATAGGCAAAACTATTTAGTAATAGTATGGATATATTTCCGTAACAATATGGATACCTACCAACATTAAAAGGGTTATATCAGTGTAATAACAAATGGTAATATGGTGACATTGATGTTGATGTTTTCACAATATCAGAGGCTACTATCAGCATATTACCTTCAAAATCACGTGGAAATTCATGAAGATTCATCCTCCCTTATGTTCCAAACATTCCCCTTTGTTTCAAGGTAATGGCAAAAATATGGTTCAATTTGATTGGTCCAAGTCTTAAACCAGAATTCTGGTTGAAAACGCTCAGAACTCAAATTATCAACAGAATGTGAAGGAATAATGTATGTATTGTATTGCAAAGCATTTTTAGCATGCTAAACAGCTAGCCCTGTCCCGTCCCAGTCCAAAGCACCTGTGCTAACGATGTAAACACCAACACTTCCCTTGTGCTCACTGCTAACTGCACAGCTGACTGAGCTAACTAGCTAATGGCAGCTACAGTTTTAGCTTAGTTTCAAAGCTTATTTATTTCTTAATTTCTTCTTGATCAAAAAAGTCCTGTACAAATTATGTTTGAAGTTGTTCATCTGTGTTGTGCCAGATAGCGGACTCCATTTCTAAACTAACATGAGCTACTGTTGCTCTCTGTTAGCGGAGCGGAGAGAGGCACTGAGACGAGGCGCTCGAGAATGTGCATACAGTCACATCCTTTGGACTGTTGCAAAAAAAAACCCGACCGTGTTCTTCACAAAGAAATCAACAGACCAGCAGCATTAAACCACTAAAACAAACCGTCCACAGGCTTGTATAGGCAACCGAGAGAGACGGGGGAGGTCTAATTTTTCATGTCACATTACAATCAGCTCACATATGACCAAAAATAAGTGATAAATACATAACATAGAGCCCCTTTAGTGCTGTGAGCCGTTACCTGGAAACACTTGAGGTATAGTTTCTGGGTAATAATGCTGAATCATGGCTGCAAAATGCTAAAGAACATAAGCACTTCATGCACCAAGGCTTCAAATTTCAGAACAAAACCATGCTGTATTTGCTGTTAGTTTTTAATTGCCCTTTAGAAAGAGTGAACTGATTGACCTATTTCCAAATGTCGCTGACCACAATTATCTTCCTTCTTTCACCAGCAGCAGGAATAACACGTCTGTGAAAGCTTCTCATGTGCTGCTAACCAACACAAGCATTAGGAAACGGCTTCATCAGACTCCGCTGATACTGACAAGTACAATGGGACAGGACAGTTTGTGTTGAAATAACATGGTGGCCCGTCAGGGTCACCTCTGTATCAGCTCTTGAGAAGATAAAATGAGCCTTTGTGCAGCCTGAAAACATTTGTTGTTGGTAAGATGTGGCACAAATGAAAGAGACTGCAGATAAAGCTGCAGAGCAAACCATGTGGGGTTTCAGGCACCTTTCTCCTGTTAGTCTTCAGCAGCTCTTAGTGGTCACAGTTAAGGACTGCAAGGTGCTGCACAGCATTGCATACTTGCACACATCTGGAATTTGAATGCAAATGAAAGCAACCTCTCACTATTAAAATGTTTGCACAGTTGTGCATTTGTGACGACAAAAGCTGTCGATGATATTTACATTAGACATGTTTCCTGAGCTAATGTGGGAAATAAACTGTGCTGAGTGGAGCGACTGGTCCCAGAGGACTCCCACAGCACGAGGCTTTTATTTGATGGGGAAACAAATCCATGACAATCACAATATGTGTTATGAGATTATCTCCACCTGTCTGTCTTCTGGAGAGTATAAGGACTGATAATCTAAATTATCCTCATCCCCCCCAGATTGCGCAAACACTTGATCATATATAAATCATCGCCACCCACATCACTGCAGTTACAGCTTGGAAGTTTCTAAGATCTTAGTTTGTGTCCTATAAATGATTCAGCGGCTCCATCAAAGTCTCATCTGATGGTTTTACCGAGCATTGGGTTGTAAGGTGAAAGGTGATGTTGTCAAAACACTTTCTCATGTTCTGATTACACTTGTGCGAAATATGTTTAATGTTTTAAACTCAGTGGGAATTCCCCGCAGATCATGAAAGAACCAGCAGATGACATGAAGAATTTAGGAAGTGAGATTTATGGAGTGAGGCCTGGTGCATGATTCCTGACGTGTGGGTTGTCAAGTCTCTAACATTATAAAACAAAGTCAAAGTGGTGGCCATTATGTGACATGTGACAGTGGCATTAGATCTTATTAGAGCACCAGCATCTCTGACCAAAACAGGTATGTTAAACAATATGTCTTCAAGCCTTAAGGTTACGGCTGAAAATGTCTTATTTCACATATCTCTCAAGTGCAAATCAACCACCAGTTGCCTGTTAAGTCTCGCAAAAAGATCAGGATCCAGGTGGAGACGCAGCGACAGGCAGGTAAAGAAACGAAAAGCAAGCTTTAATAATGTGAGCTGTCGTCCAAAAGTCAAGATCCAGGCAACGAAAAGGGCAGGCAGCCAAACTAACATAACAAGCTGGGGAAAATACAAAAGACTAAAGAGAAACACAAAAACTGAATACAGAACAAACCAGGATGAACTTTAGAGAACACAGGCAGGACTGCAAGAAACATGACAAACTGACAAGTAGAAGTAAAGTAGTACAGTAGGCTTAAATACACAGGCATGATTAGGGAAAGAGACAAAGCCAGGAAGTTGAAAGTCACAACAAGACACGTGAGGATGTAACTACATAATGAAACAGGAAACAACTAACCAAAGATCCAAACCATGTTATTGTCTGTAATATGAGAAGGTTTGTCACCAGGCAGCCGTGTTGAAAACAGAGAGAAGCTCAAATTACAAAACACTAAGAGGAAGTGTGATGTCATTACCAGAGCGGGACGCCATTGCTCCACTATGTCCAGGGCTTCTTTAAAAAATGTATATCGATGCAGTGACTAAATACCTGTTGAAAACTTATAAATCGCCCTTTTTTTTACTAGATTTATCTGTAATCTAATTACAACGTCCGTTCTGTAACTTTAATGGTATCCAGTTACCTCTTTCTATCCTAAAAAGTTGTTCTCTGCTATATTATTGATCTCAACCTCATGTATTTAACCTTTAAGCTGGCGAATTAAGTAAGAATCACCCTCCATGCTTAGGTCAGGAAGTTTCTTTAGGTCTCTCAGACATTAGTGTTGAAACGCCTCTTCGCTCTCTCGCTCACTAATAAAAACATAGTAGATGGTTGATTCCAGAGGAAGTAACAGACATTTCCTGTCAGGCAAGCAGCACAAGGAGCATGTATGATAAGACGACAACACCCGCCTCACCATCAACGCCAAGAGTTTCTCCTCCATACACTCCACCTCTCCCTTCCTACGTCCCTCCCATGTCCGTCTGACTGCTCCTCAGGCCTCCTCATCCCCCTGTATTTTAATCTTACAGCAGTGAAGCACCATCACTCAGCATGGACTCCAGACCCCCCAACCTGCTGCTGCTTCTCACCAGCCTCCTCCACCTCTGTAAGGACCCACCGTTGTGCTGCTTCAAAGATAAAGGATGTTCCTTCAGTTCAACCTTATCTCCTCCGAATTCTCACCTCTGTTTTGTCTTCCTTTTTTCTCCAAACACAGGGCAAAGTGCCGGAGGACAGTCATGTGAGTATAACTACATCACACTGTATGTTTGACTCTTGTTTAATAATTGGTCTAGATGCTTGTAGTTTCTCCAGCGATGAGACAGTTTCAGGTTAGCCAGTCCTCGTTGAATTAGACTATAAAGCTATTTTTACCTCACAGTTATTTTCTGCAGGGAACGGGCATCGTATCATGCACTCCTGGCCTCCTTGATATTTTCAAGTCTTTATAGTAAGATTCACTGAAGCTATTTTTAGCCGACACAGGTGAGGCTGGGTAATCTTTCAAATCAGCGTGAGTCTGAATGAACTTCCCAAATCTGAAGTAGCTTTCAAGAATTTGAATAAAATGCTAATTTCTTTTTGTTTTCGTCTTGTGTCAGGGTTTATCTGGAGCTCTTGGCTAGGTAGAGGCATGCAGTGTCTAAAAAAAGAATAATTCAACACCTGCTCAGAGTTAAATAAAATCGATATTGATGTCACTGGCATGTCTGTCCGCTCAGTATGAGACTACAGCCAGCAGCCGCTTAGTTTGGCTTAGCATGAAGACTGGAAAGAGGGGGGAAAGCTAGATTGTGTCGAGGTCTGAAGGTGACAAAATCCACCCACCAGCACCTCAAAAGCTCACAGATTAAACAGAAAAGATCTTAGCGAATTAAACGTGAATACTTTCTTGTTTATCTACTCCTCTACAGTGGGGGACTCAGGATGTTTGAGGGGCAGGGGCGAAAAAAATAAAAAGGGCACCAGCTGTGTGCGGTGGGGCACCAGCGAACAGAAAGTTGTGATATATTTATAGTGAAGAGAGGACACTTCAACAGGTATTGTCCACTGGAAGGGCATCCGAGACTGAACATGGCCCCCCTGAGTCCACCAGTGCTCCTCTGTCTGACGCAAAAAAATTATCGAATAATTGATAAAATAAGCGTCAAGTTAATCAACAATAAAAATACTCATTAGTTGCAGCCCTATTTATGAACAGAACCAGGCTAGCTATTTCCCCCCATTTCCAGTCTTTGTGCTAAGCTAAGCTAAGCTAAGCTAAGCAGCTGCAGCTTCATTTGTAGCACATAGACATGAGAGTGGTGTCAATCTTCTCATCTACCTCTCTGCTAGAGAGCAGAAAAGCACATTTCCAAAAATATGAACTATTTGAACTATGAACTATTCCTTTAAAATTGTATTACGTGTGTTCTTTGACAATTTTAACTCAAGTCAACCAATTTTTTTCCAGAAAAAACCTAGTAGGTGGATCTTGAGTTTTGTCAAACTGAACTAACTTTCTCGGTCTACAGTAGCAGAATTAACACAGCCGTTCACTGCCTCAGTGAGTCCAAACTAACATCAGTACTTGCGGCAGGTTACACTGTGCTGTTGTTGCTGAAGGAGAGCAGAAGCTGGGATAAATCAACAAAGCTCTCCCAGCAGGGGCAGAGAGGGTCAGACGCTGCTTGTTGAAGCTTCCTTTCCTTCAGCTGCTCCTGCTTTCACTGCAGTCAACGGATGGCCAGGGAGCGCCTTCCTTTAGACTTATTATAGAGAGAATTACACTCCCTGACTCCTGTGTTGTATCACTGGCTCAGTCCCTCATGTTGGTTTTACATAAACAAGACATGCAGCCCTAGTGACATAATTTCTCCCTAATTCATTTGTGTCATTTGGATCTACAGCATTATTGATAGACCCCGTTCGGCTTGCAATCCTACCCAGCAGCACAGTTCAGAGCGGGACGCCAGTGACAATACACTGCCAGGTCAAAGTCATTTACGACAACATCTCCAACCTGACACACATCTTCCAGCTCAAAAAGGACGACCTCATCATCCACTCCTGGAGCACCACAGAAGACTCAGTCGTGTATGAACTCAACCCCGCCAGGGCAGCAGACTCTGGGAACTATGAGTGTCGGGTCGCAGTCAAGGAAAAGAGCAGAAACAGCCACACCGAAAAACTCATCGTCACAGGTAAAGCTGGAGATTTATTTGTTTCCAATAAATGCTGGTTCACAGGGGTAGTACAATGTACATGAAAAATGCAATAATATATCTGAATTCCTCCATTTATCACAGCTGAGGGGGGAAGTCAACATAAAATAGTTGGACAAAATCAGTGGTATTTCTTTCCCACTTGATTAATAATTCACATTACTGCCGAACATTTTCCTCAGCAAGAGAGAGGATTTTAGACTGATTCAGCCTCCTACAGTATTAAAAAACAAAACAAAAAAGTTTCTTTGAGTTAAACCTAAATCAGAGCAAACACTCGTGACACTACACGTGATAGGGAGCAAACATGCTGTAGAAACATTATTGCTAGTCTTGTATCTCTTAAGAGATCGCGTAAGACATGTACATTTCAGCATATCAACAAAAAGATCTTTTGAATTAAAGCAAACTTTGTAAAAAAAAAATATTACCAGGAAGATACAGGAAACCCATAGACCATAATCACACGGCAGCCATTTTCTTCTGACGTCACACTCAGGGGTGGGAAGCTCAAATGTTGTACTGCTGTGCTCTAGGTAAACAGCTAACGTTAGCATCCAATTCTATTCATTCTAGCTAATGTAACTGTTTGATGCAATACTGTTCAATGCGATTCGATTAGGAAAGGTGTCAATTAATTCAGAAAAATTAACACACGTCTTGTAAACCTGGAAGTGAAGCACGCAGAATGTAATCAAACGGTATGCCGTAATATTACAACAATTTGTCAGACTACCTAAGTTTATGTGATTTGCAGCCTGCAACACAGCAGCATTACATGCAGCATTCAAGTTTCCCACCCTGAGCTTGAGGTTGGAGGAAAATGGCCGACGTGCCATTAAGGTCTATGGGTATGGCACTTGTAATTGTAATTGTCTTATACAGTATATGAACGAAGAGAATCCGTATATAGACTAATGGTTGTCCTATTGGGTTTTCCTCTCCTCAGGCCTGCAGACTCCCATTCTCTATTTGAATAAGACCACACCGTATAAGAATGAGGAGTTCACAGCCATCTGTAGTGCTCCGGACGAGAAAGGATACCTCAGCTTCACCTTTTACCAGAAATCTAGAACCGGAGAGCCTCAGAAGATAAAGCAGCCAGCGTCCACTGGGAACTGGTCCGAGACCACGCTGGTCTTGAGAAAGGTTGAAGACAGCTTCCTGTACTGCGACTATGAGATCAATGTGGTTTCTGAGACCAGACGCTCCAACCGCAGCAGCGAGATTCAAGTGCTAGTCAGAGGTGATTAGATCAAGAGCTGTTGGTCACCAAGAACAGATCAGATTGATAAAGAAGGGATGTATGATTGATTTGTCGGAGTTGTGTCTTGCAGAACTCTACATTGTCCCGGTCATGAATGTGCTGCCTAACTCAACTGTCTATGAGGGTGACATATTGGAGGTGGTTTGTAAAGTGATAAATCCACCAAAGAACATTCATGTATTCCTGACGAAAGACCGGAGGATCCTCAAGCAAGCCCCGGTCGCCCTTAATCATCAATTCACGGCACAGGAAAGCGACTCTGGGGAGCTGGTGTGCAAGGCAGAGTGGGGCAATGTGCAAAAAGAAACCTACAAAATAATCACAGTCAAAGGCAAGAACTGGATATTTTGTCTAATATGACATTAAGTACCCTCTTATCAAAGTTTAAAACTTTTTCTATTCTCAAACAAACAACATATACATATTATAATGTTTGATTTATTCCATCCCACTCCAACAGAGCTGTTTTCAAAGCCATACCTGACTGTGGACCCCATTGACATATTTGAGGGAGACCACTTCAAACTGGCCTGCTCTGTATCCATTTATGCTCCTGACAGGATCAACAGCAACACCATGCACTTCTCCATCCACAAAGATAACGCCAAAGTCACCAGTTCAGAGACATTCATCAATACAGCAAAGCCTTCTCTAAACGGCAACTACACCTGTAAAGTGTATGCGGCTTCTTCAACACAAAATTTTGTGAAAGAAAGCCAAAAGGTTGTTGTTAAAGCAAAGGGTGAGTCATCAAATATATGAATTTACCATTAATCTGTAATTCATTTTGTACTGGTATTCATGATTCCCAGAAGATTAATCCTTATGAACTATGCTCCTCTGACTTTTTTTTTCTATGGCACCACAAGGCTAACATTTTCATTGTCTTTTTGAAATATCTTGTTAACCATTCCAACATCCATTAACTGTAATCACTTTGATGATTTCCTCAAGCTTTAGCCTACGTAGCATGGATATAGTAGCAAAAGTTATCGATGCCACCCAACTAATGTTAGCCAACCACCATGGCCACCTTAGCTACATACTGTAGATACAGATTATACGGCCAAATCTATCCAGTGCCCAATTTGCACTTTGCTAGCGTAAATTTGGGTCGTCTTCCTTTTGTTCCTAAACATTGAATGGTATCAATCAACAATGCTGAAGAGACGCTGCTTCAAATTTATCACCTTCAAACAGGCAGCCCTGTTTTATGGAGATTCAAATTCCTGCCGCGCTGGGCCGACTTAAACATGTTAGTACTGTCATTGTGAGCATGTTAGCATACTGATATTAGCAAAATGCTAAACTAATCTTGATAGCACAATCAAGAGTGAACATGTTAGACATTGTTCCTGCTTATGAGCAGCTTACTAGCTCTGCCATTGAAAGCATGCTAGCATACTGGTATTAGCATTTAGCCCCACAGGGGTGCTAGCTTGACTGCGGAGTCTAGTTTAACTTTGTCTTGTTCTGTTGCACTGACTAACTGGTTAATTGTTGTATCCCCAGTTCCTGTTTCTAAACCCGTGCTGAGTGTGGTGGGGGGCACACTGGTGCTGGGAAAGTCTTTCCAGCTGCTCTGTCACAGTGACAGGGGCACCCTACCCATCATCTACACCCTATACAGCCCGAACAGGGTGATTGAGACCAGGGAGGTGAGCCATCCGGGGGAGCAGGCCATCTTTAACACCTCAGCAATCAACAAGAGATCAGACGTAGACAGCTTTCTTTGCCATGCCAAAAACAGTCAACAGAGGACAACTGTGACAGAAACAGTGCAGCTGCTACGTTCAACCAAGATTATAGGTGTGTTGGATGCAGGAATGATGACATCGCATTCAAGCAAATTGATGTTAACTTGGTCTAACATGTATTTTCTATGCAGAGCCTGTGTCGAAACCAGTGTTGAGCGTACGCCCCAGCATGGGGGACGTGTCTGAGGGGCAGGACGTGATTCTGGTTTGCTCCGTTCGGAGTGGCACTCCTCCCCTCACCTTCACCTGGTACCACACTGAGAAGGAAGAATCTTTTCTCACTTTCAAGACCTTTGAGAAACTGGAATCAACCTACAATATCAGCAATGTGAGAGGAAACCATCAAGGGCAATACCACTGTGTTTGCACCAACCCAGCGAAAGAAACCAAAGAAAGTGCCACTGTCACAATCAGAGGTGTGTTTTCTCTTGAGTCAACAGCAGTGATGGTGGTCTTGGATGTCTATCTATGTGAGGACCAATCAGAGATTAGTCTAAATTACGTCTATAGACTAATTCGCATATTTGGCATCCGGTCAACACTGACTTTAATTCAATTTTTACATGCTTATTACATTAAATTGCTATCAATGTATACCCAGACGTTTATACCCAATAGATGTTTAAATCTATTCTACAGTGAAGCTGGCTGGCTGGAAGAAAGGTCTTATCGCAGCCTTCTGCATCCTGCTCATACTGGCATTGATCCTCGTTCTCGCCTTTAGAAGACGTCTCCTTCGATTCAAGAGGAAAACTGGCGAGCTGTCAGTGTGAGCATCATTTCTCATGTTCTTATCATAAGTCAGTGTTTTGAAGCTAATGTGAGTTATACGAGTAGGT
Organism: Pagrus major; assembly: GCF_040436345.1. Classification (NCBI taxonomy): domain Eukaryota; kingdom Metazoa; phylum Chordata; class Actinopteri; order Spariformes; family Sparidae; genus Pagrus; species Pagrus major. The sequence goes on from NC_133237.1 coordinate 11,457,601, forward strand.
GGTACGGAGACGCCCGTGCGGCTTCCTGTTTTAACAAGCTGATTGAGTTTTGTGTCCACCTCGTCTCAGGAAGTCGGTCAGCACCAAGGCGGAGAGGCTGAGCCTCACCCAGGCGGTGGTCAACGAGGCTGCCAATGGTAACATTTATAATACTGATACAGTACGAATACTGAGCTGCAAATTGTACTCAGAACAGCACATGCTTTATTTAACTGAGACTGTTTCTGTCCTCTCTGTGTAGTCACTCCAGGCATCATGGGAAAGAGTGTTTGGAGCGAACATGTTTCAGGCTCTGGTGAGTAGAGTGTATGTACAGTTTTTAAATTCATTAAAATTTCTATCAAGCAATGAGGCTGGTGTTATCCTGCATTGTTCTTGTTGTCAGCAAATCCAACACTGTTAGTCTCTCTCTCAATAGCCTACTTATTGACTTCCCTATCCTGTCTGATAGCCTCAGCCCTGAGCCTATTGGTTCCTACTGAAGACGTAAATCTTAAAGGAGTCAAGTTCATTGTTCATTTTTAAAAAAAAGGCTTAGTCATTTCCCAGTCACAAACCTTTACTTCATGAGTGCCTCTGACTGAGACCATACTTTATAAAGATTCGCTGGCTGTGCAGAAGGCCGAGATTTACGCCAGAAGTTGATCAAGAATATTCTGATTGTTATACAGCTCATTTTTGATTAATTAATTATTATCATAGTAATGTAAAGCTGTTATTGATAACACTCAGCCACTAAACTTCCAGTTTGTGCACTAGCTAACGTTGCTAACGCTGGCTTTGGACGACAATGGAGCTCTGTGGCACCGTGGAATAAGATGTATCAGACTTAGACAAGCAGACGATGCATGTTTGTAAGCTCAGTTCATTGTTGGTTTTAGTTTTATTAATTTCATTTAGTTAACCTTTAATGTTTGCTACTGTGTTGTACTGCAGAGTCTGATGACCAGAATAGTGTGACCTCTCCAGACAAGGCAGAACCTCGATACACCGAGGTGCAGATCAGACAGGCAGACCCTAACAAAGGTAAGACCACGTCTGATTTTTAAATATTTTTAACGTCAACATTTTGATCTTATAAACAGCCAAAAATAATGATGTATTTGTTTTGACAGCTCCGTTGAAAAAGGGCACAGACACGGTGTACAGTGAAGTGCGGAACTCCAAGCAAGGTACGACTAGCATCCTGCTCTTCATTCAAATCTCCACTCACGTTAGTGTGGTGGGAGGAATTAGGCCACGGAAAAAAGAAAAGCGCCAGGAAACAGGATCCAACTGTAAACATCTGCATTGTTAGTGAAAGAATGTCCCATTAAAACAGAAGGCCCAGTCGCCAGGTGTCCACTTCCTGCTTTCGTCAAAGAGCACTTCCTGTTCTAACAATCAGAGCCAAACTGTGTGCACATCCGTTAAGACTGAGTGAGCAACACTCTCCATTGTTTGACACTCATGAGGGAAACTCTTGTCCATTGTTCAGTCATTGGCTCCTAATAACTCCTAACGGCTTAAATGTCAGACGTATTTACACCAACAATGATGCAGTAGAAGTAAAGGAAAACACAAAATCAGGCATGTTTTTCTTCTTCTAGATGTCCCTTGCTTCCAGATAAAGACTGTATTAACATGTACATATTAGTGCAAGTGTGTGCGACGTGATAAGCTCCCAGTTTCCTGGGATGTAGGAGCTTGTTCATGGGAGTGCTGATGACTAAACAAGCCCTCCTCTAATCCTCCTTTGACGCCTCTTGTGTTTCCTGAGCTTGTTCTCTCGCTTTGTCTTCGCAGGTGTTCCAGAGCCGGCTGATGGTGTAAGTAAAAACACACACGTCATCATACAGTGCATGCACGTACCGCCAAGAGGCACACACTCTCATGAATCTGTTGTGTCTTTGTTTAGAGAGACCTGTCACGGACAGACACAGTGCAATAAACGGGAACCCTGTGGAGTCAGTTTTTATTGTTTGTAGACAGGTAACTCAAAGTGCTGATACTCTAAAATAATTTATTTTACTGTTTTGTAAATATATGATAATTTATTAAGAATTATGTGGGAAGTGTCCCTGAAAGATTGTGCAATTTGGCTCGACTTGTGTTCAATTGTTACTGTTATTCTGTTGCAATACAAAGCAGGTCAGCTGAACATACAAAGGTCTACAGCCTGAGTCTACAGGCACGGTTAAACATATACATAGAGTTAATTAAGGAAACTATTGTAGATACATAGTAATATGTTTTTACTTTCAAGGGTTTCAAGGAAATTTCTCCAAAAATCGACATCTGCTCAACTAATTAAGCTAACAGTCTCTTAACTTTGTCTCGTTTTAGCCACGCTAGCGCCGTTTCTTTAGGGTTGTTAATGTCTGCTCAGTCAGTCCTCCTCTTTGGTCCCGACTGAATTAATTCAGCAGCATTTAGACGAACCGTCTTCATTGACATTATAAGAAATGTTTTATGAAATAACAGACTTGTAAAAGAAAGTGTCACCCACATTTAAATTAGGTTTTTGTTTGTTTGTCTCTCACCATAAAATATCAGTGACAGATTTTTTTACACCTCTGAAACTGTAGCTCTTCTTGTTTATCTGCATATTCGCACTACTTTGTTCATTTTTATTCAAGCATCACGGTGAAATCACAGACAGCTAATTACAGTACTGGGAAAAAAGGCCACTCTCAAAAGTTAGTAAATAAAAAGAACAAAAAAATTTTCTTGCTTGCAATAATTTATCTCACTGAAATGCTACTTTTTTAGGTGATTGTCTCTTGTATCCAGTGTCATGAGATATATTTGACTAGATATTTGTCAAATATACTCTGTTAGATCTTTAGTTTTTGCAGTGAAGCTGTCGATCTGTCATGCCGATCGATCTGTTTCTTCACACAAGCATCATATTTCTTTTCTTGTCCCTTCTCGGCAGGGGTCAGTGGAGTATGCACAGCTGAATCATGATGCGGATCACCACAGTGACCATGGTAACCATGGTGACCACAGCACCCAGGATGACCACATAGACGAGATTGACAGCGGTGTTGACAACAACACTGTGACTGTGGGGAATGAAAACATGACCCAAAGCCAGACTGTTAACTGACCAACAACAGTATTTATTCCCTTATTTATCCGGCTCCTTAATGCAGCCGGAGTGTTTTGTGCTGAAAGACCTTAAACACCCCGAAGCAACTACGTCATTTTTGTATTTTTATAACGCTTTGTGAGGAACGTCCCACACTGTAAATTCACTTGCTTTGTCTGTGAAGGGCAAATAAAATGTTTCTTTTAAGTGAAGTAATTCTCTTTCCTTCACTGGTTTGTTTTCACAGAGAGAGGATGTGTGTTGTGATCACAAAGGAAAAGACATTCAAGTCTATATCCTTCCACTGTGGCAGCGGTGACAGTATGTGAATAGGAAGAGAGGTCTTTGAAGTGAGCAGAGCTGTGATGTTGCCTCTTTAGTGGCGAGGTTGGGAGTACATGCATCAGCCCCCTCTGCTGCTGATCTATCAGAGCTCTCTGTTTAAACCAGCAGAGGACAGACCTCAGGCAGCGCTGCATGGAAACTTAGTGCCATCTGGCTGTGATCGCTCTCACTGTGAGAAGGGCTCTCGCTGTGTGTCAGGAGATATCAGTTTCATTTTCCATTATCTAACGTTTAATTGAATGATATAACATGAACTGATTCAAGGTCCCCATGCACCAGATACCTTTGGTAGCTTTACGTCCAGAAAGATTTGAGCTTTGAACATAATGCAACACTATTGTCTGCAATGTTAGAGTTATATGTTATGTTTACTTGTTAGATGTTATTTTCCTTGGATGAACTGCTAATGATACCTTTCTGGAGTAATAAAAAAAAACATTTTGCTAATTAAATTTCTGAAAAAAATCCCTGTAACAATTTCCCCAAAGCTTCAGGTGACTTCGTCCAAAAAATGTGATTTATCCAAACTCAAAGATATTCAATTTACATAATATGAAACAGATTAAAGCAGCAACGTTTCACCTTTGAGAAGTTGTAACCAGAGAATACTTCTGCTGTAAAAATAACTTCAAGCTTTAAAGTGATTATTAAAGTTGTTGTTGTTTCTTGAAAGACTAACTGACTAATGGCTTTTGCACTTCTGTTAAATTATCATGAATACACAATTTATGTTTGCCAGCCTCTTTAACTACAACTGTAAGATGCATCAAACGTTCACTTCATTGCAGTCAGTGCAAAACAATAAACTGATTCTTCTTCATGTCTCATTTTAGAATTATTTTAAATCATTGTAATTGATAATATGGTGTCTTTAAAAGGAATAAGCATAATCCATTGCATATGATGTTATACATATACAATATACATCCATAATGTGACACTGTGTTCAACAACAGTGTTAAACTAACCTCTGTACATGTTACAGCATTAGTTGTAAACTAAAAGGCTGCACAGTTTCTCCTTTCACACCTGAAGGTGATGACTGTGCAATTTGACTAAAACTTCAAAGATGCGGGTCTGTCCTCGCGGGTGATTATGTAATCTCGCCTGAGGACTTTTGTCATCTCTCCTCTGTCTCATTTCATGTCACCTCGACACTGTCTGACATCAAAATAAATGGGGAAAATGCCCCCAAAATATTGTGGGGGGAAAAAAAAGAAGTGTGCATTGACAAAGGAATCAGACAACAGGCTGACATTTCACTGTGGCCCTGAGGGTCAACACACAACAACATTTCAGAAAGCTCAGTGTTTCTGAGGTGTCATTGTGTTTTCTGAAATGTTCTGTTTATACCCTCAGGGCCACCGTAACATTTTGATTTGTCATACTGCAGTAGGAAAATCACAGATGTTACTAGTTACTAGAAGACGACTCTGCTGCAGTTATCTGACAGCTGGAGAAACTGGTTACTTGACAGATTTAGTTTTTACGCACAAAGCATGATCAGTTTATAAGATATGATACTGTCCTTAAAATAAACACTAAATAAAGTAGTTAAAGGGCAGCTCCACCAATTTTACACATTAAAGTGTGTTTACAGGTCTTCGAGGAGTAGTACTGCATATGTGAAAAAAGTAGTATATAGCTTTCTGTGCCTCCAGAGGAAGCTTCATGTAATCTGATAAATTGCCTACAGTGATGTCACCCAGTTGCTAAGTTGCATTATGGGTAATGTAGGCACAAGGGTTTGAAAAGGAAGCATGTGTGAAATAAAAAAAAAAGATTTTTCTGCTTCTGCTGTATCGATTTTGATTATTTGATGATAATGAGTCCATAATGGGCCCCCAAGAGTGCAAATGCTCTTAAGCAGTGAACTGCTGTTAAGAAACCCTGGGGTCTATATTACCCATGATGCAACATTGTCACTGAGTGACATCATTAGAGGCAATTCATCGTGTAATTACATGCAGCTTCCTTTGGAGCCAAAAAAGTCTTTATACTACTTTTTTTACACACTTTAATGTGTAAAATTGGTGGAGTTACCCTTTAAAGTGTGCGCCACCTGCACTAGCTGTAACATTAAAATATGTTTTACATGTTACAGCATCAGTAATACAATTCCAGTATTATCACATATTTAATGATATAACTGTCTGAACATGGACAGTTTGACACTGAAGTGTGTGTTGATGTTGATACTTTTGTGCTTTTTCTTGTAACAGAGTTCTTTAAAGAGGCGATATGTAAGAACGCCCCATCTCCCAGTCTGAACCACTAGCTGCACGGCTCACTGAGCTAACTAGTTAAGGGCAGCTACAGTTAGCTGCAGTTAGCGGTTACTCTACTTTGGAGGATGAATTGACATTTGGCCAATTTTTACATATTGCAGCTTTAACAGACTGTTATTGTTACTTTTACTTAAGTAAATCATGAGTTCTTCTTCCATCGCTGCGTGAAAATAACGCAGCTAAACAGAATTCAGCCATCATGGTTTTACGATTTACACCTGTGCTTTCCCGGATATGACACAAAATGTCTTCCATCCAAAGTCTTATTAGCACATGTACAAGCCAGGCAGATAAATATGTTTTTCTTCTGTGTGTGAACTATGTATTCCTGTTGTCACACAGACCTCTGTGTTTGTATCGATATCCTTTGACTGTTATGGTTTTATATGGCTTGACCTCTTTCAAACACCTGTAAATGTCAAAGAGTGCTGTCATTGTTTTCCTAGCTTGGCATTTTGCAGATACAAGGGTTTCACCTGTCAGCAGGTATAAGCGGACTTGAAATCGAGGGCATACATTGAGTTCACCCAGTTCACTTCGACTGCTGCCGACAGATTGGATTATGAGGATCTACGTTTTGACAGGAAGCTCTTATGAACACTGAACAGTAGATCAAATCCCTGTGCGAGTCTGTGACACCTGACACCAGAGCTAACAGCCTGCCACCAACCCACGCACTTGCATCTCCATTCTTAGCACAGACGAACGTATAGATCGGCCTGTGGGGGAGATGAAGTGTTCATCTTCATTATCTGCCGGCCTCTGGTCTGTCCATACTCTCGTGTTTGTACGTCAGATTCACAGAAACGTCTAATCTCTCGTGCTCCACCACCTCTGCGCTGCTATCGCGCTAAGTCTTCGTGAATGTGCGCACAATATGTGACACCGGGGCGTGGTGCAATATTTCCAGGGTTTGCACCATTCCCTCAGGCCTGCAGAGCTCTCATATGCAGATTGATTTGGCCTCTGTGAGCTCCTCGGAGGTATCTATGAATGGATACAGCTTCGGCTCTGAGGTGCCAAAATGAAAATTCACCCCTGCTCTGAGGATAGCCGACTCATGGTTTATTAATCACATTACTTAACCAGGGGGCCGGCCTTGACAGGAGGGAACAGCATATTCTGACACAAACAGGAACTGATACTGCCGTGTTACATAAATATCAGGAGTTATACAGTATCAGGGATGTAAGAAATAGGCTGCTGGAGTATAATTAAACAGCGCAGCCTGAACTTGCATTGGTTTTATTTATGGATGTCCAAAAGACAAAACCACAGATTTCTCTAACACCCATTTTAACCAGTGTGTGTGTGTGTGTGTGTGTGTGTGTGTGTGTGTGTATGTGTGTGTGTATGTGTGTGTGTGCGTGTGTGTGTGAAAGTGAAGATGGAGTGCATTGAGTGCATTCTCATCTCAGACGTTTTGCCCAAGCATGGTGCTGTTCTGCCCTCAGATCGTAACTGCTGTCAAAGAGGAAGATGGTGGATTTACTACTGTTCCCAAAGCTGTGATGCGTGTCAGACCTTTGGGATCCCTGTTACAAGTCGGCACCCGCCACCAACCCGAGGGTGTAACACAGTCACATGATCAGTGCTTCTGGTGTCAATAGTGTGCTAACTAAAGAAAGAGGTTTGGTTATGTATAAGGTGATGAATCGCTTTTACAGGCCCAGTCTGTCCCCTCTTTATTACTGCACGTACACTGTTCGTGTCTCCGCCACGTAACCCGAGCCAGCTCCTCCTCTATCTGGAGCAGAACTCCTCCACTGCCATTGGCTGCTGTGCTAAAATTAGCATATTGACCCCTGTGAAATGCATTCTGGGAATATCTTGTCTTTGACTTGGCCTTATGGGGCCAGTGCTGTTTGTGGTCTTCAGATGCAGCAATGAGGTCATCGTGTAGACCTCATCTTTCTTGTGTCTGCGGAGGGATGTTAATGTTCTCAGCCACCATGAGGGTATATTGTATATTTGGGATAGAGCTGGGGATTCAATGAGACGCTGACTTATAAGAATATCTTCGGGTTTCATTTCCTGACATTTTATTGACTACACCTTTAATCAGTTAGTTGTATAAATGATTTAATTGTGGTTCCAGCTTATTAATGTGAGGATTTGCTGCTTTTCTTTGTCAGTTATGACAGCAAATGTCTTTGGGCATTTTTCAAAAATCTTTTCATATTTTATATTAAATGATTAATTGATTAATCATGGAAGTAATCAGCAGAATAATCGATAATGAAACTAATTGTGAATTGCAGCCCTAATTTGCACTTTGCATTAAAGGTGTAATATGTAAGAATTGGCCACCTGCTGAATTCATACTCAAAACACATAAGAGGACAGTACATCAAAGTAACCACTAACTGCAGCTTCCATTAGCTAGTGAGTTCAGTTAGCCGTGCAGCTAGCTGTCTGGACTGGGAACTTAGAGCCCTGTGGAAGTTTTGGTCACTTAATGCTGCTAGCACAGGAGCTTTGGACCTGGATGGATCGAGCGAGCTGGTTAGCATGCTAAATATGCTCTGCAACACAATACAGAGACGTCAAAACTGTCTTTCACATTCTGTTGATCATTTTAGTGAAGTTTTCAATGTATTTACATATTGCACCTTTAAAACCATTTGACCTTGGTTAATTTAATTCCCAAAATCCTATATATTTCTTTCCTCACTATTCTGTGCACATATACTGTATTACTACAAATATATGAGCACCAAGGTGTAGTTGCAGTAGTTACCTCTACCAAGGAGGTTGTGTCTTTGCCCATGGTCGTTGGTTTGTGAGCAGGATTACACAAAAACTACTGAACAGATTTCTACCAAACCTAGATAGAGGATAGATCTCGGCCCAGAATAGACCCCATCAACTTTTGGTGTGGATCCGGATAAAGGGATTTGTTTTTCTCCCTTCCTTTTACATTGCAGCATTTTTGTTAGTTTCTCTGGGAGTGCAATTTGATGCAAACTCAAATCATCTGAGACATGCAAAAGCTATCATCATTCAGATCTGTTTCTTGTAAGAGCCCCAACTTTATGGATTTGTGCACCTTTAACATATTAAAAGTTATATTTTAAAGATGAGTGGTTAGGAGCTTAAAGTCAGTTTTATACAGAGAGTCTCATAATTACCTTACACCTGTATCAGATTTACAGACTTGTTTCTGCTCACAAAGATTTGGGTTACATTAGAAATGAGTGTGTGTTTATTCAGACTAATGTGCATTATCTCAAATTCATCTGTGTTTCAGGTTCAATGTGGTTATTAACATAGTTTAAAATCATTAATTAATGCCGTAGCTATTATGTAGACGTAAACAATAACAGGTGCATCCTGGTGAGGGTGAGTGCACTCTGCAGGCTGCCTGCTGGGAGTGTAAATGTGTGTTTTGTTCCAAGAGAAATATAACTGCTTGTACCATGCCCAAATGTTGGCATAAGAAAGGGCAGGGACTTTGAACCCGTGCCCCTCTCGGCTGTACATATCTCCTCATAAACACTTCACAGTCTGATATTTTCCAGTGACCCATGGAGCCTGAAATTAAAAGGCTTCCAGTAGAGCTCAGAATAAATAGTCCCTTGAGAAGCATCAAAGCTTTTATAGACAGTTTAGAATAGTTATTGGAAGACACTATGAACAATGGCCCATTGTGAGAAGCTGTTGCTGATGAAGTTTAAAGAACTGTTCCCTGCACAGAGGTAAAGGCAGTAAACAGGCGCTGCAGCTGTCTGGGGCACAGTGAGAGAACGAGGGCTCGGACTTAGCACAGAGGGGAGAGGGAGTAGCACCCAGGCTGTCTGACTGTTTGTGTGAGGATTGGGTTACCTTAGCTGAAGGCTGCATCCGTGGAAAAGGAGGTCAGAGGTTAAAAGTTGTGCATATGTGAGCCTAATTTGTTGAATGCCTGATTGCACAATGAGGGCGCGCGTTTCAGTCAGTGGTCATTGAGTGAACCTCCTCCTCCTCCTCCTCCTTCACTGCGCACTCTGACCAGGCTGCACAAGGTTACAATGAATTAATTTCCTGGATTTGTGCGAGCTTAAGCAATGAAAGATGGAGGACATGGAACAGGTGGACTTACCGAATCTAACCTTTACTCAGTATATGAAGGACAATGGAGTAGCAGTCTTTCACACAATGGCATGCCTGAGCTGCCTGCAGCCTTTATACAGCACAGGGACATGTGGCTGCCTGTCAGCGACAAGAATAAAGCATATACTGTATGTTAATATAAATGCGATTACTACTGGATCTTTTCTTCCATCATTTTTACCACCAGGAAGCTGTGGTGTCAAATGCAGTGCTGGAGTCTATAAACGCCATGTAAATAATTACTGTTCTACAGTAAAATCAATGTACTATTGAACAGACACAAACCTATACTGCTCTCTACTGCAGGTACTCGTCTTTAATGTCCCAGCACGACTCTTTAATGAGCCTGCGCCAGTGAGGGGTATGTAGGAAGACAAATGGGCCGTGAAACACCATCCCTTTGATAAATAACTCACAATTAATTCTTGTTGTAAGTCAACTGGAAGGCTTGGCATTCAATTGAGGTCACAGTTTGCACATTTTATCGACCAATTCACAGTTAGTAACTAATATTCTCCCAAAAATTCATAATATTACAAGCAGTGATTACCAGCGTGACAGTGCTGCTGTGTTCTATTCTCACTGGAGGTCATTATAGGAGAAGGTGATTGGTTTATGTAACTACTTATCTGTGCAGCACATTTGTCTGTATCTGATTACTTCCTAGTCTTGTTGCATTACGTATGATTGATTGACCTTCTAATAAAAACACTATATATCTGGTTGTGTTTTACAGCTGCCCATATAAATAAAAATGCTTTAATGAAGAAGAAAAAAACATTTGATTGAACACTTCTCATCATTGTATTTTTTGGTGCATTGATTTTATTTCATTTGTATACATTTAATTGGTAATGAAATCCATTTAATTTAATTAAAAAAAGAGCAGAAACATGGGGGAGATGTTACACAACAATAATAAGACCTTGAGAAAAAAAATAAATGAATAAATTGAGGCAGAAGTCTCTAACATATTGTGTCATCATGGTAGTTTATAATTGTGTTCTGGGGACCTTATTTCCCTCTGAGACCAGCTTGTTAATTCAGTTATGGAAAAAATAAATATTTCCGAGTTTGTAATATTACCTCACATAAAATTCTGAGTTCAAATTTTTTCTCCAAAACTACAAAGTGCCCCTTTGATATTAAATATACTGAATAATATTCTATTTAAACGTGTTAAATCAAATTAGGCCACCACTCCCATGTTTAACTGTTAGACAACATGTATCACTCATCATCCTTTTTGTAACACTGTAAGATCCAGCCATTATAACTGAGACTAACAATGTCTAACAAGTCTAAAAGAAAGAGGGTCAAACATATATTATGAATACCATTTTGAATAGCATGGTGTTTCAATGAATTCACTCAGTGGTAATGAATATGGACCATTTCCCATGGAAACTATGCGCTCATGACTGGGAGGGCTCAGCAACTTAAGAGTCCAGAGGCATGGGAACCACGAGGGCCATGCCATGTATGTGGGACCAGATGGCCGTTGGGCTCATTTTCAACAGCAAATGGCTCAATTTACTTTTGCTTGGCTCGTCTAATGTGCTCACTTGGCTCTGTGCGGGGGACTTTCAATGTTTGTGAATTCTCCTCACGCAGAATGATTTTGTAGTCTACATGCACTCGAGGGTCCACCAGGAGCGCTGATGTAGTGTGTTGTTACCATTCCCTGGTGTCCAGTATGTTATTATCTAGTGTCTATATTCTACAACTACTAAGCCATTAACTGAGTGTTTTCACTCAATAACCACCGAATAAAAAAAACAGCTTAGTTTTAGTTATTTAAAAGATTTGAAGAGTTAAAATAGCCAATGTGAGAAAGCTGAAGGTCTAAGTAGGAGAGGTGAATACCACAGGAAGAACCCCACCTCCAACATAACTGGTTATTTACAGTCGGACTTCATTATTTAGGATAAGTTTTATAAGTAACAATCAAACCCATAGTCAATAACATTGAATACACAGCAAAATACTCTGATGTATACAGTGTTGGGATCTTGGCTGGATAATTTATTGTACTAGATTGGCACTCCTGTCGTTTCATTTGGCTTTTGCAGGGACAAGACAGCCAGATCCCTCAGAAAACACGCTCCAACAGACTCAAAATAAAAAATGTAATTAAATCTATTAGAGGAGTTGCTGTAATTGGAAACACTGAAGCTTCCATCAACTCCAACTGCTGTTGTCAGCAATATTTCATCTTTATGCATCAAATCAGGTAGGTTTTGATTTGATTTTGATTTCACAGTTTGTGACCTCACAGATGATGTTGACTTCTGTTGACCTTCACATCGTTCATTTAACATGAATTGGTTGTAATATCATTATTATCCATTTGTTTTCTGCTTGTAGAGCCATTTTCTAAACTATATTTAAACACCAGTCAGTCAAATCAATTAACATTTACATTTGTTGGAGTGCATACAGCCTGCTTCTCCCTGCTCCACCCACTCTGACAGCAGGGGGCACCACAAATAACACTGTATAAACAGTCATTTCCCACAAATAAAATACAGTTTTTAGCTTTAATTTCACATGAGAGCTTGATTATTTTTTGGCCTAGGATATTTACACGTATAAAAATATAAGATTACCTTTCAAACACTGTTGATTGTGTGGTATACCACCTTAAAAGTCAAAGCAAAGCATTGTTTTCACACATTTAAGCTTGTTTGCAGGTCTTGGGGAGTAATACTGCATGTGTGAAAAAAAAGTAGTATAAAGCCTTTTGTCAGTGGCTAAGTTGCATTGTGGGTAATGTAGGCTGTAGGTTTTAAAAAGAAAGCAAGCCTGGAAAAATAAAAAGAGTGGAGTTCCCCTTTAAGATTGTAATCCATGTACTGCAACCCACTTATTTACTATCAATAATCAGTAATTAGGATGTTATTGAGGAACAACTCTTGTAGCTTAGTAGGTGTAGAATATAGTTATCAAGATGCATTCATAAGTGCTTTATAATGACTAATAAAGAGTCAATATGCCACTAATGTATTATGATAATAAGCAACTAGCTAATGGTTAATATGTGTTACCAGGTTCTTCTATTAGAGATCTACAATGACACATCTAATTATTGTGATGCTGTGAGACAAATTTAATTTTCTAGTTTTAAAGAGTGCAGACTGAATATTAAGGTCAGCGTGCCTCATTTAAACTTTGAATCTCTGCTTCCCAACATGGAACCAGCTCCACAGCTGCAGGCGTCTGATGTCCCTCTTTCTCACCGAACGACAGAGGATTACAAGCTCCAGATTTAGATTCCAACTCCTCTTTTTCAGCCCAACACGCGTGCCGTAACCAGATACTTTTCTAGCCCGAGCGAGTAGCTCATCTCCTGCTGGGCCCGTGTGGGTCCAGACAGAGACTAATCCCTCCAGTGATCCAGGTGTGCGTGTTAAGAAACATATCACCGCTCCTGTTGTCACCCATGGGACCGCATGTGACATCAGGGTGGTTTCTGGGAAAAAGGTTTACAGAGCCTCTTGAGAGGGGCAGCAAAGATCAGGTGGTGTTTTTGTAAAGATGTACCTTCTGTTTGCTCTACTTCTGTTTGAGATTCCTGCTAAGAGTCCTCACAAAGCTGTGAAACTACAACATGTTCATTCACACATATTGATTGTTCTATCTGAATTTTCTCAGATACATCTGACCTGTGTTACACTGACCTTTTTAGACGTCAAAGTTTACGAGGATGGCAGCCTGCATTCACAGCATGCTATACGGACAGGACGGTTCGCAGCTCTTATTTTTAGGCCATGGAGTCACCAACCTGAATCCTACCTGCATCATGAGAGCCAGTTGAGTGTTAAGGAATGCATAGCTGGCTTTTTTCTAACATGTATAGCCGAGTGATAAGCCTCAGTGACAGGTCGCTATTAAAATTGTCATTCTTTTGGTTTCGGCTTCATGAGTCTGTTTGTCCTGTACTGTTTATCCCTGAATAACTCGGTGCACGGAGCCAAGGAACTGCAGCAAAGTGACGCAAATGGATCACCGGTGGAGCTGTCAACGGTATTTTGTTGATAATAAGTCAGCATTTGAGTTTTGATTGTTAAAGGTGCACTGTTTAGTTTTGGTTGAGAATTTATATTGATATTATGACATTTTAAACATTTGATATGAGAAGAAATTCATATTGTAAAGTCAAACGTGTGTCCATTGTGTTCATGTGTCCATATAAAAGTGAAAAAGAGTGTGTGTAAGCAAGCATGCATATCAGTAAATGCTCCAAACAAAGTAAATAAATGGTGGGCCTTTACTCTGTCAACTACTTGTTGTGTTTTACATGTTTTCTATGTTCACTGAGAAATGTGTTTCCTGTGTGAACTCTCTGAACTAGGGAGCTGCAGCAGGAGGGAAGCAAAAAGCTTGAGAAGAAGAGTGCTCAGGTGCCAAAAATCAATCCTACTGACGCTGGTATGGATTGTCGAAGCAAGACTGAGTCGATCTGCCCACACAGCGGGCTGCAGCTCCCATTGAGACCACTGAGGTCACTGAGGTCATGTCCTCTGTATTTTTTAGCTATTTTTTCAGGGAATGTGAGTTTTGTTAACATCCCTTGGGGGAGTTTACATCCCGCCATTAACAATTAGCAATTAGTGGATGTTTTATAAGCTAATTCCTGCACCTTTTGTTCCCCTCCCCTATGTTTGTTGCTAAAAACATAAAAGGCCCTCATCTAGAGCCACTGTTTGGTTTGTCCTTGTGGGCCACTGTAGAAACATGGTGGACTCACTCCCTCTGTCCACAATGAGGGCTCATACTAAGGTGACAAAAACACAACAATACTAGGTTTGTTGTGATTATACACTAAAGAAACCTTCATCATGTTTAAACATTATTCATAATTATGAATATGATATTCAATTTCTGCTGATAGATCCCCTCAAATCCTACATAATGGACCTTTAAATCTGACTCTCTAAAAAGGGCTTGGTAACTAAATCTAGATTAAATTAAGTCTCAGATTTGGCCCACCAGGGGAAAAAAATTGGGCACCCCTGCTTTAGACACATTGACCATACAGACATGGTCCTGTATAAATAAAGCAGGCATCCTTGCAACACATGCTTGGGACCATATGGAGTAACTGAAAGGTCACATTGAGGGAGCTGATATTGTTGCAAACAATATCTTTGGCGTTGTTCCACACACCTGAGCGTTTTCACCCCTGACTTCTTGGTAATCTGACAGATCATAACATATACCCTGAAGGCCTGCTGGGGAGGGGGGGGGGGGACAGCATGGCACTATGTATAGCAGGAAGTCCATAACGTGTGAGACCTCTCTGGCATTTGACCGCAAGAGTAGGCCTTAACACCAGGCTGTGACAGAAAAACATTTTCCCCACGCTGGGGTTCTTCTGGTGGGGAAGTCGCTGTGGAGAGGAGCGATGGAATCTGGAAGGAGTATCACCGTTGCTCAGGGACGCCCCTGCACCCCCTCAATACCATATAAGAGACTGTGAAACCCGATAGCTGCTTCTAAAAGACTCTTCCTCAAGCTGTGAACATTCAAATACTCTCACTCCAATTTGTCTAGACATTAGCTCTAAGCCTCTTTCCCCCCGTTCCCCATGTTTAGAGACCAGTAGTGCGGGGAGGTGATGAATAATAAATCGTGTTGTTATTCAGAGCCGGGGTCAACTCTTACCATGAGAGAAATTAATTGATCATTTCCTGCTGGGATAATCTGAGTCATGTGACTTGCCTCCTCTGGTTATATAACACAGAACTGGAAATATGTATAAAGTGTGTTGTTGTGAATAAATGAAGATTGTTGAGCAGGTGCCCTTAAAGTAATTCATTATATGATTGGATGTGCAGCAACGCATTAGAGTAGCTGCAAATTACAAGAGAGGGGATCAGTTTCTGGGGCAAGGTCATACCTTAAGTGTTTGGAGTCATGGTGAGAAACAAAAACTTGAGGATGGCAGCTACGCTATTTCCTCTGTCACATTGGCAGCGTCTGTGAAATGCCCAAGTCCTCTTCCAAAGGTTTTGAGAACCAGTAACAACCAGCTCGGCCCATCGAACAAGTCAGTCAGGGGACAGCTGGTGCCACCAGAATGAAGTTATAGCACCATTGACATGTGCTCAGTGATAAAAAATCTGTTATTTTTATCCTTATTCTGTAGGATTTTAGCCGTATCTGCATCATATTTTTAAATATTTTGTCATTTCCAATGTTTCCAAAGGTCAGTTTTGTAAATAGGCTTCTTTCTGGCAACCATGTGACTTTTCAGTGGCATTTGAGGGAAGAGGTTACATTTTAGTGGCTTTGCCCCCTCAGTTTGGTCCTGACTGCACTCCCACGCACAGCCTCCTCAGCAGACGAAGTTTATTGGTGTATCTGATGCAAAGGGCAAGTGTCACATGACAGACCTGCAGGTCAGCCGGGAACACGAAACAAGCTGTTCTCAAAGGAAAATAAGGTCCCCAGAACACTGTTTGAAACTAGAAAGGTGGCAGGGTCCGCCACATATAAACAAAGTATAATAGTATGAAATTGTGTTGTCCTTTAAGGTCAGTTTGTTTATTCAGTTTATGCAGTCATGAAAACAAAGAGAGTTTGTTTATTTAGTTTGTTTAAACTCAGTCAGTGAAGATCCTTCTTAAAACTACATAGTGCACCTTTAAAGATCTCCTCTTTCTTCTAACAGTAAAGAGTGTGTGTTTTTGATATCAACTTCTCACGTCTTTCTTAAGACATTATTGCAACATCAGGAATGACGTACGCAGAAACAAATCAACAACACATGCCAAAAGGAAATCATGTGCCATTGCTGTCTGCTGTTGTTTATGTGTCCATAAATCTTTTCCATTAATAGCACCAAAATAACGCCACTCACAGAAAACTGACATGTATAACTGCTTAGAAAAGCTCAAAATAGCGAAATAACTAAGCTCCAAGTCTTCTACACATTCTGGCAAAATGTAACTCTGATAATAATCATGGTTGTTTAGATGTTTATGTGGGAAGATGTGTCTCAAGTCGGACTCAAAGGGAACATTTTGGTTGTCAACATTTTTTATGATCTGGGGGTGGGTGCCGTGTCAGAGGGCATGTGACTGCACTGGGGGAGTGGCCGCACAAGGGCCACTCATTTCTAGGCTGAAGTCACTGGATCTTAGGCCCCAAAATAGCCCGACAGAGGGTATATAGGGCTCCTCTCCCCGCTTGCCCCATCAGACAACGGTTCTGTGCAACAGCAAACACACAGTGTGAAAAATAATTTCAAACTCAGATGGGAGAGACTCTCAGCGGGCGAGAGAAAAAGGAGCATACAAGCTAAAAGAAGGATTGAAGTGTTTGTACTCTACAGCCACAGCAGGAGACAACCCCAGCTGGAAACTAAAAGGATAATAAGCAAGCGAGGAGGAGGGTGAAAGGACCCAGAGCAAAGGATACTGCTCTTTGTTTGGATTGGTGTGTTCTCTCTCTTGGATTTCTCTCTTCCCTCCTCCTGGGCTCACGGCAAAGGGGGAGGCAGACTGGCAGCCACCGCAGGGATGAAGTACAACTACCATGTGCCAGTGTCAACGTACACACGCAGCTCACAGTACACACCAACATACCACACACCATCTTATTACACCCCCTCACACTACACACCAACGCACTACACATCCTCATACACCTCCACGACAAAGTACACACCTACACAGTACAGCACGACACACTACACACCATCGCATCTCACGTCCACCTACAAGGCCGCGTCAACGTACGTCCCTTCGTACAGCAAGGGCTCACGGTACAGTTCAACACAGCGCACGCAGGCACAGGAGCGTCCTGCGCCTGTGATCCCTGTCACGCCTGCAAAGAGGACTGTGCACTTCCCCAATGACATCATCTTCCAGGATATAGTAAGGCGGGGGGATATGGAGCAAATTGGTCGGTTCATGAGAGCGAGGAAGGTGCGCGTGGATACACTCTTCCACTCAGGTGAGCAAAGTCTCCACAGTGTTAACTTTGAAATTAAGAAGAATAAGAAATAGGCCTAATGTCAGTGCTGCAGCAGAGGAGTGACGGAGTCTTGTGTGCAGGTATGGCGGCACTGCATGAAGCCGTGCTGACAGGAAACCTGGAGGTGGTGAAGCTGCTGGTGAAATATGGCGCCGATGTTCATCAGAGGGACGAAGATGGCTGGACGCCACTTCACATGGCCTGCAGCGACGGCTACCCAGAAATTGCCAGGTGACACATGACTTTTTCAGCTTTAGGTCTTGACTTGACTCTACTTGCTTCGTCAGCACGGAAAATAAACCTTATTCCTACAAAACACATCTTTAATTTTAATACAGCACAGATAGAGGCATGTGAAACTGAAATGTTGCTACGTTGCATGCACATATTAACTCATTGCAGTGACATTAAAAAAAGGTGTATCTGGATACAGTTTGGCTCTGAACAATGAAACGTGAAACTGTGACATAAGCAACCAAGACAATACATAAACATGGTATTCAGCAGTGAGCGTAAAGAGATTAAAACGGGAAAATGTCAAAATATTAGATATTTTGTGTTGAATTATATCCATAAGGACAAATAAATGGATGCACAATACATGTAGTTTAACGAATACCACTGAATTTTGGCAGCTCTCTGAAACGGTAGAATTTTTTTAAAATAAATAAATAAAAAGATTGGTCGCAGTAATGATAAACTGCACAATTGTTCTTTATATCCGAGAACTTCTGTGTAACGATGCTCTGCTTCATTCTTCAGGTATCTGCTGGCGATGGGAGCCAGCACAGAGGCAGAGAATGAAAGTGGAGAGAAGCCTGCAGACCTCATCGACCCAGACTACAAAGAGCTGGCCAAACTGTTTGAGGCGGGCTGTGTGTGATTGGACACCGAATGAACCCGGGAGAGAAAGAAAGAAAGAAAGCCAAGCAGACACTTGGAGAGGAAGAGAAAACATCTGTAAAAGTGTACAGTATCAAAGAAACTTGTAGCAAGTTGGAAGAAGAGATAACGTCATGCCACTGATCCTGTAAAGCAAGATGGTGGTTCTGATGGTTACTTACAAGAGCGCAGCACAAGTTGATATGAGATTATTATTTTTTTAATAATAGCTTTAAAACAGTACTCCATCCAGCTGTAGTTATCTTTTTGGTTGTTTTAATCTAATTTTGTTTTACTTTATTTTGTGCATTTGTGTATTTTTCATAGCGCAATCAACAGATGTCTCCCTGTCTTCACTCTCCACCTATGTAACACCATACCAACAGTGTGTCCCTGAATCAAAAAGTCATCTTTGCTTGTGTGCACAGTTCATTTCTGAAGAAATTACCTGATACAGTTACATATCTTCACTGCTGGGCAGGAGGATCAGCCATTGTAAATATCTGATACTCTATTGGTCAAAATATCAACTTTATCCTCTACAAACTCTTCTAATGCTGCAGTTTTATCCCCTGATGTATCGCTGCTGTTTTCTGTAGTAGAAATACGAATGTCAGCAATGAAAGTCTTATACTTTTCTCTTCAATAATTATTTTTGTACGTTTTCATAAATAAAGAGACTTTTTTATAAATATGACTGAGTTGCTTTTGTATTTTCTGTTTAGGGGAAAAAAATAAGTGTGTGACAAGAACTGGAGACCACCATCACTTCAAGAGCTTTTCAGCCATCCTCTTTATTTAGAGCAATATTACTATGTTCAAAGATTTTTTATCTGTGTGGCAACCTGCGTAGCAAATTGTGATAGTAGGCCAGCGAAACTGGAATGAAAGTGGTTACAAAAGATATCCTGATGGACTGTTTCCAGACAAATGTGGAATTAAAGGACCGTGGCAGCAACAAAAAACATAACTGTGATGTTGTATTTTCATTAAAGGAGAGATTTTGGAAAGAAGTATATGAGAGTAGGGGGAAACAAGACAATGTAAATCAATGTGTGTGTGTAAAAATATTACTTTGGCAAAAGTGACAGTCACCCATACGAATAGTTGCCAACTCAAGTATCTGATATTAAAGGTACTTAAGTATAAAAAGTAATTTCCTGGCAATTAGGTATGAAAAGTAGAACATTCAAACAAAACATTCTACATTTACGTGTGTATATACTGTATACTATCGGTTGACCAATTATCTGGCTGGCTGAATATTGATTACTTAATGTCTTATGCCATCTGCAAAATAACAAGTAACTAAAGTAATCAAATAAATGTAGTGGAGTTAAAGTAGAATACTTGCCTCTAAAATGTAATAAAGTATAAGTAGCCCTCAAACTAGTAGCTCAAAATTGTACAAAAATAGCCTACAGTACTTGAGTAAATGTACTTAGTTACATTGCAACAGTATGTGTGTGGTGATTATTATTATTATTATTATTATTATTATTATTATTATTATTAAGGTTGTTGTTGTTGTTATGTAAAGCAGTGTAATATTTCAGGTCCTGTGTTGTGGATGAGAGCCTGAGAGCTCTTTCACTTCCGTGTCTTTTACCGGAAATGATTGGTTGGCATTGGCAACGTTTTAGCCAGGTCTGACGGCGTACAGTCTCTGAATAAAGAAATTGAAAGGAAGGGCCACAAAAAGGTTTGTTGAATAACTTAACACTTTGTCCTTTACTGGACATTTTTACATTTTTTAATAACTGCACCGTGTGTCTTTCTAAATATTATCTGGGACCAGTAACGCCGGCAAAATATTAGCTGGTTTAAGCTAACGTTACGACAAGACAATGCAAATCACCAGCTAGCGAGGCAGCTAGCTAGCTAAAGTTAGCCGAAATTATTGTGTCAGCAAATTTGTAGTTAGCTGTCCCTCGGGTCTAGGCTATAGGGGGACACGAATCCGAAAAAGCAGAATAATTGTATAGACAATACACATTTTTATTCACGGAAATCTGAGCAGTGGCTAACTTACTGTGTTTGGCTCTGTAGCTTGCTGCTAACACTACTGAAGTAAAAACGTAAACAAAAGCCTCTTGGCTAGCTAACGTCAATATTTGTTCATGTATTCCAGACGCACGACGTACCTTAGCGATATAGATGTTAATTAACGCTTCCAAATATGAGTTAACAACACTCGTATTGTTACTAATGTTATTTACATCAGAACTAGTCAGTTAATTGTAAGTGACTAATAAGTAGCTAGCGAAATGAACTGTGTGGGCTAACCAGCAGTGACACTAGTTTACTGTTTCTAATAGATCACTTTGGTGTATATGTAGTTTCGTGTAATGTCATTTAGAAACTGACTTCTTAGATCAAGTGGTTGTTGTAATTGCTAGAATTCAGCTGAGGACTTCTGAACCTTTGTATTCTTCAAATCCACTCACCATAGAGGAGCGAGGAGCGAGTACAGACTGCAAACAGAATGACCAGGTCTGTAACAAGTTGTGGCACACAAGTACAAATGAGTCAGTGTTAATAGTGATATTTACAATTCATTATTTGTAATTTTACGTACTGCTTTGGGCTTTAGAGGCAGACGTTTTTTTTATGTGAAGTTTAGTTTACAGTAAACAATTAAGTTAAAAGATCTGTGGATGTCTTGTTTCTGCTGCTAATGTTACTATTTCATGTTTGTTAAGCTCATCTGCTACCAGGATGGTGAATAGTTACAAGCGGACTTCAAGCCCCCGATCCCCTACTAACAGTGGGGAGCTTTTCACCCCAGCACATGAAGAAAATGTGCGCTTTATACATGATAGTAAGTACCCTTTCTCACATTGAGGTCTTGAATTTTCTTTCAAAGTAATTTAAGCATTTTTCCTTTATGATGATCAGAATAATAGACTTATTTCCTGTAGGCTGTTGACATTTGCAGAAACAGCAACAGGAAAACAAACTTTG